>NW_021939960.1:2640141-3071407 GCF_001715985.3 Manacus vitellinus | reverse complement strand
TGGGATGGGGTGGGATGGGATGGGATACCCTCCCGTGAACTGCAGTCGAAAGCGCTTAGACTAAGACCCAAAGAAGGTACCTGGGTATGGACAGTCCAGGGCCGTGAATGGTGTAATTTAAAAATGTCTGGCTTTGGAAGAGAGTTTGGAAAGCTGGGGTGGAACCTCGAGCTCCCTGAGCAGTGTCTGCAGAGAGTTTGGATCTTACTGTGAGCCAGGACCTGACTGGGGCCAGAGGGTTTGGTCCCAGGCAGCTTGGGTGCTGACCCCAGAGCTGCTTAGAATGTCCTCCAGCAGTCTGGAGCCCCAAGACCAAACCATTCCCTGAACACACAGTTTATTACCTTTCTTTCTCCAGCTGTGATTTAAAACCCCCATACCCTGATTTCATGCAATGGTCTGGTTCCCGTTCCTGATCCAGAGGCTGATGCACTTCCCTGCTGTCTGATGACACCCAAAATCACATCTCCCCCCCCCTTTCCTAACACCTGAACCATAAATACCTCAGGATGTTATCCAGTGACCATTGCAATGGAAAATGCAGGAATAGAGTGTGTTTGCTCCTGATAGAACCCCTTGCTGCTGAGGGAGAACCCAGTCCTGCCCCTGCAGGGGAATCCTTGCTCCATAAAACCTCATAAAAGCCCATTCCAAAGGAGATCTGTGGAGAGCAATAAAAGACAACACCCAACAGAGGAATGGGTGTATATTTTAAAAGTTTATTATTCCTGTGAGAATGGAGAGTTTGGATTCCTGCTTTATTCCTTATGGAGATGGATCTCACACCAGTGGTGTTCAGCTTCATTTCACAGTAGAGCTGCTTTGGGAGCTCCTTCAGTAACTGCTTTTGGCTGAATAAATTTAAGAAAGTCACACCTACTCGTAGGAAAGATT
The DNA here is from genome assembly GCF_001715985.3 of Manacus vitellinus. Lineage (NCBI taxonomy): Eukaryota > Metazoa > Chordata > Aves > Passeriformes > Pipridae > Manacus > Manacus vitellinus. The sequence goes on along the minus strand of NW_021939960.1, from coordinate 3,070,513 downwards.
GCAGCAGGTTTTACCTTAAACATTTCAGAAGTAAAAAAATACTCTATAATATAGGAAAATGCTCTATAATATTATATTCTATGATATTTATTGAATGAAAAACCTTTGGGGTTTTGGTTTTTTTTTCAGTTCAGAATGACTGCTCATTTCAAAACTCCTGTTACAAACCAGGAGAAAAAACAGAATAGGAAAAAATATTTTGATTTTGGTTGGTTCCCTCAGGCTGATTGTTGCATTTTATTTTGATGCACCATTTTGCCTTGTTTCCCCAGTGAGGGGAAAAAAAATTAATCACGAAAATTCTCCTTAGAGAATTATGTTATTATTAATTTGTATAAAACATAAGCCTATTTCTGAGCCTATTTTCTCAGAGAATAAACTCTCATCTCTTCGGTCATTCTCCTACTCTTCCCCAAATCATCTGTCTTCTCCCTTCTCAAAGATCCTCCTAGGAAAGGATAAACCACGATTATTTCCTCGGGTAGATTAACTGAATTATACATGTCAGGTCTGAGCCAATGCAATTTTCTTCAAGAGAAAAGGAGTGGATTTCGTAAGAATTCGATGACTCGAAGGCTTTGAAAATAAATCTTTTTCTCCCACATGCTCAGGCAGGATTTGTGGGGGGAGCACGTTGCCAAGAGTAACTCACTGGAGCCCTTTCTTATGTAAATAAAAGTGAAAACAGTGCACGAGTGCAAACATCCAGCGGTGGAGTAACATAAACCCACTGAACTCGGTGACTTCATTTCTCTTTCAGTTGCATAAAAGGACTTGCTCTTTCTTGTGCTGGTCCTTGTTGTTGTTGCTGGTGTGGTTGCCTTCACCTCGTGCTCTGGTGGGATCCCTTCCACGATGTCTGTACCCTCCACACCCCTCCTCTCACGTCTCCTTTGTGGTTCTTTGCCACACTTTCACATTCCTCACTTCAGCCTTTTGCAATCCAGCTCGGTGGGAAAGAGTCTCCTCGTGCTCCTTTCTGCCTGAGTCCTTCTGAATGACCAAACCTTTCCCCCCTTTCCCTGAGCCTTCTCATCTTTGAGCACCTTGGAACACCCACATGTCAGTGGTGCTTGTTAACACCAGGTGCATTAGAAATGGAGAAAGTTTAGTGGAGATGAAGTGGTTGGGTTTATCCAGGTTTGGTCTTTATGAAGTGGATCACTTTGTGTGGATCACACACAAAATTGTAGCATTTTAATTGTGCCAGTACACGAAAGGACTGCAGCTTCCACATCATGTAGGCACAGGGGTGGCAATAGTCTGACATTCCAAATATTAGAGAACCTGACTCACTGTGGAATGAAGGGCCTTGTGTCACAATGTCTGTCTGCCCTTCTTGCACCAATATACCAGGGGGAACAGAGGTTCAAGGAACAAAATCCCCTTCTGAGGATGTTCTTCTTTTCCAAAAGGGCATGTCAGTTCTTAATGATACAACTCCCAAGTGTTTATAGGTCAAGTTCCCCCTGATCTGAAAGTTTTTCGTTGTTTTGTGATCTGAGGGAAGGAAGGCAGATTTTCTCACATTTGTAACCTCGTTCTTTCAAAGAAAGAAGATCCCTCCTGTTTGTCAAAAGCAACATCACCCTTTCACCCTTCAAGCCCTCCCCTATGTTCGTATATATCCAGCATTAGTTATTGAATTGCATTAGGTTCCTTCTGCAAAGAATCCCAAAAAACTTCACCCTCTGTGAGGGAAACTTGTCCTTGCCCTGCCCAGAGTGCTTGGCAGATGGTTCTGCAGAGTCAGCTGGACCTCTGGAGACAAGGGGAGTTTCTGTTTGTGCCTGAGATGGAAGCTGGAGATTCCCTTTTGCTGGGAAATCCCTTCATGGTTAAGCACATTAAAAGACCTTTACTCCACCTTCGTGAACAGCATATTCTGTAAACACAGTGCTTTATAATCCCATAATTCTATCCCAGCAGAACAGTTGTTGTTGCTTCATGTTGGATTTATTTAAAATAAAAGGTAAGAGCTCTCTCTGCAACCCTGCCCTTCCCCACCACTGCTGGGAATATTCCAGAGTCTAAAATATTAGCCCTATATCTCTCTTACTCTACAGTCCATCTTGTTCCATAAATGTTTCTAGTGATGGAACATCTCTCAGTTTTCCAAAAACTTTTTTGTGACCTGTACTGGAATTCTCTCTACAGGGCTTTAGCTGCAACAGCAGTCTTGCCCTTTTTTTTTTAGTTTGGTTCTTCATGTTCAATGAAAACTGCTCACAAACCATCTGGAATTAGGTCTTCAGTTACACCCATAGAGGTAGAAATAAATTCTTTTTTAAGAGAAGCACTGTCAGTGCAAATTTCTCAGGTCACTAGGTATTTATTAAAAAAGACACCTAAGGAGGAGTAGAGTCCTGTTCCCTCCACAACCATCACCCCACTGGATTCCCTCACCTTAAAGCACAACAAATTCATATGCCACTGAATCCAAAGATGTTTCTAAACTCTCAGGAATCTGTCAGTAATATGTCCTGTCTGTAGTGTTATTCATCATTTTTAATGTGCACAAGCCTTTTTTTCTCTTTTTTTTTTTTCCTCCTTTTTTTCCCCTCTGGATTGGGAAAGTGTTGTCAGAACCACAACAGATTTTGGGAGAAGAGTTTTCCTCAGAGATACATCAGATGTGCTCATTTGCTGCTTTACCAAATAAAGCAATAAATACATAAAATGTTTTCCCAAGGGCAATGTTGCATTCAGTGAATCTGAGCTGAAACTCTTCTCCAGAGAGGTCTGTGCCCAGGCACTGGAGCTGAAATAATAACCAGCTGGATTTCAGGCTAAGGCTTTATCTGATGACCCACTGCTGCAATCTGCTCTAATCCCTCCAAAAGCAACGAATAGGAGGAACCAGGATGTGGCCCAGAGGGTATTGAGTTCAGCCAAGCACAGCCCAAGTGCCTTTTGACTGACTAATGGCAAAGGCAGAGAGAGTTTTCATATTTTCTTAGGGCTCTAATGAAGACAATAGAAGCAAAATGCCCTCAGCTCACAGCAATTCACCAGTTAAAGGTCAAACTCATCTCTTTGGGGTTTTACAGAATTCTGGATTAATAGTATCTTCTACATATCTGTTAGACCTTTCATCAGACAAGGGTTTCACCCTCCCCCTGCCCTGGGATGAAACAGCAGTGCTCCATAATAGTAAAAAAAACATTAAAAAACTTCCTATTTATTTGCCATTTCTGGGAAATTTAGAGACCAAGTGTTAACACCAAATAGTAATCTTGGGCAAGATGCTGATAATGCTAATAACTAGGTCTCCTCCCCTCTGAACACTTGCAAAGGACTCAGCTGGGATGGTGTCACTCAGAAGGAATTACCTACAAATGGCACAGAAAGTGCTACCAGCAGTTGGGGCTCTGGGTTCTGTTCTAACTCAGGGGACAGGTGCTGTTTGCTTAGTCACTAAATCCACCTCCTCAACCATCTTTCTCGGTTATTGGCAAGAGTTCAAGGTGCTAAATTCATGAGAGCATCACCTATTACCTTGGTATTTCAGGGCAATTTAGAGACCAGAGATTAATACCTGTGAAGCTAATTCTAGGAATATAACACAAAATAACATGAAAGACTATATTCACCCAATTATCCTTTATGAAACTTTGTAACATGTCAGCAGAAGAACGAGAATTATTTATTTTTGTGAGATAAATGTAAGCAAAATGTACAAGAACAACACGGTTGTGTTTTCTTTGACAAAGTGGCTGGTAACATTTCACTGACATGGAGGTGAGCAAGAAACAAGAATCTGTTTGCTTTCCAAATGCTCGCTATGAGATCAGTTTTACCTCAGCAGAAACATCCATCAGATCGAAAGCGAAATGATCCATGCAAACATTACGGACTTAATCAACAAATCCAGTAAATTGCATGAGTTTGAGTCTGATTCAAGGGCTTGTATAACCAGCTAAACAAATTCTTTCAGGACTCAGACAACAGCTTGTTTTTACAGGCAATTAGACAGTCCCACAAGGACTAAAAGCTTCAGATTTTAAGCACAGAACTTTATTATAAATTTCAAGTGTTGTTTGAATTAAAGGGATGTTCGATGTTCCTGCAGTTGAAAGCTTTCCTTGATTTTGACAAACAGATTTTGGTTACTGACTTCCATTGTACTCTTATCAATTCCCCTCAAACTGAAAATATTCATAATTTTTCAGTATCATAACACAGCCTTTCTGTAAACAGAGTTAAAATCAAGATTTAATTTCCCAGTGGGGAAAAATCACCAAGAATTCCTATACTCATGGAATCACAGAATGGTTTGGGTTGAAAGGGACTCCAAAGGTCATCTTGTTCCATCCCCTTCCACGGGCAGGGACACCTTCCAGGTTGCTCCAAGCCCTGTTCAACCTGGCCTTGGGCACTTCCAGGGATGGAGCAGATTTTGGCAGTTCACTCCAAATTCCCTCAATTTCCCCCTGGAAGTGTTGAACACCAGTAAAGAGAACCCAAAACTTCCAGTATTACCCAGGTGGCACATCCTCGAGTGAAATTGCTGCCTCCTGAACACGAACCATAGGAGTTGAAAGGTGAAATGTTCTGACAGATTCCTAAACACTACTGTTTTTTAAACTAAATGTGCCTTGGGGAAGGTGATGAAAGGTTCCAAACTTCTGCCAGTTCTGTCCAAAGAGAAATATTCAGCCTGGGACAGTAATTTGTTCTCACGGCACCCTAATGCACAAATCCCTCACCACCACAACTCACTTCCCTGCTCAAGCAGGACAATATTGCTAAAAGACACAGGAGACTGGTAATGCCCAGAGAGTGACTCTAATTTTCACAATTAAATGGAAGAGCCTGGCAAGTCCTGAGTATTTCCAAGCTGGCTGTCAGAGCATCTTGTCCTGGACCTCAATTTCCTTGTCCACTTTCTCCCTGAGTCATCCCTTTGTCAGTTCAACCTCTCCAGGGAATGAAGTGTGTTGGGGGGCATTGCTTGTTCATGTAAAGCAGATGATAAATATTTATTCACAGAAAATATGGCTTAACTTTTTTTCTTTTTTAAGCAAACGTTAACTGTGCTTGATTTAAGTCAAGAAGTCTCTTCATTTTCTTGCACCAGGCACTTCTTTAGAGGCTCCCTCAGTAGTTGGATGTTGCAATGTTTATTGCAGAGGTGGATATCTCCAAACAGGTCATGGCCAGCTGGAAGATTCCTTGGCTGCTGGAGTTTGAGCTGTTCATCTACCTCTGTTTTTTTAGATTCCCTCTCTAAGGATTACCTTGGTCTTGGTTTGCTCAGCAGACCTTTATTTCCACACTGCTACTGTCACCTTGAAGAAGTGTAATCATCCAGCATGCAGTGATATCAGAAGGTTTAGTGTTAAAAAGTATCATTTAAGTAAAAATATAATAAAGATTTCTTTTGCTTTCATTTCACAGTGAATGTGAGTAACTTGGAGATCTCAATTTTCAAACACATTTCAGTTTCTCTTCTGTAGAAATGGGAATTACTGTACTTTCCCATTTCCTAAGCTGAGGCTAAATTCATCAATATATACAAAACTTACGATTCTCAGCTGGAAAGAAACACAGAATTAAAAGTGTATAAACAAACACGAAAAAAAACCCCTTTCAATAACAAGTAGAGTTTGCAAGTTGCTTTCAATTTGTCTTCCCAGCACTGTGAAATACCTTGTGCATGACAGAGACTCTCCCTGTATTGTCTACTCATTCTTCTGGGGGCAATTCTACATTTTGTAGTATTTTAGAAAACACAAGAGACTTCACAAACATTTTAGGGCCAAATCAGCAAAAAGGTTTTTTTCCAACAAGGAGAAAGAGTAGAGGTCAGGAGACAGGAATGGTGTAATATGTCACAAAGCAAACCTCCTGGAATGACAGGTATTAAGAATGAAAATCCACCACCACTCTAAAGCTCTTTCCCACCGAGGAGTTATTTAGGTGCTATTTAGTGTATTTGAAGTGTACTACAGGAAAAGCTGCACTTTTGATCTGCTCACTGGAAGCTCAGATGTTGTGTTTCAATGAGCTTCCCAAGCACATCTCAGTCTCTTAAACCCTGGTGAGGAGATCTTACCTTGATGGGATTTCCAAGCTTTATTCAAAGACTCTGTTACTGTTTCCCCCCCAAAAAGTAAGACCAGCAATTGCTTCTGCTTACGAAGCAGCTCTAAAACTTGGATTTTAGATACTGATTAAAGAGTTTAGTGGTGCCTTTCTGTGCCTGCACAACAGTGCCCAACACATCTTCTCCTGAAGCATCACGCTGGCAGATGGTTTTTGAAGGAATATTCTCTCCTGACATCTGAGAGTGCAGAAATCAAAACACATTTTTATCTGTAGCAAAAGAGAAGCATAGAAGAATACGTATCATAGGTTATTTACTTTTGATCTTCAAATATTTCCTGGTCTTTGACCTAAAAATACTTCTCATCAAAGTGTAGAAGTGAAAGGGCTTTTCACTCACAGTTGCCATTAGCTGTTATATCAGAAAATATTGGGAATTCTTGTGGATAGACATCTGAGGGACAATAGAGCTATATTCACTGTTAAGTGAAGATATACTCCCAAAAATTCAGCTCGAGAGTGCTGCAAACTCTTGCTTTACTCTTAAAACAACTCTTGATATGTCCTAAAGGCACAAATCAAAATTAAAGCCTTGTTTTTGAGATCCTTTTGAGAAGGGGGAGGAAGAATTGAAGGCTCAAAATGCCCTTGGAACTGCACTTTAGCAGAATTTGAGGCAATCATTAGCTCTCCCAGCTCCAGGCCCAGCAGAGCTACAAACACACCAGCTTCCCTGCCAGGGAGTTACATCACGACCACAGGAGTTAAATAAAACCTTTTCCATTCTGTGATTTAATAAAAGCTTAATAGAGAAGATTTCGTATTAACAGGGTGGTTTCCTCTCCATAGCTGTGAAGAACATGGAAAAATTGACCTGTGCCCAGTTTAGTCTTGACTTGCCTATTCCAGACTCTTCTGAAGAGATTGTTTCACAGGCACTAATCTGTGACCCTTCAAATGAGTTCATTTTGACTCCTTATATAGACAGAGAGCACAAATTGTCCCTTCTTGTTTCTCAGAACTTATCACTGAATGGAGCCTGAACTGTACTCAGTCTCTGAAGACAACAGGATGTGTTTCAGTAGGACTGGTTGAAAGAAAACAAATCACAAAAACATCAACCTGGGGTGTTTCCCTAAGAAAAAAAGCTACAAACCTTTGAACCAGCTTTAATTTTAAAGCCTGCCTGGAAAGTGCTCTGATCTTGTGGCCCACGTAGTTTCTCATGGAAGAAAATCACTGAAATAGAAGGGCAAGATTGGGAAGGATCTACAAAACTCCCAGGAAAAGTCTGCAGTGAGATGTGATGCTTTTGTACATTTTCTCTGCATTGATCACTGCTACCTTGGGGGTCTTACTGTTATTAATTGGACTTTGAGACCTGTGCCTTTATGGGTCTCAGGTTCTGTTTCAAACCCACCTTCTGATGATCCTCTGCCTGTGCCTTGTCCAAGACACCCAAGTATCTGCACACTGTATCTTACTGTCACGCACTTGAATAAAGGGAATTAAGAGCTGACTCACAAAATTCACCTTGGGAAAGAACAAAAAAAGTAGTGTGGGGTGGGGGAAAATTAAATCCTCATTGTAGCAAACCTGTCTTTCCTGGAAATCCTCTGGTTTACGGGTAGCTTTTTGTCTTGCAGCAAGTTCCACAGCCTGTCTGAATTCTCTTGCACAGAGAGGACACAGATGAGTTCCCAGGTGACCTGGGCAGCTTTACCTGTGCTTGCACCTCTCCTGCCTTTGCTTAGCCTGAAATGCTTTGTCTCTGAGCATTATTGTACAGTTTCTGATTAAAAGACTATGGCAATAAATGATTTTTGTCAGAATTTCATGTCTAGCAACCCCCACAGCAAAGGGAATTTTGCCTTCTCTGATGATGCACTTTCCATAAATCACATGCCCTTTTCATAAACCCATGGTTAGTCAGCCCAGGAGGGTAAGAGCCACACCACAACTCGGTATTCCTCAGCTCCCAGACACTTTTTATTCCGTCCCATTAACGTGCAAATACTGAAGGAAGACAGAACTATTTTGGCACCTGTGCACTGCAGGATGAACACCACAACCCCCCCGCGCTCATGCGGGTGAGATCTGGCCGTGGGAAGCCGAATTAAACACAAATAAATAAGTAAATAAATTAAATAAATAAATAAAGAGGCGAGGAGGAGCAGCAGCTTTCCGAGACCGTTCGCACGGACGCCGGGCAGCTCGGGCAGGGAGCGGTGTCGCTGCCTGCAGGGACCGCGGGGCTGGAGCCGCGCATCCCCCGGCAGCTCAAAATCAAACCTCGCTTTTATCAGTAGCAAAAGAGAAGCGTAGTAGAAGAACACGTATCGTAAGTTATTTACTTTAGGTCTCCAAATACTTCCTGGTCTTTGACCTAAAATACACTTTGGGGGAACCGCGCATCCCCCGGGAGCTCGGGGGACCACAGAAGTGCATCCCCGGGAATTCAGCAGGGACTGGGACTGCGTATCCCCCGCGGGCCGGCGGGTCGGGAGCCGCGCATCCCTCGGGAGTTCGGAGGATTGGGGCCGCGCATCCCCCGGGAGTTCAGCGGGGACTGGGATCGCGCATCCCGCAGCCCGGCGGTTCGGGACGGCGGAGGCCGCGGCGGGCGCTGGCTCGTGCCCTCCTGCCTCGCTGAACCTTTGATGACACCGCCTGCCCGCGGCTCCGCGGGCCGGGCGGGGCAGCCGCCCACCCCACCCCACGCCAGGCTGCCATTGGCCCGATGAAAGTCGCAGCACCTCCGGCTGCCTATAAATGTCCTATAGCGGGCGGTCGCTGGCACGCGCTGTCACCATGGCGCGGCCGCGGCATCATCCTCCTCACTCCGCCGCCGCCTCCCCGCCCGCACCTGCGGCCGGCAGCCCCCGAGTCTCACTGAAGCGCCCCTGCGCCCGCGGAGACCCTGCCCGGGCCCCCAGCTGGGCCCTCATGGGCAGCCTCCGACATGCTCTGGAAAGGGGGGCGCTCAGAGGCAGCACGAGACGCTGGTCGAGGGCGGCAGAGCACTGGGGATGGGATGGGGATAGGGATGGGAACTGGAGTCGGGGCATGGGACAGGGGTCGGGAATGGGGACGGGGGTGGGTGGGAACGGGATGAAGGATGGGGACGGGATTAGGATGGGGACGGAATGGAAACAGGAATGGGGACGGGGATGGGGATGATGGGGATGATGGGGATGATGGGGATGAAGGTGCTGCGGCGAGGGGAGCACTCACTGCGGGGGTCTCCCCTGCGCCCCCAGGCCGAGTACCACCGGAGGTTCGGGAAGATTTTCCGCATGAAGCTGGGGGCTTTCGACTCGGTGCACATCGCCGCGCCCTGCCTCCTGGAAGCCTGTCCGCGGGCGAGGCGCTGCCCCCGCGCCTCGACGATCAGCCCTGGAAAGCCTATCGCGACTATCGCGACGAGGGCTACGGGCTGCTCATCCTGTAAGTGCCACCCGCAGCATCCCGGGGAGGTGCCGGCAGGGCTGGTTGGTCCCTGCCGTGCGGGAGAGCCGGTGCGGGATAGGGCGGGTCCCAGGTGCCCGGGGGATGCTCCAGCCCGCCCTCCGCTCCCCGGGCTGCGCTCCCGGGGCTCATCCCCCTCCCCAAGGAGCACAAGGCGGTGTGGGTGCGATGAAGCATCAGCGGTGTCGTGGTGCACGCGCGGCGGGTTTGGGGTTTTCTTCTTCTTTCCTTCTTCTTTAAGTCTCTCGCTTCCCAACCTCGCTGTCTTTATTTCAATCTAGGGAAGGAAAGGACTGGCAGAGGGTAAGAAGTGCCTTTCAAAAGAAATTAATGAAGCCCAGGGAAGTTGTGAAGCTGGATACGGCTATCAATGAGGTACTGGGCTTTGAGAAATCCTTCCTTTATCCTCTGCAAACCTGGGGAATAAAAGCAGATCCGGTTTCTCTGGATAGCTGCTGATTTTCTGTACAGTGATAAAACCATGAGTTCATACTCAGATTGTTCAGGGAATAACAAGTACAAACTCATCGCCAGGGTCTGACCAAAATTGAGACCACACAGAAACCTGTAGCTGAGACTATCTGTCTCCACAGAACAGTAAGATCATTCCACAATGACACAGACTCCTGCAAGCATTTTTTACCTACTTCTCTTGCATTCAGTAGTTTTTGCCTTTACTCCTTCATTCTTATGTCTCCACCCCCATCAGTGAACACCTACCTCCTTAACCTCTGTGTTCCTCACCTAGTTTGAGGAGCATCTGTGATAAACAGCTTAATTCTCTTCGTTGTGAAACTCCAGTGTTGCCCCAGAGTGAAGTGTTTCATCCCTGTGGACAAAAGCTCAGCTTATGGAAGTACAAGCCATGATAGCACAAGAGCCTGTAAAATCCAAACATACATTCACACAGGGGGAAGTTGAATCTTGTTCAAAGAACAGGAAACAAAAGGATTCCTCTCTTAGGCAAGATTGCTATCTATTTAAAAGACACTTGAAATGCTGAATTGCACAGAATTTCTATTAGCTGATGTCATTTTATCCCTTATTTTCTCTCTCTTCTTTCCACTGTTCAGGTCCTGGAGGATTTCATGCGAAGAATAGATGAAATATGTAACCACAATGGACAGATGGAAGATGTATATTCAGAATTCAACAAATGGTCCTTTGAAAGTAAGTCATTTTTTGTCTGAGTATGGTGCACCTACCATGGCATTTCAGTTCCAGTGTGATCAGGGATGAATGTATTGGCTGATTATTTCCAAACTGTTGGATACAATATCCTGGAAACTGAGTTGCAGAACATCCAGGGAACTATCACAGGCAAAATTCATCAGCAGCTACACAGATTCCTCTGTTTAGTTACCTGTATGACTTGCTAAAAACATTCAAACATTGTAATGGCTTATAAATCCAAAACCTGAGGGAATCATGGTGCATTTATCTAGACTAGGATCAGATAGCACATGACCTTTTTTTGTCCATCTGATATTTGTTAATTACCAGCAGCATGAGATCAATGAAATGATCCAATAACAGTGAAGAAGTGCTCATTGCAGACAAAGCTTGGAAAATCCCATTTAAGGTGTTTACGTTGGGATTCAGAAGCACTGGAATAAGTTACCAAGTCAGGAGCCTCCATCTTTAGAAAGCTTTATATGGAATCTGCCAGGAATGACCTAGGGCAGAAGAAACAGCCTCAGTGGTTCCCAAAAAGAGGGATGTTGGCTGTGGTGTGTTACTGAACAAGCTCTGCCAGACCCATCTGCTCTTGGCTGGCTCAGCTCAGCAGCCTGTGGACTGAGGCCCTGAAAGTGTTTTTTTTTTCCCCTGTCAGTGGTGAAGGTTGATTTTGGAAAAGGACAAATAGGAAGTGAGAGCTTTAAAAAAAGAAGAAAAGGCAAGTGGAAAGGGGTGGAAACTGGTGGAGTGCGGGATGCTGTCAGTGTTTGCAAGTGGTTTCTGGCTGTGGGAAGGGCTAGGAAATGCTGGAGGAGATGGCCTAGGAAATGCTGGAGGAGATGGCCTAGGAAATGCTGGAGGAGATGGCCTCTTCAGGCCCAGTTTTCCTGCCACTCAGTTCTCTTCAGTAGCATTGCCAAACATCTTATTTACCAAATAATGCCAGCCCCGCATGGCAGAAGGCTCTGCTGCTCGTGAGGGGATCAGTGGTGCTGCTATAAGGGCCCCTTAGCTGGATACTCTACTTGAGTCTGAGGAAAAGAGGCAGAAGGTGTTTAGAAAGTGCTGCTCTCACAGGTGTGTATCATGGAACATTTTCCAGAAGGATAATCCAAGCCATTCCTCGACAAATGACGACCAACACACACACTTTTGCTTACATCATTTAATTATAGTACTGCTTAACAACAGGTATCTGTCTGGTGCTGTATGGAAAGAGGTTTGGCCTCCTGCAGCAGGATGTGGAAGAAGAAAGTTTGAACTTCATCAAGGCAGTAAAAACGGTATGGAAGAGTCTTTCCTGGGGCTGTAGTGATTTTCTACCCCTCCTGCTAATGAGAGGCAGCAGTTTAAATGAGTCACCTGAAAAACAGCACCTCGAGCTTCTGTGCTACCTGTGCATTGGCAGCTTTGCACATCCAAAGTGACACAGTGCAAAGCTAATCCTGAACAGCTGAACTGTCTCATTTATGTGATGCCTAAACCCGACAGGGAAAACTGCTGTATGGACATCAGGGTAATCCTGGAAATGGAGTTGGCAGGTTGGTTGGTTAACTCTGTTCTCCCTCTGAGACACCTGTTGTGCAACGCTGCTCTTTGCTGGGTGGGACTGCTGGGGTTGTGTGGGATTATGCAAAACTGCTGGATTTGGAGGTTACTCATTCCTGCAGGTAAACCTGCTGTGCATTTTGCTGTAACTTGGACTCTGGTGATACAAACCTGCCTAATTTTAGTCATCCAAAAGATAGGCATCTAGCCCAGCCTAATTTTTTAGCTCCATCTGTTGTCAAGGGAGAGAGAGGCACTGCCAAATATTAGCTTGTCCCATTCTAAACAGGTGCCTAAAGCAGAGAAGATGCACTGCCCACTGGAGAAACCTCATGTCCTCCTCCTGGCTGTCCCTAATTTTTAGCTGGATATGGTCTAAGTAGGTTGAGACCCATCATTTCTCTCCAGGATGGAAAATCTGCCAGAATCTTGCCTTCCTGAAAACTGCCTCCTACTTTACAGTCTCATTTCGTTCAGAGATTGCAAATAAGTATAGATTAAAGACAGATTTCCCAAACTCTTTCTCCACCACAGATGATGGCCACTTTTGGGATGATGATGGTGACCCCTGTGGAACTTCACAAGGGGCTGAACACAAAAGTCTGGCAAGCTCATACTAAAGCATGGGATGACATATTTAAAACAGGTTATTGTTTTAAACATAATTTCTCTTCTTTTCCTTTATCTCTGTTTCCTGTTTGGTGGAATTAACTCTCTTCATCCTTGCTATTGTTCTATGCTGCTGTTAATCACTTCAGCACGGATTGGAACAGCTTTGCTGCACTAAACACAGACTAATTCCAACATGGGAGTAGGTTTTTTATGACTAACACTCAGGTCTGGTTGTGGGACAATACTCAATTCCCAGGGAAGCCCCAGGATATTGGGAGCCAGCAGTTACTTCCACTTTAATCTGTCATAAAATAGCCAGAAAGTGTATAATCTCTTTAAAGGCAAGTATATGAGTGAGAAAAGGGACTTCCCTCAAAGGGACCTCAAAGGGAGTTGTTTTCCCAAGAAACAAGAATTTTACACACAACAAAACCTGTCGGCTAAAAAAAAAATAAAGAAATTACAGGTTTTCTGAACAACCTGGAATATGGTTGTAAATCTTAGAAGCAATTTAAATTGTAAGGTACAGTTTGGCTTTTTGACAATGTTTTTTTTGACTATTTAAGATGAGTTGGCCTTCAAGGTTTAAAAAATTACTCTAACTCCAGATATGAAGTCAAGTTTGTATTTTTAATGACAAATTTTTATTTTAGTGACAAGTGTCACTAAAAATTGAGAAAGATTTTGGCACTTGGATGGCTGTATTTGAGTACTTGATACTTCAAGACTTTTGGTCAAGCCAGCCCCATGTGCACTTATTTTATTGCTTCTTAATTTATGGGGTTTAGGAAAGACACTTTAAAACAGTTTTGTTCAGAAAAAACAAAGTTTAACACCTTCACTTGACAGGAATAACTCCTTACTAGGAACTGTAAGGTGTTGGGCAAAATCTACTTCTCTGTATTTAAAAAAAAAATCCGCAGCATGTGGAAATTTGGCATCTCTTTGTACCTTCCCCTTGTAAATCAAAGGTTTACATTTCCCCCCAGGGAGTCTGAGTACTAAGTCTCTTTGATTTTTTTAACACCTTGATCCCCTTTGAAAACCCGAGGCAATAAATTTCACACACTTGTATTTCTGTTTGCTAAATATTTTGCTCAATGTCTCACTGATTTCCTTTCCTAATTTAAGAAAGCAGAATTCCTAAGAGTTTGCAGGAATTTCTTCTGTTCAAAAGTGATTTTTGAGACTGGGTTTTTTGTCTAAAGACTGAAAATATCATACTTTATTCAGTATAAATATACTCGCTATTTATTCACTGCTTGCAAAAAGAGCCCAGCTTGGCACCTCCTTTCAAGCTCCTGCATGTCAGACGTGGTTTTGTTTTTATTTTTACAGTATTTTTACTGATTTTCCATTAATTACCTCCCTCTCCTCCCTCCTCAGCCAAACACTCCATTGACTGTCGACTGGAAAAACACTCTGCAAACCCTCAGGAGGATTTTCTGTGTGACATCTACTCTGGAGGACAACTTTCCAAGAAGGAGCTGTACGCTGCCATCGCAGAGCTCCAGATTGCTGGGGTGGAGACGGTAAACTTGGCTTTGCAAGAGCTTCAAATCCTCCCACTGCCTGCCTGCCTCCATAACCCAACCATCCTGACACCTGGAAGGGAGCTAATCCTGCTTTGCTGGCCCAAGTGCAAATGAAAATTTACCTGAAATCATAGATTTGTTCGGCTCATCATTCCTAGAGAACAACTGAGATGGCTCATAATCACTTAAGCTTTCAAAATATCATAAATCAGTGACCAGCCATAAATATTGCTTTGAACTTTTGGCAACTTCTTCCTTCTGTCACCACAAATGGAGGTCTTACATTTCTTTTTGGTTTCTTTCAGACAGCCAATAGTTTACTGTGGGCTCTGTATAACATTTCACGCAATCCACGTGTCCAGCAGAAGCTTTTCCAGGAAATAAAGAATGTTTTGGCTGCTAATGAGACTCCAAGTGCTGAGAACTTGAAGAATATGCCTTACCTGAAAGCGTGTCTGAAAGAGTCCATGAGGTAAAATTCCTAAATAAGAGCAAAACAATCACAAAGTTTTTTACCAGCTTGTGTGTATCAGAGGGGTAAGAATTTTCTTGTACGCATAATTTTGTTCATCTGGTTGTTTAAGGTGAACTGTGAGAGATACAGGAGGAAAAAATGCTGGAAATGTAACCCATTGTGTTTTTTTCACTGTAGATTAACCCCATCAGTGCCATTTACCACTCGCACCATCGACACGGAAATGGTTCTGGGAAATTATGTGCTGCCCAAAGGGGTAAGGCAATGAATTTAACTTACTAGGGTGTTTTGCCATTTATTAACTGTCTTATAAACCACAGAAGTTGGTCATAATTCAGTTTTAAATTGACTTTGCCAAAGGATGAGGCCCGGCATAAGGAATGAGGAATTCACACCAAAGATTCCCATAAACTCAGCCCCAAACCTGCCTGCACTGCTGATGGATTCAGGTAGAAATATTGGTCAGAAAACATTTTGCTGTGCTGCTTCAAATGTTTTTTTTTCCAGTTTTCTCCTGATTTTTTCTGAGGAAACCGTGACTTTTTCTGTGTTCAGATTAACCCTCAGGGAACTGCGTGGCATCTTCTGAGGAAACTGCCTCGCCTTTACTGTTGCACTGGTTCTTTCCATCAACGAGCCGATTCACTTGGCAGCTCTGGGCCGATTTGTAACGAGACTCTCTTTGTTTCTAGACTGTTCTGATGATAAACAGCCATGCCCTGGGTTGCAATGAGGAGTACTTCAGCGACTGGACTCAGTTTAGACCGGAGCGCTGGTTCCAGAAGAGCCTGATCCGTCCGTTCTCCCACGTTCCCTTCGGGATGGGGAAGAGGATGTGCATCGGGCGCCGTGTGGCAGAGCTGCAGCTCCACTTGGCCCTCTGCTGGGTAAACACTCCAAAAAAAAAAAGTCATTTTGTGCCCAGTGGGCACTCAACTTCTAACGAAGCACACTGATGGAAACATTTGTGTTTCAGCTCGTCCGCAAATATCAAGTGGTGGCCACTGACCAGAGGCCGGTGGAGACTCTGCACTCGGGAATCCTCATTCCCAGCAGGGAGCTGCCCATCGCATTCCACAGGAGATGAGGTGAGTGAACGGGGCTCTTGGAGCACAGCACACCTGGCTCTGAGCATCATCCAGAATTTCCATAGAACTGGGAGTGCAAGACAACAGATGTTTGTCTGATCTTCATCCTCTCGATGTGAGATGGATGAAATATCATTAATTTTCATTGCTTTTAACAATAATGCAGATCAGAAAGGGCAAAATCAAAATGTATACACTGTTGGAGAAAACAATAGCCATTATTTTGTTATAACTTCTCCATTGCCTTTCTACAAGAAATTTCCTGAAAAATAGCCTTTGATTTTTTGAGTATCAATTTACAGATTAAATAGCCTTAGTGAAGGAACAGTACCTCAGTGCTCTGCAGAGTTTAGATAACAAAACTTGATTTTAGGCATAAGGACAAAGAAAAAATCTATTTGTAAATAGTTATGCAATGTTGCAACTTGTTATATATTTTTGTTCAATAAAATCGAATGTAAGATTTTCTCTGCTCATGTGAGCTTACACAAACGAGCTGATAAAATAGGTTATTTGTCTAACAATCTAAATTGAAAAACCAAGTCTTTGACCTAGAATTAAATCCTCAAATTGGAAATCAAGTGACATTTAAGTACTATGGAATATATTTTTGTGCTGGCCAACACCACAGGAAGAAAATCACTCAGTATAATCTGAGCATCAACTCCTTTAACTGAAGTTTTCTCAGTGCTGTTTACTTTGAAATAATTGATCACAATATAGATTTTTTTCTCTTCAATACAGCTTACAGAAAAATAAATGACAACCCTGCTGCTGCCTCCTCTTAAAAAACAGGCATCAACTGGAGAAGTCAAAGCTGTGGAGGCTCCACCAGCCAGTGAAGAATTGCAACACCCATCCCTTGAACAACTGCAGAGTCAGAAATAGCACCAAGAAAAGCTCCCAGATTGTTTTATTGGGAAAATGTGGTTAGTTAGTCCATCCAGTGTTAAAAGGAAAGAAAAACATCATGTGTATTCACATACCTGTGGAAATACAGTGATTTAGTGCAGCTGAGGGACTGCCCAGGACAACGAGCTGTGCAGTGCTCTGGACAGATCTTGTCAGTGCACATGGAAATTATTGCAGCCTTGGGCTCTTCCACAGAGCAGCCTGGAAAGAGCTGCCTCCCAGTTTGGGTTCAGTCCTGACTGCACTGGCCCTGTCAGCTCAGAGTGGAAGGGCTTGGGAAGGCAGTTTAAGGGAGAAGAAACTGGTTTAGTCCTTACCAATCATCAACGCCACGGATTAAGCTGAGACGTGAGATGGCAGTCAGGAATTAAGCTGAAAACAGGGCTTGAAAATCAGGATAATTAAAAAGGATATCTCTCTGGTGTTATATAAGAATATAAGGACAAATGTACATAACAGGATCTATTCCTCATGTCTGCACAGTACTTTCATTTGTACACAGTGCTGTGCCTGGCACAATCTCTGCTCTTGCCAGGGAGTTTCGGGCCTCTGATTCCTGCACAAACCATTTTATCCCACCTTTATTGTCAAACCTTTATGGCCTTTTATTTTATGAAAAGGCCTCATTCAAAAATGGAACCACTGGAATCCTATGGGTTCTGCCACTGTTAAATGCTGATTATCCTAACAGGATAGTGACTTCATTAGATGAGTACTATAAAATGTATCTTTCAAAGAACAATTTCCCAGGAAATGAGGATCCTAAATATTTCAAATAGGTTTTTTTCTTGTGGAGACTGCAGTATCTGTATCTAAAGGTTAAAATTGTCACTGCCCTGCATGTAATATTTTATGTTAGTTGTTATGGTCACTAGTTTTTCCAATTATGCAGTTTGAAGTCCAGCTTTGTATATACATAACCATGAATGGTTGTTTTTATTTTTTTACTTTCTGAAATGATCCAAGTTCTTAGTATTTGTTGGTCTGTCCCCTGTGTTTTGTTTGTTTTCCTCTGTTGTTATACTCAGACATGGAAATGTAGCCCTATTAAAATGTATAAAGCAATTTGTGTATTATCTGAATATTTCTAGTCAATTTGGTAACTGTCAATTTTGTAATAAAATAAAGGTTTCTATTGTTTTTCTATGATTAGTCTTCCATAGTTTATTATAAAGTCTTTGTAGCTTTACAAAAACCTTGCCTTCCATGGCAACTTCTTGCAAAAAAGCTGCTGTGGTACTTTCATCCTTCTGCTTGACTTTCTCAATGGGCTTGAGCTGGAAATTCTACCAAGTTCTACTTTAATCCTGCAGTCTCCAGGGATGGGATTGTTACACTTCTCTGCCATTATGACAAGATAAAATCCATAAAAAGTTTCAAGGAAGGATGAAAATAGTTCGAACCTCTGCAGAATCAAAAGAAATATATATATTAAGAAGTGCCATCCAGCAGCACCGTGACTGACAGCCTGTGGTCACATGAAGGCAAATCTGACAGTCAAAACCTGCTCTGTCTTTGCAAAGGGAAGGCAGCCTCAGGTTGTGAGACTGGTGGTGTAAGAAAAATCCTACAGCACTGTGAGGATGGTGCTTTTCCAAAAATTATGTTGCCATGTGCCCCTTAGAGTGACTGGAGTTTGTGCTGCTGACACTGATCTGGGGGCTGGGAGCACTGGGGACTTGGGAAAGGTGGGCTGGGAGAACAATCCCCAGGGAGCTTTGGCAGCTCATGTGAAGCTGTGTGGGGAGATCTACCCAAGCTGCTGTGACAATAACACACACCAAGTCTCCTTATAAGAGTATAAACTAATATTACTCCATTAGAGCCAGCGGAGTTGTGCCAATATGGAACAAGTGTAAACAGAAACAGTTTGTTCAATTCCAGGCACTTCACATTGCTCACAAATGTCCTGATGATTTAACTCCTAAAGACAAGCAGAGGGAAGAGGTGTTATCTGGTTGAACTGACCTTGACAGCCCAGTTATCAGCTGTTTCGAAATCCCTTATTGCTCCCATGTAGTAAATCCCAGGTTCATACTTACTGGCCTGCTCATTATTCCTGCTACTTAAATTTAGGGGACTCAAAGATCTGTACAGGTGTTGCTGTGAGGAAGGTTTTGACTAATTCTGTACAAGCTGAGGTACCAATGAGTGCTGCCTGCTGGATTTCTGAAAGTACAATAACCACTGACCTGGAAAATTGTGTTTCCGGAAGCTTTGTAGATTTTCAAGTTCCTGAAGTTTGCAAAGAACTTCATTAATCTGCTACCTCAAAGTAAATGTCCAAAGCAATTTACCTAGGAAATAGGTAATTATCAAACTACACAGATAATGAATGACCAAGCCAGACTTCCACATCAAGAAACCCACATGGCTTCCTTTCCCCTCGTTTTTCAGCAGTAGAAACCCAGTGTGATGCCCCTGAGATTAATAAATGTCTATGAAACCCTTCACCTGTGGTCAGCTGGATAAATTCAGTGCAGTTCTTTGCTGCTCTGAAATGAGTTACTCATTCAGAATTTTCATTTCAGCACTGCTTCCCTGTTATCATTTCCTATGGTTACTCCTCAGAGGAAGGGAGTTGGATCATAAAATAATTGGCATTAATTGGCCTCCACATTAACTTTCTCAGCAAGGAAGTGAAGGAGGTTTACCCATCCAAAAGGAAGTTAATTCTGCTCAGGCCTTGGGCATGTTGATGGGAATGGTATAGACAAAGCTGGAGTCAACTAATCCATGCTTTTTTATGGATAAAGAATGCAAGTTTTCAGGACTGACAACCTGGCATTTTTGATCTGTGTTTTGTTCATTATAATCTGGCTGTTCCATGGCTCTGAGTCAGTCTCTGTGTACACCTTTCACTGCTCTGATTACCTGACAGATAATGTGTCCTGGTTTGTCTCCTTCCATGCTGAGAAGGACCTTTGTGCTCAACAACTAGAGGTAGAATTCTCATCTGTGTCAGTGCTGACTTTGATTAATGGGGCAAAATTACCCAAAACCTGAAAAATTAATTCCGCCAACTGTTCACAGCTAAAGTTCATTTCAGGACAAATTTTTGGAGAACAACTCAGCACATTCTCAATTTTAAATATGTGAACCATCATTCTGAACTTAGTGGGACTGCAGGAGTATGGGTGGTGGTTTTTAATGCATTCTCACTTTTTGTAAAAGGAGAAAGTTTAACAATTTCCAGAAATTTGTGGCACACATATTCAAAACTCGTGGAAGAGTTATACCTTTAGAAGAAAAGCTGCCTTTTTACTTCAGATAATTCAGACAAAGAGCCTATTGAGATTGAAGCTACAAGAAGCTCATTAATCTCTTACCCTGGCTTCGTGTATTCTTCTGATAACTTGTGGATTGATATACTGAGGTGTGGGTTGCTGCATTCAAATTTTTTAAATGTAGCCTTCCAGGCAAGGCTTGGGGAAAAGTATGAATATTATATTACGAAACCGAGCATTATTCTTATTGCCTTACTTATTTATGCCCTTATTTATTCTTGGGCATTTTTGAGTATCAGCTTTCAAGTGAGTGAAAAACAGAGTTGCTGAATTGTTTTGGCCTGGAAGGAGGACATGTCCTGACTGTCCAGGCTGCCATCCCTCCTCTCTCTCTCTACTGTAGCTCAGGGCTGCAACCCCACTGCCTTCAACCCCTTTCATATTCTGAGGTACAAGCCAGCAATCCATCTGCTGGCACTGAGAAATGAAAGGTCACATGAAACTGGTGTCAGTCACTATGAAACCAGTGCAACTCTTTGGGCAGGGATTTGTAAGTGGTGAGGATGGAGACCACACTTGGGAGCTGGTTCAATGTTACAGTGCACTTTTCCCAAAACAGCCCTGCTCTTTATGTGAATATTTCTGCATTACTGCTCACTTCTTTCTTGTCTGTTCACCCAGAACCGTGTTAGTGCCTCATACAATTCCTATCTAGACTTTATCTTCTATATTCCTATCCTCTTCTTTGCCAGCAGAGGAAGAACTACATTTATGTTCAGCTCTTGTCCATGGTTTTTGTCTCAGCTGCATGATCACTAACCTGTGGCTTGGAACAACTTAACAAGTTAAACTTCAGCTGCAGGATTTGGATCCAGAAGGAGTTTTAGACAACTTTATATTGCAGAGTTTAGATGGAGCAATCCTCCTCCTGACAGGGAAAGCAACAACGAGACCTCTTTCTAAACCAAAATATTTTTCTCCAAGGGACAATGTCAAAACAAGTGGGGAATGGAATGTATTTATAATCGGGGTAAATTTTGCTGTGCTTTCTTGGGCACGTCCCTCTCAACAAGTTTGAACTCTTTGCCTCTAATTGTTCCATGTGTTGAGTGAACTGCAGCCTCCACACGTCAGGGGAGAAGGGAAGGAAGCAGAGTCAGCTGCTGGCAGGGAGAACAGGGCAATAAAGGGGAAACAGGAGTACCTGAGTTACTCCTTGGTCTCCCCAAATTGGTCCCCAGCTGCATGTTTGTGATACTTTGCCCTCCACTATCAGATTAGGTGCCCTGAAACCTGATAGTGAATCAAGCAAGTCACATCTGATTCATCCTGCTGCTGAACTGTGTTCCACAGGAAAACAAGAGACAGGAGAGAAGCAGGGGAATGGTGCAGGTCTGGTTTGCCTTGGACTAAAGGGTTCCCTCACTGTGGGATGGAATTCTAGAAGCGCAGAGTGGCTCAAGGTGAAGAAAGGAAAAATGTTCCCTAAATTTAATGGAAATAATGGAAGGAAGTCTTCAAGAAAGCTCAGGCAGTGTGAGTTGCACTTATCTTGGCTTCCAAGTTCCTACAAAAAAAGCCCTTACTGTTATCTCAGTTCTACCGACGGGAATCACAGATAGTTTTGCAGATGAGGTCAATGCCTGAATCAGGCTCTGTCCCACTTCTTTCCAGGGCAAAGGTCCCCACATATCTGATCAGGAGTCAGCCAAGAGTCAACTCAACCCATGGGCAAAGGCCACCCTAGAACTGGGATCTGCTTTGGTGGCTTTGCAGGACATTCAACCACAGGCTGCAGACACCAAACACACTCCTCACATTGAGGTTGATGGGATTAAACTGTCTGTCCTGCCATAAGGCACAGGAGAAGACCTCAGCTGGGATCCAAATTTCAGTCACTTTAAATGGGAGCAGGAGTAGAATAAGGGAGATTTTAAGAGCAAGATTCTAGGCAGGATGACAAGATAGTTGGGCTCATACACACCTTCTGCTCTGTTCAGGAGGTGCCAAGTTTTGGTACTCTGGAACAATCCTGTCTTCCCTCTGGCTGTGTTTGAAAGTCAGAGTAATAGGAAGGAAAAGCTTTCAATTCATATTTCTCCTTGTGATACCAACACTCAGTATCTCATTTCAATGCTAGTGAAAAGCTTCAAAGCACTTCACTAAAATAAAATTAACAACAGCAAAGAGAAGAAAGCAGGAGATATCAGGAGATGTTTTATATGAAATCGCTGAACACGATGATATAAATTTCTCAAGTAACTGAACACCCTGAACACTCTTATTGGGATCTTCCACTGGAGCTTCAAGGAAAGACTGGACATGGCACTCAGTGCTCTGGACTGGGTGACAAGGTGGGGGTTGGTCAGAAGTTGGACTCGATGGTCTTGGGGGTCTTTTCCAACCTTCTGTGGTTCAAGGCATATGATGGGAATTTGGCTCCATAAGATATCAGGCTTTTAGTCTTCCTAATAAAGTTTAACATTTCAAAGTTCACATCTAAGTGCTTGCCCTCTAAAAGGCTGATAAGAAGTGCAGACTTCACATTTGCAGTGAAGTGAAATATCACTTTATCAGCTTTATGAAATCCAGAAGTGCTGCAGCTCTGTGGAGG
The DNA here is from genome assembly GCF_001715985.3 of Manacus vitellinus. Classification (NCBI taxonomy): domain Eukaryota; kingdom Metazoa; phylum Chordata; class Aves; order Passeriformes; family Pipridae; genus Manacus; species Manacus vitellinus. The sequence goes on along the minus strand of NW_021939960.1, from coordinate 3,047,807 downwards.
TGTCTGCTCATCCTACCTGTTCTATTAAATACCTGTTTATGTGCAGATTGAAAAGGATTTTTCAGGGAGAGGAAGTGCCATAGAGTTACAGGAATAAAGTAGGCCCATAATTGTAAGGATATTTCATTTATTCAGCCCTCTTTATATATGATGCTTTGATTTAGACACCGAGGGCAGCAGCTGCTTTAACTAGGGGTCAGTGGGAGCTGAATTCTTCTGATATGGAAAGGACTTATCCCTCAGAGTTGTTCACACCAATTCCAAAGAATAGGGGAGTCGTGAATTTTTTTAGGTGTGGTTTGCTCACCTGCAATAAAAGCCCTGTGAGATTGCACCCCAAAGAACTTTGTGGGTTCACAGACTAATTATGGGCTGTTGTCCTTCACAGGTATCCTGCTTTCTGTCCTGAGACTTTGATCCAGACAAAAACCTTTCTTGCAGGGTTGGTTTTAGTAGGATCAGAGCTGCTCTGACTCATCTCTTGGCTACAAAATCACTGGAGTCAACAGCAGGAAGGTGGCATGAACATGTATTTGGGGGATGACACCTTGGAGCTGGAAAGGGCAAGACCACCTTCCTGACTGCATCAGCTCCAAATTACTCAAAGGAACAGGTAACTGCACCCGGAGTTGCACACATTGACCTGGAGAGGGATTCCCAAGGTCACTCTTAGGAGAAACACAGGTGTTGAATCAAATTATTTGAGATGCAGACCCTGAGGTTCTTAAATATTTAGGTGACATTAAGCCATCTAAAGCCAGTAGGATTTATTTTTTTTTTCCCTGAATGCCAAAATTTTGCTTTGGATGTGTAAGAACCTCTCAGAAACTTTCCTTTTGTTTTGAACAACTCAGAAAAGAACTCCTTGCAAGAGATTTCTTTGTTGCTGAACAGTGGCAAAACAAGGCACAATCAGAGGGAAGTCTGGCAACTAAGGTTTGGGAAGGTGCTGGAGGACATTTTCCAGAAAGGAAGGTGCCTTCAAATACACTTGATTCATAACTCTTGCAAAGTTTTTCTTGCCCAAAGGCAAAATTGAAGGGGAAACTAGATCAGCTCGTTGCTTGAGGAATCAAAGAGTCAGTTGTGAGCCAACAGATATTCACTGCAGGGAGAGGGAAGTTTTATTTATGTGTGGATACAAATGACTGGAATAAATATTTAAAAATAGCATATTCTATTGCCTGCAGGTGGAGTTGTTCAGGGAGGGATATGGCTGATGCCAAATATTTGATCTGTGCTTTGATCCAACAGCAGGGCTCTGGCAGGTGCCCTTAGAAACACAGAGAACACATTTTTCTGTATATTCAACAGCCCCTCGGGAAGCTGCTGCTTCCTCTGAGCCCCTCTTGGGCTGTGGTTGGCACCCGATGTGCTTCACTGGAAAACAGATTTTTGAGGACATGGAGAGTACTGTGCTATATATAGAAGTCAGTGGCATCCAGGGAAAAACAATTGAAGGAGCAACTGGAATTTCTGGGGGAAATCAGAGCTCCTGGGCAAATAGAGAGGTGTGAATTCTGTGCAATGGAAATAAGGTGTTCGCAGGGGAAGTTAAAGCAGAGGGTGTTCAGACAGGTCACACAGCAACCACTGACAGCCTGTCTCAACAGAGAGATCAGGCACAAAGTGATGGGAATTAAGGAAGGAAAGGGATGCTGTGTTTGGCTGCCCCAGCTGGTGCCTGAGCGCTCGTGCTGGGGCACAGCAGGCTCTGCATTCCCTGGCTCCCATCACCTGGCACGGCACGACCAGGGCAGGATGCCCCGGGAAGGGAGAGGGGTGGTGGAGCTGCACAGGATGGTTAAATTTGCCAAGAAACATGCTCTTATATTCATAACAAAATGCACTATTCGAAGCACGAGCATCTGCTGTCGCCTCAACAGACTGATGGGATGCTCAGAGTTTTACAACAAAGTGTCAGTGCCATCCTGTGAAGCCACATGCCCAATGCTGGCCATGCTCAAACCCCTTCACTTGGTCTCCTTCTCTCTGGAGGGATGTTGTGCTGTGTGATGGGTGTTAGAGCTGACAGCTCCCTGTCTTCACACCCTGCCCAGGGCTGAGGCCTGCTACTGCAGCTGAAGGAGAATGAGAACTGTGTTTCCTATTTTTTTTTTACTTGAAATTAAATCTGGAAATCTAAAATTCTTCTGTATAGAAAAACTTGACAGAAGTGAAGATTTTTTTTTTAGTGAAATCAAGTTAGGAAGAGAGGAAACACCTGAGGTGAATGCAAACCTTATGGACAGGAATCTTCTAGAAAACTTGGAATTGTTTTTAAGAATTACTGTGTCTGTTAAAGAACTTGCTCCAGGACAAAGACTTTTCTTTCAGTCAAGCCCTGAACTGATAGATTTCAACATTACTATGTCAACAACTCTTCATTTTCAATTTGAAAGGGCATTTCATGAAAACTACCTTAATCTCATGGCACGTTCCAATTTTCAGAAAGTAGCTCCATCCAAACACCTTCAGGCACAGCATCATCAGGCCCAAGTGATAAACATCAAACTGTGTAAAACCCTTGGGCAATGTTGGCCTGAGCAGAAAATGCCCAGGAATCTCTTGAACCTGCCTTTAAAACACACCTTTCCCCCCCAGACTTAAATCCCTGTGAGCCTTATGGTACCTTGACTCCTTGATTCCTGACTGCAGCACCAGTGACAGCCCTCTGAAGGTTTGATGCTGATTAAACTATTCATATGTGTGTGTAAAGACCAGGCACATCTACACCTCCACAGATGTGTTCTTGGGATCCCTCTACACCAGAACTGACTGGAGAGACAACCTGCCCCATGAAACCTTCCTCTATTCATACAGACAAGGAGACCCTGGGGAAACACAGTCCATGATCAGATGCAGAAGAGTTTATTAACCATGCTTGGTAGATGTGCAAGTCACCACACAAACACTGTTTGAGTCAAAGGGAAAAACAATTCCTTGACCTGAGCAAGGATATTCATATCAAAAACTTTACACTGGACTTCTGTCCAGCATCTATTTTTGGTGTGTCCAAAACACTCCACACTCCACATTTTTGAATCATGATATGGCTTTTCTAACCAACAGAAATATGCAGATGTTGCTCCTTTTCCTACATCTCTTGTCTTGGTATGTGCACACAGAGTCAACTGATTTACCCTCAGTTGCTAATCCAGAGTTAGAGTTTTGCTTACCAGGCATGAGGACCACACTGTAATCAGGTAGTGGCATTCCTGGGGGAAACCTGCCCTCTGAACTGTTTCCAACAGTCTGTGCAAGACTTTATAATATTCTTAGCTTGTGTAGAAATCATAAATACAGTATTAGTAGTGACTTAAAGCAGGCAGATGTTTTAAAAGCACAGGTAACTGTGTTTGACTCAATTCTGCAACTATCTAAAGCAGGCAGACTCCATGTCCTTTGCTTCTCCTCAGAGTGCTGTCCCCTCATTTCGTGCTGCACCTTTCTAGCTTGATCCTATGCCATTGGTTAGGAATGGAGAACCCATCAATTCTCACCCTCAGTGCTTTTCTCAGCCTGTCATGGGCCTTTCCCTTCCCTTCCCTCCTGGACATCCCCACATGTATCACCTCCCCACCTTCTACTGTTCCCTGGGCTGTTTTGTCAGCCTACCCCAAATCTTCCTTGGGACAAGCTGAGCAAACCAGGCAGGGTGATGAAGAAAGCACGTTCTGCCATGACTACACCACCAAACTGAGGCCAGAAGGCTTGTTTTAGCAGTTATTGCCCCAGCAAGCCCAGTGGAGAGTGACTGCAAGACAGAAGGAACCTGTTGCCACTGATGAGTGACATCCAGTAGCTGGGAGAAAACACAAAGATGTGCCATGTGCCAGCTTCTTTCATTTCCTTCAAGGACAGGAAAAATGTACAGAATGTGTCTAGACAAGGTGATGATTCATATTCGTTGCAATGTGTTCCAAGTGTTGAGGGGAGGCAGGGTACAGCCACCATGGCTCCTTTCTTCATGAGCCTCTCTGCTTCTTGCTGTTGTCATTTCTTCTTGCTTTGGAAGGGCATGGAGAAAATTAGTGCTTTATATTCATTTTTACTATAGTTAATAAAATACGTTAAAGCATCCTTGAACTTCATTTCAGCTCATAAGTCTGAAAAGCAGAAAAACACTTAGATATCTGTTAATTTGGAAATACTACCAAAGGAGATGTTGTGAATAAAGTAGATCATGCTCAATTGCTTTCTTTAACACAACATTTATTCTATAGCTTCCGAGGAACTTGCAAGTTCAGGGATCAGCGCCTCCAGGGCTCCCAGAATTAGTGTAGTATGTGTTCTTTTTGCTAAAAATAGTTAAAGTTTCATCAGGATTGGACTTTTGTGTGTCTATTTTTGGCATCCTTCAGTAGACAAATGCACTGGCTGAACTCGCTCTCCCAACCTCTTGATGGTGTTTTGCTATTAATAGAAAAAAAGGGTTTAATGAGTAACCGGTCTCACGGTGTGGGATAATACATTCCCACTTTGCAATCTGCTCCTGTGACCTTTACAACCAGAGACACACTTAAAAAACAATACAGGGATCTGCCAGGATGCCCGAGCAGAAGGGAGCAGGTGCCTGTGGGAGCACAGCCTGGCATGGATCCTGGGGGGAAAATATCCCTGGCCAGTGACCCAGAAGCCACATCCTGAGCACTCAGAACTGATATTGATACCAGCAGCCCCCAGGCTCTGCTGGGAGGAAAGGCTGAGAGAATTGGGTTTGTTCAGCCTGGAGAAGAGAAGGCTTTGGGGTGACCTGATTGGACCTGAAGAGAGTGACAAGAAAGATGGAGAGAGACAATTTCCAAGGACCTGGAGGGACAGGACAAGGGGGAATGGCTTCAAACTGACAGAGAGGAGGGTTAGATGGGATATTAGGAAGAAATTGTTCCCTGTGAGGGTGGGGAGGCCCTGGCACAGGTTGCCCAGAGAAGCTGTGGCTGCCCCATCCCTGGAAGTGTCCAAGGCCGGGTTGGATGGGGCTTGGAGCAACCTGGGCTAGTGGAAGGTGTGGACATTCCACCCAGGACAGGGGTGGAATGGGACCGGATGAGCTTTAAAGTCTCTTCCAACCCAAACCATTCTGTGATGAACTGTGGCCAAATTGGCCCCAGGTTCCTGCCTCAACCCTCCGGTGGATGTAGGAGATGGGCAGCACGGGGCTGTCAGGGGACATTCCCAGGAATGCAGGGACAAGTGGGATCCAGGCTCACAAATCTCAGCTGCGCATTTTCTCCAGATTCCCAAATACTGGTGTGTGAGGAGCTGCTTTGAGTCTGAAAAGCAGGGAAGAGTCGTGGTTCAAGAAGAAATAAAAGATCCAGATCACTTTAAGGTTATGGTGCAGCAGGTGGGACTCAGTGTCAGGGTGTGGGTAAATGGCACTTTGCAGCCATCTGACCTCGACAGAAAGCAGGAAAAACTTTAGGAAAACCAGGCCAGGAGAGCTGATTTATTTCTGAGCAATATATGACACTCTCATGAGTAATGGTATTTTTACTTGAAAGGTTAAGTGGGAAACAGAAACCGAGTGTTTGTGGCTCTGTTCCAAGAATAATATTTGAACTAATCCAGCAACTTTGATCATCCAACTACACATCATGTTTATTTGTGAAATATGTCAACATTTTCCTAGGCCCATGTGGATTTCCCCTCCTTTTGATCTCTCAGCACCCTCAGTTTTTCTGTAAGGTTAGAGGGATTAATCCATATTTATGATCACATAAAAAATAAAGTATTCTGTGCTTTTACATTTTCCAAACTGGACAAGATTGAGACAAATAATAAAAACATACAGAATAACTGGTAGCTCTTCCCTGCTCTTATGAATTAAACATTCCTTCTCATGGGCATCCTCAGAGCAAGATTTCCACTATCTCTTAGCAGTTCAGAGTACACAGATACCATTCCTTGGGTGAAGGGGAAAAGGTTCTTACAGCCAGAAGAGTGGGAGCACAAGGTTTGGGGTGGTTGTGTCCCAGGACAAGCCTGGACCCAGGATGAGTTGGCTGACAACATAACACATAAAGGTAGATTGTGACTTTCCTTTTCCTTGCCTGAGCAGCAAAGGTTCTTCAAATTTAATTAGATTTAAAGCTCCATTAATTCTATTCTTATGTCAACACACAATGTCCCAGAAGCACAGCAATATTCCCTGGTTTGGCACTAGAAGGAATTTGTCTGGTTGTGCTGGAAATGACCATTTCCATTTCCTAGATAGACATCACTAAAGCTCCATTAGCCTTTACTTCAAGGGTCTGGCTCTAGAAAAGAAGCTATCATTAATTTTGGCTGTTAACTGCCTGGTTTTTAGCCAGAACTACCAATAAGGATACTTGTGAACATCTTGTCCAGTGAGACTTGAGTCAAGACCACTTTCTTTGCACAGAGTATACTGAAAATATCCAGTCTTAACTGACAGTAAAGACATGAAAGTCTTTATAGCCACTGTCTTACCTTTGCCATGACAATGTTTTGAGAGCTGTTATAAAAATTATCTCCCAAACCCATTTCTTCCTGAATTCTCTACAATTGCACTTAGAATTTTCTCCTAGAATTGGTTGAACTTCCCTTTTACTGTCCCTCTCTGTCTCACCCAAGGCTGAAGCACCCTAAATCCCACACTCTAAACCTTCATTTTCACTTATTTTTCCCCCACCCATCCCATCTACATATTGCACAAAGTCCTTCAAGTCCAGGTTTGTTGGAGCCAACAAAAGCATCGGGTAAGTCACTGGTGTCAAAAAGTCTAGCTGAAGTTTTTTTTTTTAATATTCTTGGGCAACCTGTTAGGAAAAAGCCAGTAGCAAATGATGAGCTTGTAGGAACATATTGCAAAAGCTTGTCCCTCCTTCTTACCAGCAGTGAACTGCATGATCTGAACTGGAATATATTTGTCTCAAAGAATGGATGAGTGAGTTTGCTGGGATTATCAGCCTTTCTTATGAGTAAGAGCACTGCCCTTCTTTTCAGCAATCCTTGATCTAAAGGAAAACAGTTTGCTTCTCATCCTTTATCTTTTATTAGACACTATTAAGGGTGGGGAAAAACCCCGTTGGATCTGAGGTGGCTCCTTGGCAGTGTTAGAGCCCATTGTACCAGCTGGGTGGCCCAGAAGAGCTGCTGCAGACGTTTCACAAAGAATTATATTTATTTTAAATCATGATGTGGCTTTTCTAACCAAACCATGTTTTCAACAGAATTTCCTTTAGAACCAGTCTCAGGCCTAAGGTATGCAGCTCAGCCTACAAGGTGCAGGCAATATCTACACCATCAAGACAAGCCAAAAGAATTCTCAGCCCAGTCTTGGGAAAGCCTTTTCCAGTGGGCAGCTGGGGAAGGCACAGGGAGCAAGTTGAAGGCAGGCTGGATCCTATAGGCAGCAGGAACAGCCTGGTCCTGGCTGCTGCCTCCTTGAGCCTTTTCCCAACACGTCCTTAAGAATTTGCTGAGTGAATGAACTGCACACACATGGCAAATCCAGCCCTTCCAGGAAAGCTTTGGGTTGGGGGAAAACATGAAATATAGTCATGTTGTGTGTGCACAGCAAAGGCAGCTCACACTGGGTCTACTGTGTGCATGCAGAACAAATATCCAGCAGGAATCCCTTCTGTGATAAGGGAAAGGCCAAAGAGTGCAGCCAATCCCAACCCTGACATGAGTACGTGACCCTCTCTGCCCTGCAGGAAAACCTGGGCACTGCTGCTCCAGGTTAAAAACACCCTGCAGTTCCCCTGGGGGCTGTAACACCAGCCATCAGCCAAATTAAAACCTCGACATTTTTCTTTTTTTTTCCTTTTAATTGGAAATTTGAAGAATATATTTCATACCATGGGGGTTTTTTTTTTCCCCCCAAAGGTGGCCTCGAACTGTGTAAACTCTCAGGTTAAGTGCTCAATTAAAAGGTCAAATTATCCAAAGAGAAAACTGAAGTGTCAGGCAATAATTGTCCACTGGACTCCGTTACCTGAGGAGTTCATTGCACACTGACCTCCTTTAAACATTACACAGGCTGGTGGGACGTGTGGTACTTCCTACTGGTTATTTATAACTCCGAAAAATCCGGACCTGGGCAAATACCGAGATCGCTCTCCAGAAGAGTTTTAATGTGAAATTGCAGGATCCACAAATACAATAAAGATGCTCTCAGAATTCCCAACCAAGTTTTTTCTAGGGGAAAAAAAAAGTAGCCCCTGTCTCTCGCCAGCACAACAAAAAGTTATGTGAATGTAACAGAATATTTAAGCTATTAGTAATGCTTGCTGAAGAAGTCTCATTTTATGAGCCTCCCCCAGGTCTCAGCTCTGTGCCCATAATTTTCCTGTGGGATGTCTATTCTGACTCAACACTTCAAGCTCATTCTTCACTTTGGACCAAAAACTCAGCTTCTGTTTATCCTGCCTGTGCCTCTAACGAGCCAACAGGGACAGTGACACAGGGCAGTCATTCCCACCATGATCCCTGCTCGGCACCATTGGGAAGGAATTCTCCCCTGTGAGGGTGGGGAGGCCCTGGCACAGGTTGCCCAGTGAAGCTGTGGCTGCCCCATCCCTGGAAGTGTTCCCAGGTTGGATGGAGCTCTGGGATAGTGGAAGATGTCCCTGCCCATGGCAGGGGGGTGGAATGAGATGATCTTTAAAGTCCCTCCAACCCAATCCATTCCATGGTTCTGTGATTCTATATAATGTTGTTATTATTAATATTCATGCACGTTAAATGGGGTTTCCAAAGCTGACTAAAATGGGTTCCTTTCTCTGGGGTTGGGACGTGCTCAGATGAGGCCTGAAGTGATTCTGCCTTGTGCACTCGCCAACCCTGATGGTGCCACATGATCTGCAGATCCCCTTTCCCTTCTGCCTGGTGTGTATCCCCTCTGGCAATCACATGCCAACTGCAAAAACATTAACCACTGTGTCCTCTGTAAACCCAGCCCTCTATCAGCAGCAGGGAGGCCTTCACCTGCTGTTTTCTGGGAGATGTGGTCTAATCCTGATAAGAGCTATCTAATCACTTCACAAAGTTGAGAAGAGATAGCAGGGGTGAAAAAAAAAAGTGCTGCTAAATAGATGTTACTTCTCTTTCTTTTCAAATTCTTGGGCACTGTGAGCACACATCACCTCAATACAACGATAAAAAGGCTTCCTGAGTCACCAGTTGGATTTGTTGTGAGACCTGAGTGAGTTAGCACTGACATATGAGTCACATTAAATCATTAACCACACCTGAAAATATCAGCATGGACTCCATGACCCCGGGGAACAAATTTAACAACACAAAAACTTGATCTGAAAAAAAAAAATTAAAAAAAAAAGAAGAAGAAAGCTAACTTTAGAATGAGACTAGTTCAGACCAAACACTTCAGTAGTGTGGCTCGGAGAGCCAGCCTGAGTCATGTGCTGGCATTTACCTCCCCCTCTGCCTGTGAGGGGGTAGATGCATCTTCACAAGGGTTCTTATGCCTAAATTGGACTTTTTTGTCCAAAATGAGAACAAAAGGATGAACAGAGCATAGCTTGGCTGCCCAAGGAGTCATCACAGCAGCTGGCGCCTTCATACCCTCTGCTAAAGAGAGAAGTTTGATATTCAGTTAAATTACTGTTAATTACTCAAATATCAATGATGAAATCAGCTTCTCCAAGGTTTTGCTTGCATTTCCTTATTTAAAAGACAATTAAAATAGTAACCCAATTTCTTTAAGGATGTATGAGTATGTCCTTGTTGATACCTACATATTATTTTCACAGTTGTGACTTATGATTTTACTACAGATGCTAAAAACAAACCTGCCCATGAGTATGACAAGAACAACCCTTTTGCAGCCAAACTCTCCATCCAGCCACCACAGTCACCACAGTTTGTCTATTTTAGTAGCACAAGGGAAACTGGGTGTGTTGTAGCAGCATGAAGGAAACCCAGAGGGCTTAAAAAGTCTTTTTCAGCACTGGCAATTAAATAGTAGAAATGTCACTTCCAGTTTGAGCTGCAGAAACATGCATACACATGTGCAGTTAATCAGACAAGTTTGTCCTTGGTTGAAGGCAAAAGAGAACAGATAAAAAATTCCCTTGCACAGGGAAGTACCTGGGAAGAGTTGTAAGGCACAGGGGTGCTGGAGAGCACCCCATTTTGAGTCAAAAACGTTCAGAAACTTGAAAAGGAGGTTTATTTCTCCTGACACCTTCTACCACTGAGGAAAAGGTAAGGCAAGGCTTGTTTTCCAGCAAGTCGCAGGACACAGATGCCAGGAAGAGTTGTGTAAAGTATGTCCAGAACCTCAGCCCTTTGCTGAGCCTTGGATTTGAGGACAGATTAGTCAAACTCAGCTTCAAACTCCCCTACACCAGTTGCCAAGAGGGTTAAGATCCCATGGCAAGGTATCCTCTGCTGAATTCCCAGACTGCCTAAATCTGTGTTTCCCATAATCCTGGATCTGACATTGCACTTGGCCTTTTGCACAAGGTCATGGACAGCACACGGCTGAAAGGTGGTTTTTTACTGGGGAAATGATGCAAATCATACAGTTCATAGGAATTTGGAGGATTTAACCAGACTTCACTTGAGTCGTCGAGTTCTTTCTAATCCGGAATTCATAAACTAACTGCAGAACAAACACACAAAGATAAACACAGGGACACATATGAGCCAGGCCAGACAGATTTGGAAAGACAAACTTCCAAAGTCATACCAGAAGGATGAGTTGAGAAAGAAGGCTGGAATGCCACATACTCAGATTGTAATCACTGTGATGTTTCCTGGGAAATTGAACGTGGATTAGAAGAAAAGACCAAATAATGGACAGAATCAAAGCTTGCTGCAACAATGGAAATTTTGGTGGATACAACAGTCTAATTCGGTGGAAATAATGTGCCTGAAAATGGTTTGTTGCCAGGAATGTTCTTCTTTACTGCAGTTACCTGATGCCATCTGAATTATTGAACAATCAGTCCAATGAACCAGTGGAATTACTATTCCAGGTGAGACTTTTGGTCAGTCAGTGATCCTGCTGTCTCCAGGAGTGATCCAAGACCTTCGAAGCAAGGCAGGAGAAAGATTGTTTCAGCTAGATACTAAACACATTGCTCCTTATCAGGGGTCTCTTAAGCTCTGGTAAGAGATTGTCTTAAATCCTAAAATGGTTGATTTAATGCTATTTCAAAAGCACATCAGCAGTAACCATTGTTATCCTGGATTTATTTTGTCATGTGGCAGCCAAGGTGTCTGAAATCCTCCCTTCAGGTGTGCTGAGGTCCCACCTTTGCCATTGGGATTGGTCGTTGTGTTCCCCAACACAGCAGCATTGGAAAAAAGGAAATGCCAAGGCTAGAAGTGAGACATGGAAAGTGGTGAAGGAGACAGGTGTGGCAGGAGGAACAGCATTTACCAAACTGATAAACTCCACAGTTTATCAGAGATGTAAAGGAGTGAAATGATGACACAGCTACATCTGAAGCAGTACTCCAGTTATTGAACCCAAAAAACCCCAAGTCCATAAGAAATTCTAGTTGTAATTCCTGGCCCCATTTACGTGCAGGTGACTTTACTGATCAGATTGGTGGGGAAAGTGAAATGCAAAGCAGACCCAGTGTTCCAGGCACTCCCCAGTGAGTCACTGCTGCAGCCACGACATCAATGGGAAATGCTGAGTGCCTGTTTTCCATTCTTTCCCAGATGCTCCTTCCTCAACATGGCCCTTCATAACTGTGTAGCTGTTTGACTCACCCCACTGAGCAGCTACTTCCCCTCAGACATCTGGCTGCAGCTCCCACCAGTCTGAAGTGCCTGAGGAATGCCAGGACACTCCAGTGAGTTTGGCCCCCAGGAATCCTCATCTGTAATTCTGAGAGCCCGAGCTCCTTCCAGCTGCCTACACCATTCACTTGGAACTAGCCAGGCACATATTTTCCCAAATCCATTTGCAGAATTGCCAGACAACAGGCTCCCATTGACTCAGGGCATTCTTTGTGTCAGGACAAGAGCAGGAGTTACTGTACTGTCATCACAGCAGGGCAGCAGAGAAAGGCCCTTTGTCTGCCTCAAACGTTTCAGTTTTGTGCTGAAACACGTTGGGCTTGGCCAATCTGTAAAGAGATGAATGCAAGGTGATTCAGGTGAGGTTACAGAGGATAAATGTAGGGAGTGTGAGCACCAAAATCACCCCATGGGTTGTGGTTTAACCCCAGATGGCAACCAAGTACCACAGAGCTGCTCATTCACTGCCCTCACACTTGGGTGGGATGGGAGGAGGACGGGGGAAATGGCAAAACTTATGAGTTGAGACAAGAACAGTTTGATAACTGAAACAAAGTATAATATAACATATATAACATAATGATGGTGATAATGATGATGATGATAATATAATAGAAGAAAGAAGGAAGGAAGGAAAGAACGAACGAAGCAGGAGGGAAGGAAGGAGGGAAGAAGCGAGAGGAATAAAACTCATTGTCCGTTTTGGGCTAAAACGCTGAGCTCAGCCGAGCGAGTTGAGCATCTCCCCGCTGAGCGCGGCTTAACGCCGCCACCTGCCGACGGGCATCCCTGAGCTTCCCTGGACTTCCCCAGGCTTCCCTGAGCATCCCTGGACTTCTCTGAGCATCCCGCAGCGTCCCTGGGCATCTCCCTGGGGTGATGCTGAGAGTGTGGTAGGAGGCGAAGTTGTAATTGTGTTTTACAAGTGGGTAAAAGGAGGTTGGGTCATGTAGGACGGGTCAGCTCATGCACTGGTCAGGAGTGTCAGACATTAACCTGTCACTCCTGGAGAGCTCCACTTAAATGAGATGAATTTTCTTCATTTAAAGCTCAAAAACTGATATGTGGTTTTGAATCCAGAAGCAACAGCTCCAAACTGCATCAGGCCTAGAAATCTGATTTTTTAATTTTTTTTTACTGATTTTGAATTCAGATGTGACAAAATCAAAACATTTTCCCTTCTACTCTAGGAATATTGCTCCTCACTACAAAATTAGCAGCAGAGATCTTCTCCAACAGCACTGAGCATTTGTGGGAGGAATCACACCAAGAGCTGAACTGTGATGTCAGGAATGTGGATCAGAGATGTGTTTACCTCCTCACTTCCTTATGCACAGCTCTCACTTCTGTTTTTGAGGATTTACACTTTTAAATATTATATAAATAAAATATAAAAATATTTAATATTTAGTAAGTTACTATCTGGCAATATTATCCCCTTCAAAAATGTGTAGTATCCCCAGATTTGAGTATCACTGATTTTACTGCTCATGGTTAGACTGCAGATCCTTGAATTGCAGTCTGAATATTTGATAACTCCTCTTCACCTCTTTTAGACATAGTGACAAATTTTTCACACTGATATTTAATTTCTTTAAAACCCAAACATACCAAAACATTTCTAAATGCATTCAAACACGAGCACCACTGAGTTAATAAAACTATATAATCCCAAGATGCACATTGTATGGTTTTTTACATGAAACAAATGTTTTCATGAAGCAGGAGGATTTACAAGCCTTGAAACTCTTGCTTTGTTTCTCCCAGCTGAGCTCCTGTGCTGCTGTAATGTCACTGGCTGCCATGGAGCTGTGCTGAAGGACAGGCCTGGCTGGGAGCTGGAGTTATCCTGGAATAAAGCCTCAGCTCATAACAATCCATAATTGCTGAGTAACACGGCGGGGTCACAAGAGTTGAACAGGAGTGCTGAGATGACGAGTTCGGAAAGGGAAAGGGGCAGTGCAGGAGCTGGCACAGGTCCTATCTGATATCTCAGTGGCAGTTCATCTCCAGTAGCAGCAATAAAGTGATATAAAACTCTTATATTTCACAGCTTTTCACTGAGATTAATGTTTCCTTGCATAGTTTGAAGCTTTCATCCCTTCAGTGTCTGAAGTTGGGGCTGTCCACCCTTATGTTTTCACTTGACAGAAGTTTAGCAAATCATGTTTTTCCAGGAAGAAAAATTGACTCCAGCTGTCCTGGTCCTGCACTGACCTAAGGGGCCTCTCCTGCACTGAAGAGCAGCTGTAACTCTGGGCATCACAGCAGCTGCAGGAATTCCCAGCTGGAGTTCTCCCAGATAATGCCCTATGAATATGAAGCACAAAACAAGGTGCCCAAGGGGCCACTCAGTGCTGTTTTCTTGGGACAAAAGAAAAGACTGAAGTAAATTAAAGAAAATTTAGACCTTGCTCTCAGCCCAAAGCCACAAGGGTGGTGAAACAGAGGTTTGAACTCAGCACCAGGACAGAAAGGCAGGACTGTCAACACCACTTCACGTGTGTCCCCCTGGCACCAGGCACTTGCCAAGCCAAAACCTGGCTGTGGGGACTTTTCTCCTGAAAGCCAGGTCTTATCCCCAGCTCAGCCCATCCCATGGTCTGCTGGAGAATTCTTAGCTCCTCCTCAAGACAGAAGAGCATCATAGACACAATCCACACGGATTCAGCACCCTCCTAAAGATAAATCCTCCTCTTACTGCTGGTGCTGCTGCAGGTGCTGATGTGTCCAAGCCAGTTTCTAACTGAAGTGAAGAATTAAATACATGGTCTACAATAAGTGCTTTTTGTCCTGCTTTTTCTTTTTTAGTGACCCAAACTCCTCAATTTTTTTCGTATTTCAGGCTTGGGAAGGGGAAGGATTATCGATGGGGGAAAGTACAGACAGTGGGCATCAAAGCTGTGACAGCTGGTGAAAGTCATGACCCAGCCTGTGCAGAAGCTGCATAAAGGAAGTGAAATATTTAACATAGTATTGTTATCATCACTGCATACTTGATAGAAACTTTAAAAGCTCATACAGGGGAATAATTGTGGTTCAAATGCCTGTTCCACCCACTAAGGCACTATGTCTACAATAACTCTCTGTTTCGATCCTGACACAGTAACCCTTTATCTGTTCTAGGAGCTCCCACATGAAGAAATAGCTGGTATAGATTTTGTAATTCTCCCTCTTTAAAAGCAAATAGCGAGAGCAGGAACGGGAGGTTTTTTGCAATGGGGAAAGGAGAGACAATCCCAGATTAGCAGCTCCTTTGCTACATCAGCACTGTGAGCCACAGCCAGAGTCTGCAGAAAACAGAGGTTGCAATATAGTCTGAAAAATGATGTTTGAGGCTCTCTCTGGTGAGCAACTGTTTCTCATTCAGCATGGTGCTCCAGCTGCAGTGTGTGAGCCAAATCCTGCTCCCACATCAGTGTGGATCTGGAGGGATTCCACCGGGTTTGGAGACCACAGTAACTCAGGCTGCAGCCTCGCTCATGGTCCCTGCTGAGAGGTATGGGAAGCATGGTAATAATTAGGGAGGATTCTGCTTCCCTGGAGCTCCCTGCACTGAAGCAATTATTCTCTCCTTTTCATTACCCATTCAAGACCACATTGGCTAAATATAAGACAGATTCAACAATTAATATGAGCTCCATAAGAGACAGCAGGGAAAACCTACTTGCTGAAAACATAATTCTTCAGTAATCACCAGGAATCACTAACTGTAAAGGAGCCAGATCCAATAAAGCTTCAAACTTAAGCAGAACTTAAGCAGAAACAGTTTTCCCTGCAACTCTGAGTCAGGCATTTCAGTTTTGGAGGAACACAGGTTCAGATGTGCTTTCCTTTGTCCCATTAAAAATAGCACCTGCTCCCTGAGAGATGGGGATGTTTGTGCTGATGGTGTGATGTGTCTGACTTTACCTCTGCACCATCTTTCCAGCTCATGTCTGTCTCAAGAACTATGGATTTCGCACCAGGGATCAGGAATTCAGGAGTGCCAGCACCTTATTTTGGGGCCTGTCAGTTGTTGAAGCTGCAGGGGTGTAACAACATCAGTCACAGCACTGCCTCTAATTTTTTGGAAACCTGCTCTAAGTAGGTAACTTATATTGAACTGGCAAATCTGAACTTCAGAGGTCTCACTCAGAGTTTTTTAGAAATGCAGGTTCCATCTGAAGACCAAACACTGCTGTGTTGCTCCCTCCTCTCCCTTTCTTCTGCATTGATTGTGCCAAAGCTCTCACTGCCAGGACAGCCTTCCCTGAGATAGGGAAATGATGCATTTGGCCAACATTTTCATGGGGGAAAATTCTCACTGTGATATTCAGATCATATTAAATATGGTTTGGATGTTCAGGATAAGCTGAAACCACAGGAAGGTGGAAAGGGAGATGATTATGTAGCTCCTGGTGGATTTATTGAGTTTTCGTAAGAAACAACTCCATGTCACCAACTTCACTTACTTTGGTATCTCCCTCCTTTCAGTGTTGACTGGAACCAAATCATCTCCTTCAGCCTTGCAACCCTGCTGCAGTCCTTGTATGTCAACCAAAGAATGCAGAAACATATCCAATTAATCCTTACCATGGCCTTCTTGGACAGGAATGGAACTAAACTCAATGAACTTGGAATTTTTCACTGCAAACGAAGCATCTCTTATCTGCCAGCTCATCCCTGTTTCCAGCTGTTTCCCAGCCATCAGTGCAGGGATTCCTGTGGATCTCAGGGGCCGTTGTGTCACCCCTTGGGCATCAGCCCAGTCCTGCCCAGGTGCTGAGGCAGGAGGGGTTGGTCTGGCTCTGGGATTCAGGTGGCTCCGAGCTCTCCCTGCTTGGGATCCAGGGTAAATTAAGCAACACAAATGTTGAGTTGGTCCTCTCTCATCTGAAAGAAGTCCATGACTCACTCCATCCATCCTCTGGGGACTGAAGTGGGAAAGGCTGAGTCAAAGCTTCATTTGTATTTTGTCTGAAACCATCAGAATTTGACTAGATTTGTCCCTAATTTTTTTACTGCTCAGCTGTTCTCCTGCAGGTTCCTTCTCTCATCTCTCTCTTGTGTTGCCAAGGGTGTATTGCTGCACATCCCTCCTGCTCTGCTAAATAAACCTTGACAGGAGCAGCCAGATGGAAGCTCTCACCTTAAATTAACACATCAGCCTCTTTCAAGACCACGTGTAGCAAAAGCAGATGCAAATACAGACCAAGAGTAATCTGCTCCTCTCTTGTCAATATTTGAATGGTCTTGGCTCTCATTCTGGACAGTAATAAAAGAAGCTGGTTAATCATTTATAATTGTTGGGAGCTCTGTGCCATTAATGAACAGGAAGTTTTATGCAGCTGTCAGATGCACAAGCTGAGCATTTCCTGCAGAGGAGAAAGATTTATTTGGTGACAGCTTCATTATAGATTTTTAGAAAGAAAAAATAGCATTTTGATCACTGAAAAATCAAGAAAGAAGCACACAGTTTCCTGTGCTTTGGAGAGGATGACACCCAGTTAAATAATTCCCAAACATGAGGCAAACCAAAACTCACCACATGCCCCTCTGGAATGTCCAGGCTGGACACATGGGATGTTTTTGAAGTGGTTGTAAAACAATAATAAAACAATAGCTGAAATACACCTCAAAGAATGGATGGTTAATTGTCCATCAGGACCACATAACTGGGGAAAATTAATCAGCACAAAGCTCTCTGTGATGTCTCTAATTTAATAAGGTCACAGCAGCGTAATCAGGAGGAGCATCTTGGTGACTGCACAGCAAATTAGCTCTGGGTGTAATTGCACCGATGTTGGAGGAGTCACAGAGACATTTCCTCTGATATTTGCTGCAGTTATTTCTGCTCTTGGAAGTGCTGGCAAACCAGGTCAGAGAAGGATGAGCTACGAGGAGGAGGAGGGAGAAGCTTTGATCTGCACACAAATAGCCCTGATACCATGGAAAGACCCCCTGGGACACTGTGGGTATTCCCACTGCCTGGCTGCAGGCTCAGGGGTTGGATCTGGGAGAGGACAGCACCTGAGACAGGTGTCACCACCACCCCCTGGTTCGCTCAGCACAGCCTGTGCAGGACCCAAAGGACATTTGTCCCCTCACTTCAGCACTTGGGTTAAGCCCCCAAAGCAAGGCAGTGACCTTTTCTTTCAAAAGTATCTAAATTATTCCTGCACAATTCAAGTCATGAAGGGGGAAAAATGCCTGGATGAATAATGGCAAACACAATTCTGTGGGAAATAAAGGCAAGAGTACAAACATCCTGCAGCAACACTGCCATCTGTTTGGGCTCAATTCAAGGAATAGTCTTTTTTGAGGAACAGGAGTATTTTTATTCTTATATTCACAGCACATGCCATAAAGTGAAGTATATAATAATACAAATTATTTTTTATAAGGCACATTAAGTTTTTAAGGCTGAATTTGGAGATATTTTATGACCAAATACATCCACAGAAAGCAAAACATGGTGCAAACATACCCTGAATGACCTTTTCTTAAAGAAATGAAGAATTTCTGGAATTAAATATTTACATCATGATAATATTTCCTGCATGATAACATTTAAACCCAAGGAAAAATAAAAAGAAAAAAGGCAATGTAAACTAGTCCAGTGTCACTGCATGGGTGAGGTTGGTAATTTGTGTCTCAGCCCACAGGTAAGTTCTGCTGCTGCTGATCCAGAGACTGTTCCCAAACCAGATTCCTTCTCTGACAGGATTATGAGACTGAACTCACTTGGTATCACCTGAGCTCGTAGCAGGCAGGGATTTACACTATCTAAGGTGATAAAATAAGGGGAAAATAATCAAGATGCTTTACCCAATGCTTGAAGAGATGAGGGAATAGGAATATTCACTCCTCCTCTCATGCAGGGCTGAGGGGTTGGATGCAATCAGATGCTGCTTCCACTCTTATGGTTTTTTTATCAGCCTCTGAAGCATCTGACACCATTCACAGCCAGCACATCACCTTGTTACAGATCTGTTTTTGTTTCTTTATTGTGGCTAATAACAGAATTATCCTCAAAACCATAAAGCAACACCGAAATAAAAGTGCCATCCAGGTGACAGAAGCAAGTTAATAGAGAAAAAGATCTGGGATTGCAGTGGTGTTCCTTTCAAATTATAAAATAAGGATTTTTTTTCTTGGTATTACGACAGGTTGTGGGAACCCCACTTTTCAAAACCAAATTTTATTGACTGAGGTGGTGTGAAAACTCAGAACAAAAAGCCTTTCCCTGCTCCAGACACCCCCAGTCTGAGTGTGGGCTTAGTGACTCACCTGAGGGAGCAGCAAATCGTGACAATGGGTTTAAAATATCAACACTTAGTCAGTCTGCACATTATGGAGGGATATTAAGAACCACTTTGACTACAGCAAACAGTCATGTCATCAAAAGCCCTTGGTTTTGTCTGCCATGGTGGGAAAAGTCCGGGTTTGGAAGGGGTTTGTAGGTGTCCACACCATGTCAGAATTCCCAATACCAGAGTGTCCATGAGAGGCTGCCCCAGAGCCACGAATCCAGGTGTGCCTTGGAACAGGTTTGGGTGGCCAAAGTGCTAAGAACAGAAAATACTTGGAGAAGGCTGGGAAGGTGGACGGAGCTGCTCCACCCTCGCTGTGTTTGCACCCAGTGTTTGTGAGCACTCCCTGGGCTGATTGTGGAGGCACAGCAGGGCAGGGGCAGGGCTGGGGGAGCAGCACCTCAGCTGGAGCAGCTCTGGGGCAGCAGCACCTCAGTTGGACCAGCTCTGGAGGAGCAGCACCTCGCCAGGGGCAGAGCTGGGTGGGCAGCACCTCACCTGGACCAGCTCCAGCTCCCAGAGGGTGTCCCAGCCACCCTCCCCAGGTAACTCCTGCTGCTGCTGCTGGTTTGGCTTTTCTTGGGTTTTGCTTTTGCTCTTCCTCCTCTGCTTGAGCAGCTCTGCCTGTGCTCTCCTGCTGAATGATCCTGGGATTTCCTGCTTGGCTTCTCTTGTTTGTGCTTTAAAGCACCTGCTGTAACTTTCCCCTTGCAATGTATTGACTTTTTCTGCAAAAGGACACAAGAATACAAAGACCAGCCAGGCTGGGATTGTTCACCTTGTGGCATTGTTGAACTGTTCTCTCCCTGAAAGCCCAGGTGTGAATGCTTGAACTGTTTTGCTTTTTCCCATTTGGCTCCAGTGCAGAGTGGCTGAAAGAACTGTATTAAAAACTGCCCCTAGAGCCTTAAGGAGTGTGATTCTACATGCCCTGGATGCACAGGCAGCTGCCAGGCTGCTATTCAAGTTGTTCTTGGGTGTTTCTTGTTTGCTGTAGGTGAGTCAGCTCAACCCTTCCTTCTCCTGTCCCTTCACTGCTGTCTATTGTGTGTCCATTCCTCCTCCCCAGCCACTGACAGGGCTCAGATGCACTTGGCCCCTGGTTTCATCACACCCAGCACGTGTCTGAGGTGTCTGTTCCTGCAGGACAGCAACTGAGAGCGGCACTGAGGGAAGGTAAGGAGTCTCTCTAAAACTCTATCCTAATATCAGTCCTTTCTTGGTTCCACATGAATCAGAGCAGGAGCTTCTGCCTTCCTACCTGGACAGGGACCTGTCTCGGTGCTCACCTGGGTTCCAAGAGGAAGGAAAGTTGATCATTCTTTCTGACATTTAAGTACAACATATGGCAAGTTAATAGACACTGTGACACAGGTGATTGTGGTATTGCAGCTCGGCCATTACATTAGAAAGGTCAGGCTCAGCTGGCTTTAGCCAGAGTACACAGAAGATCACAGGTTTTGTTGGAGTTTTTTCTAAGAGTTTTCAAATCTTTTACCACTCTGCCAGCACCAAAACAATGATTTTTGAGAAAGAGGAAAAAAAGAGGAGAATTTTCCCAAGCCTTGAACTTCTGCTTAGGCACATAATGCTTCATACAACACAAACAAAAAATTTAAGATACATTTTTCTTTCGTATTGTTTTCTGCATTACAATAGAAGCAGTGAAGCATAAGTGGTGAAAGGAACTGTTTCAGAGCTGTGTCTGATGTAGAGGCTGGTAGTTCATGTTCCCTTTTAAACCAGTTGGGCTGCATTCCACCTGGCCTGAAGGAGCCCCCCAGGAGGATAATATCCTTGAAACTCAGTGAAAAAAATCTGTTTCTAGAAAGGAAGCCTAAGGATGAGAATGAGCTTACTCCTGCTCCTCTTGACTTCTAAGGGCTTTCTTCTCATTTTGAAGAATTTTCTTACTTCAGCATCATCTCTTTTCCCTCTCAATCATCAAAAATTGTCCTGTCCCTGTAAATGCTGTCAAATCTTCTCTCACAGACTCCCAGGTCTGGTGGAGGTTTTCTCTGTACTCACAGCTTGCTACAGAGACCAGTTTTGTGCTTCTCAAGCATGGAACAAAGGGCACAAATAAGTCTTTCCTGGTGATTGTACTGCTAAGAAATATGATTAATAACTTAGACACCCATAGGAGAGGCCAAGTGAGCACCCTGAGGGTGGTGTTGGGCTCACAGCTGGACAGATGTGCTCAGTGCTTGACAATGTCTGAGTCTGCTCACTGGGAACAAACTCATGGCCACATCCTGAGAGCTTCCACAGGCTCCCGGTCCTCAGGCAGGTTCCTGCACACTGGGAGCCCTCAGCACCTTCTGGAATGGCCAGAAAATAAAACACAACAAGTTCCACCTCAGCATGAGGAAGAACTTCTTCCCATGGAGGTGGCAGAGCCCTGGAACAGCTGCCCAGGGAGGGTGTGGGTTCTCCCTCTCTGGAGACATTCCAAACCCGCCAGGACATGTCCCTGTGTCACCTGCTCTGGGTGACCCTGCCCAGGCAGGGAGTCCAACTCCCACTGGGGTTGGACTGGGGGATCTCCAGAGGTCCTTTCCAGCCCCAATATTCTGTGATTCTTTGGTTCATAAACACACAGTGAGTGCCCTTTATTTTTCAGAAAACCTCTTTGGCTTCACATTTAAGAATTTCCTCCCATTTACTCAGCTCTAGAGCCCCACATGTGCAATGAGCTGCAACAGTCTCTGCAGCAGCAATTTTGAGACGTGGTGGCAGAAGGGAAGAGCTGTGACATTACTTGCTTGGCAACTTGAAACTCTGCTGGTTTGATATCATTTTGTATGTTTATATAATAATTTCTGCTGATGCTCAGATTTGTCTGTAGGTGGCAGTGACCTGTCATTTTCTCCTTAAAATTGGGCAGAAGCATTATGTACATATATATGTCATAGGATCACAGAATGAGTTGGGTTGGAAGGGACCTTAAAGATCATCTCATTCTACCCCCCTGCCATGGGCAGGGACACCTTCCCTGGACCAGGTTGCTTCAACCTGGCCTTGGACACTTCCAGGGATGGGGCAGCCACAGCTTCTCTATTCCTTGATTCTGTATCTGTGGAAAACTGTGTTTGGTGTTTTGGGATCATATTCTGAAAGGGTAATCCAGCAAGTTTACCCAGTTTTTGGAAAAATAAAGCCTCCAATACCTATCCAGCTTTCTATGAGAGAGAGTTCTGGTGAGTGAAAATATTCTAAAATTCCACATGACCACTGTGTGTGTTTTATTTCAGTGAGAATTATAAACTTGATTTTAGAAAATGGGTAAATTTTCCTAGAGCTCTGCCAGAGCTCAGAGCCTGTGATCTCTGCTCTGTATCATTTAAAGATAACTTACTTGATGTGAGTAGACCTGCAACAACAGGAAATTGGAGTGGCTGAGAATCAAGATACGAATCATTGTTGAAATAAAAAAGAAAGAGAGGAATTTGCTTCTCTCTCTCCCCACAGATACAAAATGATTTGACAGTTCATGTTAAAAAGGAAGCAAACCTGCAAACATTCCATCTTTTGCTTAAGTTGTCTCCTGGCATAAACCAGGCCTTGTGAATGGAAAACAAAAGTAAATCCTCCAGATTCAACCAGATACTAAATTTATCATCGAGACTAAGCAGTAGGATTTGAATCTTGTTTTCTTCTCTTCCAATAGAATAATGTTTAAAGTTGCTAGGAAACAGAATTACAGAGCAGGGACAAGAGGCCATTGTACATCCACAGGGAAGCTCTGGCTGTTTTCCACAACAAATCAGAACTTCTGATTTATACTGGAAATATCAGCTGAGGAGATAAAACTCCTGTAAAATGCCTCTGCACCCTGAGCTTGAGCTCAGCAAACAGTAACTGGAAGCAGCACATTCCAATTCGAGTGAACATCATTTAGCAAAGCTACTGTTTTCCTTCTTTTATCCAATAGCTACAGGTTGTTTGATTAAAATTTAATTTCATTAAAGGAGTTGTTCTCATCCATGCCTCTGCAGCTTCACTGACTCATGCAGGTAGAAAACAGAGCAATAACAAAGCAGAAGGCACTTGGTACCCATGGGGGCTGTGCAGGACATCCAAAAGGATGAGTACAGCTCTCCCTTCTCTACCTTCCTCTCTCTGGACACCTTCCTGTCTCAAGGTGTGGCTCAGAATACTTTCTCTTCACTGTTTATTTATTTATCAGTATGCACACATCTATATCCTGAGCCAAAGTCTAATAGGAACTTCCCTCTTGACTTCGGATTCCTTTGCCCCTCCACCACATTACAGGCCCCAAAGAATCTACAGTCCTAAAGCACAGACAGCTCAGAGGGCACATAAATGTATTCTAAATTATGGGGAAAGGAAAATAAAACAAAAAAACCAGAAGGTTATGTCCTCTTGTACACAGGAAAGAGACTGCAATTCAGAGTTTACATGGGCGATGCCTTTACATGCTGCCTCCTTTCTTTCTGCATTTTTTAAATGAAAACCAAACAAAAGCATACAAGCTGTTGTAATTTATTCACAGATTTAAGTGTTTTTCTGCTGCTAACTCCACGTTGCTCTCTCCTGAGCCCTAATGAATGATGCAGGTGTGATTGCAGCCAGTTTTCCTCAACAAACAAGAAAAGTTTGTTGGTTTGTACCATTTTCTGTGAGCACTTGTGAGCCCTGAGGATAATGGGCTTGGGGTAAGACTGGTTGGTGCAGCCTGATGATGGGGCAGGTGGGGCTCTTTAGGGACCTCAACAGCCTGTCTGTCCCCATTGGCTGTCTCTTAATTGGAACCAGGCAGCAAGTTCATATTAATGAGGAAGAAAAGGTTATTTGGATTTTTCCCTCCACCTGACAGGAACTATGGGGAATACACTGAGTGTCCCAGAGGAAGCTGAGGAGGACAATACCTGCACAGTGAAGAGCTACCAGGTAAGGGAGAGCTGCCCACTCTCATCTTCCCTGGTTACTTCCTATTGCAGTCTTTAAACCCTGTGATGTACAAGTCCCAAAAATTGTAATATTTGATCTTTCAGGCTCTCTCTGAATCTCCTGACACTGTTAAAAATGGATCTGCTGTATTTGCTCAGAATCATTCTCCAGCAATGAATGGTGAAGGTATGTACAGGGAAAAGTCCATTTGCCCTTCTTTTCCCATGAGACAGAGGTTTATCCCTGGGCAACAATAAATATTGGGGCATAGTTTCATAGAAGATGAGCTCTTGTGAATCAGTATTTTACAGAAGCTTGAAAGTTTCAAGATAACAAAGAGTAAAACAAGAAAACACTTCTGAAGTCCTCTGGAAGCTGTTTAATAGTTGTAGGAATTTGCTGGCCCACAAGAAGTGGGTTCATTGAGTGTGAAGAGTTTGGTTAATGTGAAGTGTCATAATGCAGGAGTGGTTTGGTGCTGGACCTTTCTGTGCTGCTGCTCAAACCTCAGGGTTTGTGATAAACTACCTGTGCTTGGGCTCTGGAGGAACTTGTGTCTCCAAGGAGCCCTGGAGGAATTGTTGCTGCAAGGAGCCCAGATCTGGGCTCTTCGGAGGGTGTAATGCAGCAGTGGCACCAGTACAAGGGGATCAATGGCCTGTTAGTGAGGATTTGTGTTTGGGGGGCACACAAGGGAATGTTTTGCAGCCTGCAAAGAGAGTAGGTCACGTGTTGGAAGGGAGAGCAAAAAAGTCCATGTCCTGGCTACATGTTCTCATCCATAGAGTTGTAAAGTCTTAGAAACCATCTCTGCCTTTTTATGTGAAACCATATTTCTGATCCTTTCAGTAGCAATTTCCAGTGACTGAAATGATAGAAATTTGACTCCCTCTTGTTCATTTAAACCTCTTGTTCTCTATTTTTTTAGTCCTGTGTTCTTGAGTAGCTGCATTGCTTTGCCTTCAAAGATGCCAAGCAGTTCTTTGTCAACAATTAAATCTGTATGGGAATATCTTTTTCTGTCTTGTTTGTCATTTTAAAATTGTGATTTCTTGGGAAAAGTACTGTAAGGTGGCAGGCATTATACCTGCAGTGATGTTGTTATATCAGAATTGCCTCTGGCCCTGAGCCTTGGCAGTTGCAGTGCCCTTTTCTGAGTGTGAGAATGGGTCTTAGTGAATATTTAATGTACAGAAACCTGCCTTGCTCTCCTTGTAGAGGTAGCAGACCTTCCTGAAGAGAGCAGGGAACAGCTAAAATCAGCAGTGAGAACTTCATGAAATACATTTAACTGTGTCAGCTGCCTGTGTTTGAATTCTAGATAAGGTAGGGTGTAGCACAGTAGTTTATTCTTTCCCTCACAGTAATAAAATAAAATCTGTGTCCCTGTTGCATACAAACTGTGAGTGTAGCAGCTGAATAGTTGGTGAGGGCTCAGTGAGTGCATCCCATTTCAGCCCTGTGTGGGAGGGGTCCTATGGGATGGGAACAGGTTTTCAAGGGATCACAGCAGGGCAGGCTGGACCCTGAGCTGTCCCCGGAAAGGGAAGCCCCACTTCCAGGGCTGACATCTCAAAAACCTGGGGTGAACTACATGGCCTGAGCATTCAAAATTTGTTTCCAAGTAGTTTTGAAAAGTTATCTCCACATATTCATGGGCAGTTGCTCTCATCCAAAGACATGTGTGTCTTCTTGCTTGTCAGTACCTCGTTAATTTGCTTTTCCAGCCCTTGTTGGCTTTGGAGCCTTTGTGAGCAGCACTCAGGGAGCAGCAATGCTCCTGTTCACAGCTCTGCAGGTTCAGCCATGTTCATCTTACCAGTATTTCCTTTGCATTGGATTTCTTCCTGTTTTCAGAACATGATAAAACCCAACAATTCTCTTAAATCTGTGTGAGGAAAGAAAATACTTTATAATTCATTGCTAAGAAAAATACTTTATTATTCATTATTAAGAGAACCCTCTCAGCCTGTTACACACGCTTGAAAAATCTAAGTTTAGACAAAAATAATCAGCCTGTTCTGGTGATATGCAGATGGCACTGATTACAGCTCAGAATCTCTGTTCCATGGCTAATTTCCTAATCCCATCTCACTATAAGGCAGTTTAAACAGTTTCCTACTAGAAAAGCAAAGCCTTTATCTGCGTGTTTCTGCTGGTGTAAACTAGCAAAGTTCTGGGAAGTAAATAAAAGCCAGATGATTTACACTGTCTGAAGACCTAAAAAATGCATGTACATTTTACCCTTAAAACATAAAATGAAGCATATGGGATTGTTTTACTTAAATGCATTACCTAATTAATGTAATTACTAAATCAGTTTAAGTAGCAAGTTGAAAAATTAGACCGTCCTATGTTGATACTACTTGTATTTTAATTTTATTTATGTTTAAAAAGCAGTTAAATTCATTAACTGTTTAGATACCACTGGAATCTCACTGGTTTGTGCAATATAATCAAGGTCTTGGTGGAATAAAAGTGCAAGTGCTGTTTGGAGACAGAAATTATTACTATGGAAAACATAATTGATAGTATTTGTAAAATGAAGTGATACAGTAAATAGTAGTATAGTGTATTTTATGGCATAAAGTGAGCATTTTTGGGGAAGACAAAGGCTTAAAAAAGGCAATTGAAGCACAAGGATTTAATGAGAAGTGTTAGCTAGGGGCTTGTGCTCTTTGTCCTGTTAGTTTGCATTCCTGTGATTGCCAGAGATCTGCCCATGTGCTGTGCATTAGGGGGTACAGCTGATAAATGAGGGTATGAAATCTCTATCTGTTAATATAATGGCAAAGGAATCCAGGGAGTTTAACTCCACATGACCAGAGGAAGGAACGTTACTTGGAAGAGCCCCGTCAGCATCTGCTTCACATCTGGGGCAGCAGATTGGGGCTGGGTCCCTACGTTTGCTGCTTCTGCTCAAACAGCCTGACAGCTGTGTGGGCTCAGGGATTCTTTCTATGACTCGCCTTTCCTGCTCCTACTGATTGTCAGGGCTGCAGACACTGCACAGAGGAGGGAGATGCACCTTCTCCCCCCACAATGCCATTCCAACAGCAGCAGTGCCCTCACTGCCCCTGCAGGACTTGTTGCTCTGCAGGCTCGAGGAAAGCAGAGTTAATCCTGACTTTTCCTAATGTTCTGTGCTGGCCTTTAAGTACTTTAAGTAATATAAGTACTTGGTGAGCAACAGGTAAAGGGAAGAAGTCCAGAACTAGAAGCTGTATCTCTGATTTCCACAACATGGAGCAGGAGAACACAATGAGAACAACTTTGCCTCTGTTAGGGTGGTAATTACATGCAGATCAAAACAATGACCTGCTCACAAAAAGCACAAAGGAATTACAAACATTACAAGGTAAGGAAGGTTTAGTGAAGATGCAACTTCTTTGTCCCAGAGGATAAATCTCATTCAGCAAATTCTGCTCCTACTTAGCATCTAACAGAAATTATGTATTGCAAGAGCTCTGTGTGCCTGTAAGGCCTGAAACATGTTGCCTTTTAGGTATTTTTTCAAAGAATGATCATCATTATTCTTGCTGCTGGCTTCTCTGCCCCAATTTCCATTAATTTCAGTAAATCTGTTAGGTAAATAATGATGGCAGTTAACTTAGTAAAACCAAATTATTTTTGGAGTATAAGTGTGCTGTCAACTTTTTTGCATGGAACAGTGGAGCAAGACTGCAAAAGAATATTAGTATGTTCTTTCTTTAAGAAAGGGGGGAAATGTCTCATTTTACACTTCTATAGTGCACCTGAAAAATCAGTCATTTTAACCTTGTCACAATGGTTTTTGAGGTCTTTTATGTCAACACAAAGTATACTTGGAGATACGGAAATTCTGCGTCTGCTGTAGCATTATGATGCTGTTCAATGCTAAATAACAGAAGGAAAAATGAGCCTACCAAATATCTATAAAAATCTATGAGAAATGTAAATGTAAAAATTCGCTCATTGTTGCTGGGTATTTTGATTTTTAAGCCTAGTATTTGTGCAGTAATTCATTCAGGGCTGTTATAGCCCATTGTGCTGGCCTACACTGATGGAATTGTTGGTGCCAAATGTTGCCTTGTAGCCCTTGCTGGTTCCTTCAGGGCCATTACAATCTATTTTCCCCATGATTAGCTGAACTCCAGGGAAGAAAAAAATGCCCTGTTACTATAATTCCATTGCTGAGCAAAATATCTCTTTGTAACTGGATTGTATTCAAAATAGTCCAAGATACCAAAAACTTATTTGTAGCTTATGGTTGGCTCTGTTTGACTTCCAAAGAGCCCTGACTCTTTCTATTGTCAAAAGCAACAGCATTAGCAAGTGTTTCTCCTAGGATTTATTTTATGGCGTGTTCATGTGCTGGTGGCTGGAAAGATGGAGAGAGATTGTTTACAAGGGCCTGGAGTGACAGGACAAGAGGGAATGACTTCACACTGACAGAGAGCAGGGTTAGGTGGGATATTGGGAAGGAATTCTTGGCTCTGAGGGTGGGGAGGCCCTGGCACAGGTTGCCCAGAGAAGCTGTGGCTGCCCCATCCCTGGAAGTGTCCAAGGCCAGGTTGGGCAGGGCTTGGAGCAATCTGGGATAATGGAAGGTGTCCCCGCCCATGGCAGGGGGTTGGAACGAGATGGCCTTTAATATCCCTTCCAAGCCATTCCATGATCTTAGAACATTGCACAAACCATTACTCTGTGCAGTTTTTCTCAAATTGAGGGAAAAATGTTGGTCTAATCTACCAAATTTCAGAAAAAATATCCTTGTGAACTTCCAGAAGAGGAGATTTGCGCAGTCGTGGTGTTTCCTTTTTAGCATATCCTGATGAAGTGAAGGGAAAAGCAAGACAAATCTTGTGCAGTGTGACTGTCTTTTGTTAAACACTTGAAAGGAAAATGCCTGTGTAGTAGTAGCAGGAAATGCAGACTCACAGCAGTGCTGTAAATTGTGTATTGATTTTCATTTCAGAGCAGCTTTTAATCTCATTCAAAAGAACTGCTTTGATCTACTTGCAGACCTGGCCTAAAATCTGGGAGGTTTTTCTTCTCTTCCTAATTCTACCTCTGGAGTGGGAAATAATTTTTTGAAAGAATGACACTTCTGTCTCTCTAAAAACAAGAATATCATGCACTTTTCATCCAAATACTGCTGTTCAAAGCTTTTCTCTTGCAGTTTGCTGTGACTGGGGCATGAGTGAGACTCCTCTGTGCAGCCCAGCACAGCACTCTCTCCTCACTGGTGGTGGGATCTGCTTTGCCTGTGCCTGAGCAGACTTTCCCTGAAACAGTTTGAACTGTCCTGACACAAGAGACACAGCAGAGCTCAAGCCAGTGATATTTTCCAGGTCTTTCATTCCTTCCATGATAATTAGAGATAAAAGGAACTTGATAGGTTCATGAGCTACTTCTTGTTTAGTTGGTTTGCTTAATGATGAGCTTATACTCCTATTTTTATACTGAAGACAGTTTTCCTGTGTTTCATTTGTTATCTGTTACATAAAGCAGAAGTTCAGGATCTATTACAATTATTTTCCAATGGATATTGTTTCTCCTTTCTTTAGCTGGGAAAGGATTTGCTTTTTGCTTCCTTCCCAAGTTTCCAAGTATAATTAGAGATTAGTGCTTCGGTTCTTTTTCATACATTACTACAGGGGGCTTAGGAAAATATAACTGATCCTTAGTGGCCCCAGCTGAGTAGCTGAATAGGTGGTTGAGTAGCTGCTAATTTGTACCTTTGCTTTGCATGTCAGTACATTGAAATAGGTGCTCATGAAATATTGCAGAAGAATATTGCTGGCCAAGGATTCTTGCCAATGGAAGTTATTTTCTCACATGAATAATGGCAGAGAGAATCCAGGGAAAGAAACTTTCTCAGTGTGCACAGAAGGCGAAAATCTCTGTCCCTGACCAGAACAGGTTGTGCTGAGGCACTGTGGCCACTCTGCCTTGACCTCAAACACAATGAGAAGGCAAAGAGCACGTTAAAAAATGTTGGAAGTAGAGGAGTCAGGAGCCAGGTCCCAGCAGCTGTCAGGTGCTGGTGGCAGCTGTGACTCCTGACACCACAGCCCTGACTCTGTCAGCTGCTGCCTCCACTGCTGGCAAGGATTTTGGTCAAGTTCTTTGAGGTTTGTGCTGTCACACTCTGGTCACACCCTTCCTGCAGAGCTGCCTCGAGCTCTGGGGTCCCAACACAGAAAGGACATGGAGCTGTTGGAGTGAGGCCAGAGGAGGCACCAGGATGACCAGAGGGATGGAGCAGCTCTGCTGGGAGGAAAGGCTGAGACAATTGGGATTGTTCAGCCTGGAGAGGAGAAACTTTGGGGTGACCTAACTGTGGCCTTCCAGTACCTGAAGGAACTCCAGGAAAGATGGAGAGAGACTATTTCCAAGGCCCTGGAGGGACAGGACAAGGGGAATGGCTTCAAACTGAGATAGTAGGGTTGGATTGGATATTAGGAAGAAATTGTTCCCTGTGAGGGTGGGGAGGCCCTGGCACAGGTTGCCCAGAGAAGCTGTGGCTGCCCCATCCCTGGCAGTGTCCAAGGCTGGGTTGGACATGGCTTGGAGCAACCTGGGCTAGTGGAAGGTGTCCCTGCCCATGGCAGGGGGTAGAATGAGATTACCTCTAAGGTCCCTTCCAAACCAAACCATTCCATGGTTCTTGGGTTTATGGAAGCTCTTAGCCCCTGCTAGTCAGGACCAACAAGTGTGAAGCAGGACTGTCCAGCAGGTCACCAAGTTAAGGCCACAGGGAAGGGCTGGGGGTTGGAGCTTTGTTCTCCTGGGTTTGCCCAGGGATGTGACCAAGAGCATATCCAGGGTTTCTGGCACTGCCACAGAGGGACAGTATCACATACAGACACATTGTACAGTACCTGCTGATGCTTGGGTGGTGTTATACAAAATCTTTGGGGGAGGCGGGAAGTTGGGGTACTTTTGGTGTGAAAAGCTAAGAGGTGGCTTTGAAATCTGTGGTCTAAAAACACTCTGCTTGCCTGATCTTAAAAAAGACTTTAACAAATGCAGCTGAACTCCAAAGGTCTGTGCTGTATGTGGAAGACAGGTGTTTCAGTCAGGTTTTGTTGGTATCTGGGATTTTATTTCTCTTAAAGTAAAATGTGAAAGGCATAATATTGACTAGACTATTACAATTATAATTTGAAATAATTTCAGTTTTTCATTGAAACTGACAATTTTCACATTCTAATTTAGCAAGTCACTTTGAGGCTGTCAGTTTTCACAGTTATAATTAAGTAGATCTAAATTCATCCCTGAAATCTGTGCTGATGATTGACAGGGAAGTCAGATCTATATTCTAGTCAAAGGAGGGAAGAGGAGCTGGAGCTGAGGGGGAGCTGTGCAAGGTTTACCTCTTGACAAGCCTCCTCTTGTGTACTGGGGTTTCACACCACATCATCTGTGATTCAGTCTCCCAACCACAAAAGAGATACAAGAAAGATTATTTTTCTTTTTTCTCTTGTCTTCTATAAAGCAGGAGCCATCTCCTCCTGTGCAAATCTGGTCCTAGGGATTTTCACCTCAGCTGTATTATGAAAGTGCCCTTGTATTATAAAATATACTTTTAAGGTGAAAGATATTGCACATCTAAAGTGTGATGTCCCTGTGTGTACACAAGGGGGAATGATTTGTGAGAATTTTGGTGGGGGAAATGTGATCCATCCATACTGTTGGTGGGTAAAAAGAGTCAGAAACATAAGGATAAGAAGCATGGCTTGGATGTGATTTATAAGTATTTAAATCAGGCTTAAAATAACCTACAGGCTATAGAGAAGTGCAAGTAGAAACTGCACTGTGAAGAGTGGGCAGCAAGGCAAGGAACAGTGCTGGAAAAATGAATGAAATAAGTCATGACTGCAAAGCCCCCTGGGGAATTTGGCCAGCCAGGAAACAGGACCAGTCCTTATGGTTTCCATTCTTTTTTTCCTCTTTAGCTTTGGCAGAGGAAAGTGTAATATATTGGTATATGACCCTCTCAAGTTTTATTGAGTGGGGGTTTTTCGCATATTGCTAATTTTAATGTAATTTTACTGTGAGGTCCACTGGGCTAAGCAGTAAAAATGTGGGTTGTTATCTGACTTTGGCAGCTGAGAGGGGGGTGTGGAGGAGGTGTATAATTTGCACTGACTTGAACGAGGAGTGGCAGGAAAGAAAATCAGCCAGGCAGGTGTGATGGATGAGCAGAAGCTCGTATTTAGCATGGGAAGGCAGAGGGTCCCAGGTGAGCTGCCCCCTGTGTGCTCCTCCCCGAGGCCCTGCGTTTCAGACCCCATTCATTAAAGCGCCGTGATTAATTGTACAGCCAGTACAACTCCTTGGCTGTGCCGGATAATTCCCGTTCTATCCTTCTGTTTGTAGTGGATGCAAAGGCGAGTGTTGCCCGGGATAATGTGGCCGTTTCTTCCCCGAAGACAATGGAGCAGGGCCCCGCTGCCGAGGCGGGCGGGCAGAGCCTCGGGAGCGCTGCCAGGAGAGCTGGGCCAGCTGCGAAACCCCGCTCTGTGCTCGCCTTCTCGTGGGCTGTACCAGGGCGTACTGAAGATCCAGCGACGGATTCATCGCTTGGACCGGCGAAACTTGATGTCAGCCCTGTGTCCCCCAGCGGGAACAAAGCCCTGAGTGAGGGGGCAGAGGTTCCTGGGGCAGCTGTGCCAGAGGAAGGCTCCGATAAAAACCTGAGCCGGGCACCGCTGCAGGACATCGAGCTCACAGTGTCACCTGAGGGAGAGGATGTGGCCACCTCAAAGCCAAAACCAGTGACCTTCTTTGACAGGATCTTCAAACTGGAGAAGGGAAAGGAAAGGAGTAAAGCACGAGGTGATCCCCAGGAGGAGCGGCAGGCGTTGGACGTTCCCGACGGGAGCATCAGGGCTGTGGGATTACAGAGCACGTCCAATGGTGTCCCACAGGGGAAGGCAAGTGCTGCTGTACAATATCCATTCACTAATGAATATTGGGAATATTAATGGAGTATTAATGCAGCTCCATGCTGTGATGGCTGTGAGTGAATGTGTTACCACAGGTGACGCCCCGTGGGGGTGGCTGGAGAGAGGTGTGGGAGAGGAACCTGTGGTGAAGTGGTGGAGCTCTGGCATCTGTCTCATGGCTAAATGCTGGCACTGACCTCGAATTTAAATTAATTTTTAATTCTCTGAAAGGTTTGGCCAAGATTGTTGTGCCCTTAAGAATTGGACTCGATGATCCTTGTGGGTCCCTTCTGACTCCTGGTACTCTGTGAACTGTCTGTGTCCACGCTCTAAAGCCAGGATGAACAGCAGCCAGCTGCCAGTGAAAGCAAGAATACCTGAAAGCAACAAACTAAATGCTTTAGGAGCTTGGAGTTTGGCTTGGATGGTTTTAAAGAAGTTCTTTGTTGTGCTTTGTACCATTTTTAAAATAGTCCCATTTCTTGAGCAATAGCTGCTTGTTGCATATCCTACATTTTACAATAAGCAATATTATGCAACAACAATTTTTTTTACTCCTGGCTATTGTGATTTTTTGTTTTACTCAAGGAAATCTGGTCCATTAGAATTGATTTTACAGGATGAGAATGTGATATAAGAAACTAACTGTGAGAGCACATTAGTCAAAGGAGCTGAAAACAAGTATCAGTTTAGATTTTACACTTCCTTCAAAGTCTGATATCAGCAAAGATACTGTAGAATTAATTTTCAGGTGATTAACTTCTGAATAAGTCCATCCCTTGGATGGGGATAAATGGCATAACTCTTCCTAGTTCTGCTGGAGAGGTGGAATACACTAATTATTGATCTAATTCAAATCCTATCCAATGTGAGGGACTGGAGTTTCATAACAACTGGTTTTATTAGCCTAGTTCAGGCTCACAAATAAGACTGCTGTGTGATCACTAATGCTCTCAGTAGTGCTGAACACAGTTCACCAGTGCACTGCTTGCACTGACAACACTGCAGGTTGTCCCCAAAAATCTCTTTGATCCTCTACCTTGTCTTCTGTATCCTAGACCTTCTCAAATTTGAAACTTAAAATTTTTAATATTTTTCTGAAGCTTCATTTGTAAGACAAAACATTTGCATTTATGACCAGTGGCCTTCCAAAGTGGCCCCATCACTAGTGTTTCAGACAGCTACAGGGGCATTTTTTAAAGAATCCATAGTCTCCACCAAGCAGAATATAAAGTCATTCACTACCTAAACAGAACAGGGGGGAAAATTCAGAATGAATAATCTGTTCAGTGCACACTGGTACTTCTGTGTGTAGCCTATGAGAAGGAAACTTTTCAACACTGTAAATTCCTGAAGATTTTTTTGACTAACGCACACAATAAGTTTTCCTTGTGGCTTGCAGGAATTGTTACTGTTACAACCAAAATTCCTATTTCCTGTTTTGCTGTCATTGCAGTGACACTACTTTCACGCTGTGGGGTGTGAAAGGTCACAATTGGTGCTGCTGAAGTAACACAGTGTGAAACTCTAATGGAATAACAGTCTGGAGGAGTTTTAACCAGAAGTCAGAGTTAAACACTTGGTGGGAGCAAATAGTCATGCTGAAAGCCCAAGTAAACCAGTGCTGTATGAGCAGCTATCAGGGGACAGGACAAGATAATGTAAATCTTATTCTGCCAGTTCTAACAGCTCCTGGAAGCCCTGTTCATTCAGATCAAGCTTTGTTCTATCAGCACTGCCTGTATTTCTTACTAATTCTTACTGATTTGGAGTTGTCTTCAAGTTGTCTTTTACCTATTCACATCCTGGATCTCACTAATGGGAATAATCTGGACATCCCCAGCTGTAGGTGATGTTTGGTGTCTGAGTGTTTCAGGATCACACAACAGCTTTTTGGGGACCTGCTTGAGGACAGGTCTGCTGGGTAACAAAAGTGCCTGGACATTTTCTGTGTGTGCCTAAATCTGTACCATGGAAAGCCTTGAGCACTCACAAAATCAGGGTTCAAGTCACTCAGTGTAAGTAAGTGACAGAACTGTATCACAGGTGAGCGAAATTTTAGCCTTACCCTTGAATTTCTGGACTATAATTTTGTATTTAATTCTTCCAACATGAAAAGGAAAATATGTTGGAGGCAGAGAGGAGTTAAGGACCTTTTCTGGGAAAAATATATCAACTAAACACTCCAATATGTTGCCAAATTTAAGTCCGTTTCTAAAACAAAGGCCATGGCTCTGCCTTGCAGCACAGTTGCCTTCTGTTCCCCCTAAAGTTTCTAGTTCTTGTGTAGGATGGGAGAATGACCAAGTCTAATTTAATTACTGTTACTGTAGTAACTACAAGCTGTTACCAAATAATCATATTAAAAATCCAGATATTGCTGCCAACAGTTCCTTTTTTTTTTTTCTTGTTTTTTTTCTGAGGATTATGACTTGTAGTATCTGTAAAAGCTAAAAGCAAAGCAAAGTTTCCCCGAATTGAGTGCCAACACAAAACAAACAGCATTGCTGGTAAGTAAGAGAGAGGCTCCACAGTTGTAGCTTAAGAGCTGCACAAACATTCTGTGTTTGGTGAACCACTCTTTATTTTTGTGGTCTACAAAACTACATTCAGAACACAGCATAATTAAAACAAGGACAGAATTCATGAATTCATGAAGCATTTACTATGTAAGCCAAAGAAAAGATAAATTATATGCCTGAAATGTTTCACTGAGCCATGATTCATGCAAACAAAAGTGCTGGCAGGAATACATTCTTTTGATATGTTTTTTTTCTGATGACTGAACTGAAACTACAGTATAAGTATTTAAGGTGTTTATTACCCCTAAATTTGGCTCCTCAGAGAAATGAATTGAACATTTACATAGGATCTGTTAACTCCTAATACTGACCTTCTGTTATTCCTAGACTTTCTCTCATTATTTGCCCCCAGGGCTTTGCACGGGGAGCTGCTGCAGAGGCTTTTGTGGTGATTTTGTGGCTCTGAAAACGTGATAATGTAGGACTGTGCATTATCTCTCCCTGATTTATATGCTGATGGCCCGAGTCTGTGCTCCTCCCTGCAGCAGTATTCCCATGGGAGCACAAGATGGATCACAGCATCTGTCAAAGCCTGTATTTCAGCTGTATCTTGGTAATTAAAGGCAGCCTTGGACTGGGAATCCTGGAGTGAGGATACTCGTGCAGTGGTGTGTTATGGGGCACATTTGT
Organism: Manacus vitellinus; assembly: GCF_001715985.3. Taxonomy (NCBI): domain Eukaryota; kingdom Metazoa; phylum Chordata; class Aves; order Passeriformes; family Pipridae; genus Manacus; species Manacus vitellinus. The sequence continues at coordinate 3,011,702 of NW_021939960.1, read as the reverse complement.
GCTCTGAAGTTGGAGTTCAGGGATTTTTGGATAGTGCTGTACTTCAAGCTCTGCAGTGTCTGCAATGGCTTTCCAGGGAGATTTCCTGGGATAGCCAGTGCTGCCAGAGGTGGTACCTGGCACCTCTGGAGCTGCCCCAGCTGGTGTCTGCTGCTGGAAACAGCTGAGTGCAGCAAAGTTCCCTTCCTCCTAAAGTGCAGCCCAACATCAGGGCTTGGGCTTGTGCTGTAATAAAAAAAATATCTATTTTGTTTATTATTCTCGATAGCATCAAGTAGGAAAGAGTTTGATGGCATCAAGTCCCTCAGCTGTGAAGCTGGTTTTGTTTAGCCTCCTGCTCTTGTGCCTCCTGCTCCTCTGATCTCTTGCCTCACGGCTCTGTTGGCCCTTTAACATCTGAAAGGGAGCCAGCATTTGTCATAGGAGCTCTTTAGATGCCATCCCTGGCTGTGGGGCTGCCCTGGCCACGCATGTTCTGCACGGCACAGATTGTTCCTGGAGCCACTCTGGCCTGGAACTGGCAGCTGGACAAAGTGGTGTGTTAGGCCCTTGTCAGAAACTTCTGAATATTTGAGGCACTCAACCACTGTGCTGTGATTCTTCCTGGGTAAACTTGGAAAATGGTGGGTGGAGAATTAAACAGAAATCTGTTCTTGCATTTGAAGCCTTGTGTATTTAACTCCCTAAATGCTGTGTGGAGACTGACCACTCCATGCTCAGCCTATCCCTGTCAGTTTATCCCTCTGAAGTTTTAAACCATTTATGCATCTTTAGTCAACTCCTTCCACTAGTGACTTGGAGAAAGCTGTGTCCTCTGCAAATGTCATGTAAATACTGTGGGATTTTTAATTGCCTAGCAGAGGCAATTGTTCCAGAGAACAATTTTTTTTTTAACTTTTCACACCAAAAAAAAGCACTGAACTGTAATGGGTAGGTTAGAGATAAAAACCTTGCTGTCCCTTAGACCTCCAGGAAGATGCTGTTTACTGGAGACACCTAGACAGGCTCATCAGTATTTCTTGTCCTGATTTTGCCTGTGGAGTAATCAGGTTTCCTACAACTGCTTCTCTAGTCATTCTTTGCTAGTGACCAGATCCCTTCTTAGTGACCCAATGGATACTTGGGTACTACCAACTAAATAGTTGGGGATGGTAACTTCTGCTGAGGAGTTATGGAACTGCCAGGGTGGTCTGCTCAGTTTTAAATCCTCACCAAAGTCAAGGCCACCATCGTGCCAGGCACAATTTACTTTATAAATGGGCAGATCAACCCTGCACTTACAGTGTAGATACACTGATGGAAGGAAGGAGGATTATTGGTAACACTCAGACATCACTAGCCAGGTGTAGTACTAGTAAATATTTAAAAAAAAGGAGGTGCTGAATGGGCCATGAGGACTTGTCTCAGGCTGCTCTCTTGTGACAGCACTTGTGTTGAATTTACCTGTGCAGGCTCAAGGCAAAGGTGACCAGAATAGCAGGCAAATTGAAAGTGAAAGGGTGCCAAAAAATAGCCATGACCCTTGTTTAGGTGTTTAAACAGAAAGTGAGTGGCTTAATATTGCATACTTATGAGTGCTTGAGCACTGGAAAACTCTTTTTGGGCTCTGGGAACTCTAATTCCATGAAGAGAGGAGGCAGCTCCATCTGGCTCAGTAGAATTGCTTTGAGTTGTTGCCTTTTTCCTTCTTTTAATCTGTGTCATGTTTGTGTTTGCTAGACAATAATTATTCCTGGAATGGCAGAATAGAGTATCAGAAGCAATCTTTGTATGGTACAATCAGACAGTGAGCTGTCAAAGGCCAAAATCTCAGCTTTTATTTTCATTCTTCACAAGTTCAGCCTTGAAAAGAGAAGAGTGGTGTTTAGGATGCTGTGTGTGACTTGATTTGTGTTTGTTGTACTTGGTAGCTGAGAACAATGTTCCCCCAACCAAGAGCCAATGCTGAATACATTAGAAAAGAGGGGAAAGAGATGTATAAATGCTCAATTGTTCTGAACATGTAGGCTGGGGAAGTATGGTTGGAATTAGGGTTGTGACTCTCTGAGCAACAGAATGCAAGTCACAAAAGTTACTTTTGCATTCCACTGGGAAATCAGGCAAGCCAGGACTGAGGAATCTCTGCCCCCTTTTTTTTTATTTAGGAGATAGATGACTGCAACCAGAAGGACCTACGGGAGGACTCTGCAGGTGTCACCAGTCCCGGTGCTGCTCAAGCTGAGAAGGCAGAGGTAAAGCAGGACAGCCCCCAGGCAGCTGCTGCAGGAGACAACTCCGTCATGAGCTTCCTCAGAACACTGGTGAGACTTTACCTTTCCTTTCCATCTCTTTAAGCTTTAAATTACTCCTAAAAATCCCGTGTGAACATGAGCTGAGTGTATGTGTTTGCTGTCACGGGCACTGGGGAGGGATGAAGTGAGAGGTGTGTGAGGACAGTGCAGTTGTGATCAAATGATGGGCACCTGCTCTGAAAACCTTTACTTCTGCAGAGATGCTTGTAGACCTGGAAGTATTTACCTGTCTTAAACATCTTCTGCACGAAGAAATTTATTTTGTAACATCTCTAAGTTCATTTTTATGAATTGATGAGTAAGCTTGAATAGTAAATGTTTGGTCCAGGCATTTTTCATTTTAGCCATTGACTTTAAGTTGTTGTCAAGAAATGTTTACAGGTATTGCTTCCCCTCACGTAGGAAAATTTATACTTTCACCTTTGTGCTAGAAAAACCTGCTGATTTCAAACGTATGATCTTTTAGATCTTTTGAAAGACTGAGTGGAGTGACTGTTTTTTCTCAAATACTTTTAAGGTCTCCCCAAGCAAAGCTGAAGCCAAAAGTGATTCTGAAGACAAGGTAGGCAGATTCCTTGTTCAGTCACTAGAGTTTCTGATACAGCTATTTCCTCTTCGTCGTGTTGTTTTTTCAGCAATTGATGTCATTTGAAGCAACTAAAAATATTTTTCCCCTGAATAAATTTAAAAGGAAGATGAGAATAAATAGTGCAGTTAATCATATCATCTGTTACAATCAAAATCTGAACTGTTGCATCTTCTGCAAGCTTGATGATGACTTGATAATGCTCTTGTTGTTGCTCTGACTTGTCCTTGATCTAAAACTTCAGGTCCCTGCAGTGAAAACCTCTGGATTCCACAGAAAAATTCCATTTGCCCATAGAGCAGAAGTTTTCCTTGCACTGTGATAAGATACAAAGAATAGAACCCTAAAAAAAGGAATGTTTGACATATAGATATTAAGTAGCCAAAATCACTGAGCATCAACATTTTTGTTTTCTCTCCTATTTTTTTATCCTTTTGTCCCATTCAATTTTTGATAAAACCTGGTACTGAAACGATCAGTTTTTGCAGAGAGCTTCGTGAGGACATGGGGGATACACATCACTCCCCAGCTGTAGCTCAATAACTCTGAAATAACTCCAAAAATCGTCAGCCAGGGCTAAGGTCTTCCCAGACATCCAGAAAATGCAGTTCTCAAACTGCACTGGCTCAGTGGGACCTGCAGCTCTTTCAACAGCTGTGAAAAATCCGGTTGCTCAGTCCCGTTGACATACCTGGCTTTGTCATGTGCTGCTGCAACAGGTGACTCTTGGTGCTGGGGTGCTGTCATTTGGAAACAAATATGCTGTTTGGGTTTGGTTTGTTATCACACTGGGAGGGTAAACAAGCCCAGATGACTGGCAGGATATGCAAACTCATTATGCAGAGGTTAAGTGGGAGTTTTCTTTTATTAGGAATTCCTTTATCTTCATGATCCTCCTGATAGGACATTTTTAGTTTATTAGAGGGGAAATAAGTGTAAAAGGTTACCTTATCAGTTTTCATGAAGAAAAGCTGCAGATTTTTCAGCTGATATGAAATAATGGTGGGGTTTTTTCCCCCTGAGAAATGACTTGTGTCTTAGTGGTAAAGATGTGTTTTCCCCTGGGAGCAGTCTGAGCCTCTCCCGAGTGCCATGGGGCTCTCAGGTGGCTGTTGTGCTTTTGAGTCATAGAATCACAGAATATCCTGAGTTGGGTCTCACAAGGATCATCCAGTCCAACTCCTGGCCCTGCACAGACGCCCCAACAATCCCACCCTGTCCCTGAGAGCGTTGTCCTAAAGTTCCTTGAGCTCTGGCAGTCTTGGGGCTGTGAGCACAGCCCTGGGGAGCCTGTTCAGTGCCCAACCACCCTCTGGGGGAGGAACTTTTTGCTTTTTGCAGCAATGTGCTGCCATCAGGGATATCTGTGGCTCTAATCAGCTGGGTGAAGCCATGTGTGCTTCCAGCAGCCTGGGCACACCCTTAATGACTGTCCCTTCATCTGTGTAAGCACAGAGTTAGAGCAGTCACTTCCTTGGAAGAAGCTGATCCTTTGCAAGTTCAAACAAACCAAGAGTGTATTCTGAGATCTGCCCCAGACCACCAACCTGAGCCTTCTGTGGCAGACCCTGAGTTGTTCCCATCTCACTCTGCACTTGGGAATTTCGCAGGATATGAGAATTTTGCAGGATACTGCAGGAAAAAAGGCCAGTTTCCATGTGACTGGCCACAGCTGCTTCACAGCACAAAGCATTGGCAGGACTGGTGACTGTACTGCAGGACACAGTCTTGGGACCAGGATCTCGACTTCACGTGCTCATATGTGTCACATTCTGTACTCTGGACCTTTCCTCCCACCCTGTTGGTTAAACAACCCCAATATTTGTCCCTACACAGGACAGCCCCAAGAGGCACATAGCTGGGATTGTTGGGGTGTCCTGTGCAGGCCAGGAGTTGGGCTCTGATAATCCTTGTGGGTCCCTTCCAGCTCAGGATATTCTGTGATTCACACTGTAAACACCGTAGGCTGATTGTTTCTTTGGAGTTTGGGTCTCTGTGTGCTTCCATAGTTCCTGGAAAGTTTTATCAACTCATTTTCAAGTTTTTTGCTGGTTGGAAGCTTTTTTTTTTTTTTTACCTTGTTGAAGTATAAAATAAAAAAGAATGAAGCTTGCAAAGGGACAAGCTAGTTACCTTGGATGTCAACAACTGAAGTCTCAGTCTTTGTGGGATTTAGGTTTCAATTTAATGGAGATTTTAGAGGGAAAATTGTGATTTAATTTGGAATCAAGTGGATTGTCTTAGCTTTTATTTCACTCCTCATATAGTCTAAGGAGAGCTGAGTAATCACCCAGAAAAAAAAAAAAACAAACAAACCCATGATTTGTTGTCCAGGGCAAAAAGGAGATGTTTACCTTTAATGCTATGTGTGTGAGTGTTTGAATGTCTTTCATGAACCAAATAACTTTGCAATAAGTGCTCAACTGCCACTGGTGTTGTACAAAGGGCTCGAGAGCAGAGAAGGGCCATGGTGGGCAGCCCTCTCCGAAGGCAGAATCCCCAACCAAAGGAGCCAAGAAAAAGAAGGCAGAGAGTCCCAAGCTGGGCCACAGCACATTTAGTAAACTCTTTAGGCACAAGGTCGGTATGAACCTCGAGCAGGAGCAGAGCCCTGAGCAGTAACAGATGGCTCCTGTCAGAGAGAAGAGTTGTTTAACTGGTGACTCCAACCAGCATCTGGCCAGATGTGCAGTGCTCTGGGAATGCTGTGTGAGCGTTCCCGGGCCAGGTGTGATGAAAACCATCCTCACGTGCAGCATTTCTCTTGTTGGGCCATCTGTGAGCTCAGGGTTCTGAAAGAACTCCTCTCACCTTCCCTGCTCTGTGATTCCCAGTTACTAACCCTGACTAAACCTCCCTGACCACTACAAACAAAATCCAAGGTGCTGACAAACAATGAATTGTGTAAATGTTGAGCAGAGCCTGCAACTGTAGAGCAGGCAGAGCTGCAGAGCTCAGTCCAGCCACACTTCAGGCTTTATGGTCATTAACAGGCACCATCACGTGGCTAAAATTGGTGAATTGGGCCATCTGATATGGCACAGAGAAGGCTGGAACATGGTATTGCCTTCAGAAATAGGTATTTCTCACTGAAAACAAGAAAAGTAATTGTTCGTTGAAGTCCAGGTTTAGTTTGAAGGAAAAAAAATCTGGTTTTGAAGAGTACTTTTAAGTGTTTTAAATGCACATTCAATCAAAGGGTTGTTTCAGAGGACCAAAAATCACTGAAAGCTTTTGGTCTCAAGCTCTGTATTTAGGGGTTTCTGCAGTCTCTGAGGATAATCTACCATGGTGCTCCATGGCAGAGAAATAGAGAATTGTAGCTTTTTAGCCCAAAGAATGTGGGAGCAGAGACCCTTTCACTGGGGGAGGCAAGTAATTAATATTTAATGCTCACTCAAGACACCCACATGGAATTTCTGGTGAGTAGGGGGCTTTATAGTCAAGGGCACAAGTCAAAGGGAGCTCTTTAACACATTTTCAACACAGAAATGTTCTTCCCATGTCACATTTTTGAGATAAGTCATCTGCATGTTGCTGAAGGAATAATAATATTCCCAATGGTTTTAAGTCTGCAATTCTTGCCACCAGCCTAAAGTTAAGATCTCATCTCATATATACTATGTTGATAGCTAATAGTTTTGGTATTTAATACAATGAAAATACTAATTATTTGTTCATAATGAATTAGGGCTTTCTGGTAAAAGCTACACCTGCCTAGGATTTTTTAAGACCCTTCTACAACAATGCAAAAATCTTGCAGTGAATTGTAGGGAGAGATGCTTGGCTTTCATTGGAATATTTAATGGAACTTTAAAAAGTTATGGTCTGGAATGAGAGCAGTTATCTTTAAGGAAAGCAACAGCACTAAATTTTTACGCCAATAAAATCTGTCCTATAAAATGTCATTACTTTTAAAACAGCTTTTTCCTGTTTCCAAATTTCTTTTCACAGTTTCCTTTCCACATACAAACTAAAGAAGCAATAGCTGAGAGAGCATTTATGGCATATTAAGAGTAAAGGGGATGGATTAAAATGGTGCCAACAGTTTGCTTGTGAGGCTGATTGAAAATGGCAATTCAGATTGGAGAAGTGATGTGACAGGCAGGCCCTAAAGTTACCAGTTCTAGTAAAAAAAACCCCTAGTTTGTATCTTTTCCTCTGAAATGCCTTACTGTGTGAACTAGATCACCAGGTAACAAATTTCTTTATCTGAAATGATAATTTTAATCTATTTACTCATATTTAGTTTTGAACACTTCACTGTCTCCTGTGCAAATCTTCCAAAATAAACAGCTCTGTACAGTAATTGACTATTAGCTTAACAAAAACATTGTTTTTCAGTCTTCTGTTATGTGAATACTAACTTTAAAGCAACTCCTGAATGTTGTTTTCAAACAGCAATGCACATCCTGATATAAACCCCTAACACAGTGCGATTTGTCCATTTGACCTCAGACTCAGTTTGGGTGGTATTCCAAACTGGGTCCCTCTCTGCCCTTTCATTCCCATCCCTGTGTATTTGCCTTGCATTTCATGCCAGTTTTTCAGTGTAACTGTGCTGGTTTATGGGGTTTTTCCTTGGAAGAGAAGGGTTGGTCACTCACTTTGAGCACTAGTGCTGAAGCCAGTCTGTGGTATTGTGCTTGTTCTTCCTACTTGCTCTGGATCCTGTTCATTAGAGCTGACCACAAAAAAGGTCCTGGCTCCTGCAAAATAACTCACACCTGCTGTCTCAAGAAGTCCCAAAAGCCCAGGGGTGCTGGGCTCAGTTTATGGCTGGCTGATGTTTTATCTACAGCTCAGGTAATTCTTCAGTGTGAGCTCTGCTGGGTGTGAGGGCTGAGAGAGGGGTGTATCACTGCCCAGGAGGAATTTCCTCCTGGATTTGTGTGTTTTGAGGAAATCAGGAGACACAGATCTGAGGAGGAGCTTATTACAAAAGGCAGACTACAAGGAAGAGACTTTTTACAAGAGCACATAGTGACAGGACAAGGGGGAATGGATTCATAGTGACAGAGAATAGGTTTAGATTGGGCATTGGGAAGAAATTGTTCCCTCTGAGGGTGGGGGGGCCCTGGCACAGGTTGCCCAGAGAAGCTGTGGCTGCCCCATCCCTGGAAGTGTCCAAGGCCGTGTTGGACGGGTCTTGGAGCAACCTGGGATGGTGGAAGGTGTCCTTGCCCATGGCAGGGGAGTGGAATGAGATGATTTTTAATGTCTCTTCCAACCTAGACCACTCTATGATTATATGAAAAGAGTAAATCCCACCTAATGCCCAAAAGTGTGAGGGGATGGGTTAAACCAACCTCCAGCACCTGCAGAGCTTCTCTTTGTGGAACCGCAACTCCTGCTCCTACAAAACCATGACTGTTCTGTGCCCTTGCTTTCCAGGTTGTCATTTGCCTCTGTTTTATATCCCAGAAAGTGAAGTTCCCCATTCTGAAGGCAGCAGGAGCACATCCCAGACTGGTGTGTGGCTCCCCATAGAAAACACCCAGCTCTGGTGTGTAAATGTGTCCTGGAAATTGTACACGCAGACTCAGTGCAGAAAAATCTCTGCTAGTACCTTCAAACCCTGTGTAATGTGTTACCTGGACAGAACGGGAATATATGGAATATGGGAATGCAGATATAAATACAGCTATTTTTATAGAACAGGTTGAGGACTGCAAGCACAGCAACATGAGCACAAAGCAGTGCAGGTAGAAGGATGGGACCTGGCAGTGCTCTGGAAGCCTCTCCTCAGCCTGGGCTCAGTTTCCATGGCTGCAGGAGCCAGGACTTTCACAAACGTTGACTAAAAATAAAATAATTTGTCCCATAGACAATTTGAGCACTGTGACATTGCCTCAGACAGACTTGTCTTTGTGTTTTGTTTCCCTTCAGGCTGCAAAAGAGACCCAACAGACAACCAACACCAAAGTGAGTAGGATGGCTGGAGTTATCTGTGTGAATAATGTGGGCAAAGGGGAATTATTGTCACTGTCATCTTTAGTCTCCAAGACAGTGTTTTAATTCCTTTATCAGTTACTCATCTCTGGGAAGGGTGGGTTGCTGTGCCATTTGCTTCCTCTCTTCAAGATGTCACTTCATTTGAAAGGGCAGAGGTGCACCTTGCTGCCCATGTCACCTGTGCAGTGGTGCTCACCTGTACCAAGTGATGCCTGAAAATGCTCTGGGTGTTTTGTTCTCCACAATAACCTGTGTGTCCATGTTCCTTCCAGAGCCCTGAGCAGCAGCCTGTTACCTCTGTAAAACCAGACAAAAGTGTCCCTCCCTCCCAAGAGCCGCCGCCGGCCAAGCAGAACCCGAAGGCCCCCGAGGCTGCAGCAACCCCTCAGGGAGCAGCAAGTGAAGCCCCCAGGGAGGGGATGAAGGAGAAACCATCAGCCACCCCCATGCCCCTGAGCAAGCTCTTCTGGAAAAAGGTATGGCTGGGTTGTGGAGCTGCTCCATCTCCGTGCAGGGAGAGGAGTTATTGCCGAGCACTGTGACAGCAGAGCAGTCAAACCTGCCCGGGAGAGCAGCTCCCATGTGCTGAACTTTGTATGCACATACAAACACACCCTTGTATCTTTGTCTCCTGGTTTCATCAAAACACACAAATCCAGTTTGTTAAACCTTGTAATTTTTTTATTTATATGGAATAAGGAATGTTTTTCTCTGTCAATTCAAGGCTTCTGTTAAAAACCCCAGAGAGATCACAGCATTCTTTACCAAATCATATCATTAATAGAGATATATCTGTAAAAACCCATCTCTCTTTTATACCCCCCCATCTTTTGGAACTGTTTGCTTTAGTTCTAGATGTTTAAAAACCTGGAATCTGGTGGGTCTATTCTTACTCAGTAGAAAATGTTCCATGACAGAGCAGATCAGTCTTTGAGTCTGGGTGTTTAGTTGCTTGGGAAGACACATTATTCCTCAGGTTAAAAAATGATTTTAACTAAAATTAGGACTAACTCTGAAAACACAGTTCCTGTTTCCATGATCCTCATGGAATCTTCAGTTGAAAGAAGGACTGTATTAAACTTTACTGAATCACTGTATGTTGAATAACTGCTTTTCTGGGCTTCTGTTCAAGTCCAAATCCCAGAAATTAACTGCTTCCAAACACCCAGATGCTGCTGAGTGGCCCTGCAGCTTCTTTAGCTTGAGCTGGAGATACATTTTGGAAATGTTATTTATGTAAAAGAAATGAAGGTGTTTAGTAAATAGTAAATATGCATGAAAACAATCCAAGCTTGAAACATTTGCTACTTGGGACTTAATTTCCTGGGGAATTGGGTGAATCAGGTGCTTGGAATGAGATGTAAGTTGGGAAGAAGAGGGAGAGGGAGGGTTTTTTATGTCGTTATTGCTACAGAAACCTCCCACTCGGAGTAGTCTGGCTTATTTGCTGGGAAGCAGGATGTATGTTGAACATCAGGATGAAATAAGGGAAAAAAAGAGGCCTTCTGGCAGACTGTTTTGTGTAGTCTCAGTGTAAAACAGAGTAATAAATTTGGTCTGAATTCAGCAATTTCATAATGAAGTAACACAGTCTTTTAAAAAAGAAAAAACACGTAAGAAAGGAAGATTTTCTTGCAGAAAACTAGTGAAAATCACCTCTTTGAGGGAGAAATTGGTAGTGAAGGCTTAAAAAAAAATCTGATAAGGTTTTGGTAAGGTTTCTAAACCTTATTTTGAAATATTAACCCAAACTAAAGCAGTTATTGATGTTTTACTGCCCACAGTGAACACCAGCTCTACACATCCCATATTAGAGCTAAATTAGCTCTTGGTCCCTGCCCTGTGCTGCTTTAACCTTGTAACAATCCTCACGTGAAGTCCAGGGATCTCAAACATCTCAGGGGTACAAACCTTGTCCCAAAATTCTTTCACTCCTGTTGGTTGATAACAGTGCATTTTTTTTATCCTACACCGTCATCAGCTGCTTATGGAACAGAAAGTTTTGCAGAGAATTCTCTACAAGCAGATTTTTGTTGCTGCCAAAAATACTAAGGGCTGGTTAAAGCACTTACACAAATGCACTGAATTACAGTAGTCTGTGAAACCTGAACTCTAAAAAATGAGCCTGGTTTTGCTTAGTTAGAACTTCTTGGGTCTGGAATCATGCTGAGGCTAAAGTTTTTGCAAGTTTTCTGGAGCGAATTTCTGCAATAGAGAACTGGATTTGGTCCTAAGAATTTAAAAAAAAAAAATCAGCCTCTTTGAGCACTGAATCCTCACCTGTAAAAAGCTCATGTTTCCTTACTGAGATTTCTTGACAGAGAATAATATTTCCTTTGATGAAAGCCCTTGGTGACCCAGTCAGTTTGAAGCTAAAAATAATGAGAGTAGAGGTACCAAAAAAATAAAGTCCTTAGATTACAGGTTAGACTCAAACCGCTTGGTTTGAAGAATTCATGCGATGTTTTCCTGCAGTGATTTTATCTTTCTGGCCCACTCAGTGCACTGTCCTCTTGCTAGGACAGAGAATTGAAGCTGGCAACTGTTCCAATAGGTGTATAATTCAGAGCCAGGAGTAGTTTTCCTTTTGAACTAAAAAACAGCAGCCACAACACTCAAAAGATCCAGGACTGAGATCCAGCTTCTCCCTTTCCAGGCAGTCTCTTAAATATCCATCTTCTGATGAGCTTTCACTTCAAAGTGAAGCTAATGAAGTGCCTGTCAACACGTTGCAGTTGATGCTGCTGCTCTGACTGCAGATGAATAAATATGGAAAGGGAAAAGGAAAAATTCCTTTTTCAGCTTCTCAGCTGGGAACCACTTTGAATTTGCCCCATTTCCTGATGGGTCTGCACAGGAGTTTTTGTAACTGTTACTCAAATGTTTGTCATGGCAGCATTTCTTTTCTAATGAGGAATACTGATAGAAAGCTGCAGTTAATGATTTCCCATATTTGTGTTGGAAAGCTGGCTTCAAGGCCTTTTAGGTCTTTCACCAGGGCAGAGGAACAGGATGCTTCGTATTTATCCGATCAAGGCAGTCCAGTAAATTGTGGAAGGTGATCAAGGCAGCATTATTTGGATTGCTCTGTGAACTATCTTTAAAAGCAGATAGATTTTCTTTAAAAACTAGGCTTTTAAGCTGTTGCAACTCTGCTGTCAAACGACTGCAGAAAAATTATGCTCTTTTTACTGAGGGGTATTTCTGTGCTGATGCACAAACAGCAAACTGGTTGGCTGTTGGGTGAAGGAGAATATAGAGTCACAGAAGGGTTTGGGCTGGAAGGGACCTTAGAGACAACGCAGTTCCACCCCCTGCCATGGGCAGGGACACTTGCCACTAGACCAGGTTGCTCCAAGCCCCATCCAACCTGGCCTTGAACACTTCCAGTCCCCTCAACAACTTCATGGCCTCCTCTGGACTTGCTCCAACAGTTCCATGTCCAATCTCACCTTTATTGCTGAGCCTGTAATTGTGTTTCATCATAAGCAAAAAGAGTGGAGTGTGTGAGGCAAATGTTAAAATTACCCAGGGCTTACCAAGTTCCTGCAGCCTTTCACCTGGTCCCATCCTGGAATACACACCATCTACCATGTGGAAGAGAAGGAGATCCTGGCTGGGTTTTGCTGAGTAAGTGGATGAAGGCACTTGAAGGAGAATTCCCCCATGGCTGAGGGAGTGAGGGGGGCAATAAGGTTTGGGGGCTGTTTCACAGCCTGACTGCTGGCACAGCTGCCATCCTCAGAGCAGGGAAGGACCTTGACCTCCCCAACCCAGGGATTCAGGGGTCAGACCCCACTCCTGGGCTGTCCAGACCTGTGGTGTCAGTGGTTCATAGTCTGAGCTGTCACAGCCCAAAACCTGCTTGGTGGCACCTTCAGGCAGTGGCTGCAGGTCACAGGGGCTTTGGGGGGAGGTCCAAGCCCAGGGTGAGGGCTAAAGCTGAGTTGCCTTGACTGCAGCAACCTCTGTTGGCTTTGCCTTGGCCAGGGAGGGCAGGAAGGTGGGTGAAAGTCTCTCCAACCCTCCCTGCTCCCTGCCTGTGAGTCTGGAGCAGATCTCAAGCCTGACTACCCTTTTAAGTGGAAATTTCTCGAACAAAAGGTCATCTTGTATATATTGTTAAGATAAAAGAAAAGCTGCTTCATAGGGAAGGTCTGACCCAGGGAAAGCAGAAGTGCTCCTCGTGTCTAATGAAACGCAGTGGGGAGTGCCAGCTCAGACTGCAGCACGAGATCAAAGCAGGGTGCAGTGTTTATCTCAATTTGGAGGAAAGATGCAGCCAGCCAAAGGAAAACTCCAATCCAAGTTATCCAGGTCACAAAATAAGTTACACTCTCATAAGGCAACAATTTGTGTGCTCAGGAACCCAGATAAGAAAATGGTGTAGTAACAGTTCCCCAAAACAACAGGAGGGTTTGTAAGAACTAGAAGGTGTCTCAGAGTAGACACAAACTTTCCACCACAATTGTTTTTAAAAGCTTACTACTGAAAGAAAATTAAGGACACTCTCATTTAAGGGAATAAAAAATGCTTTCAAAACAATGAAATAAAGAGCACAGTAAAATACTCTTATAAAACACAGCTAGCAAAGATAAGTTAAAATATTATTTTGAAAAAGAAAGCAAAAGCTGCTCTGTAACAGGAAGAATAGAGCTCATCTTACTTCAAACAAATGTATCTTGAAATGTTTTCTAAATTTGGCAGAGTGCCTTTAACAAAAGAAAAATAAAATAACCCAACAGCCCTTCTGTGCCCATGGTGCATAACTGCAATAGCTGCTGACTTAGGTTGAATTGATTAAAATTTGTGTTTAAGGAAACTGGAAGCAGGATCTGGACCCATGAATGCAGCAACCTCAGCTGCTGCAGTTTATAGGTGTAAGGAGAGAACTTTTATGAGAACACTTATGCATCAAAGCTGATGTGAGCCAGGCTGTTTGCAAATTATTATTCTATATAAATTGGAGTTTCTTCCTAAAACTGGTCACAAAACTTGATATAGCTTTTGTTTTTCCCTTAAGTGAAGTGAAGAAGCTGAGCCTGTTGCTCTAGAGAACAGTTAATGTAACATCATTCAAAGTTTATTGACTTCAGCTTTGTCAGACTCTTCCTATTTCACTCTCAGTTCCTGCCAGAAACACCTTGGTGATTTTCCTGAATGCACAAATGGAAATTTTTCTTCAAGTTTCTTAGGCGGAACAGGAACAAAAATTAAAAATTCTTCTTAATTATGTCAGAGAACCTTTGCTGGAAGGGGTTTGGTCATAAGTCTCCATTTGCCACCTCAGCTTTATTTGAGAAGAGGACTTTGAGATGTGTCTGGAGTTTCCTCTTGGCCCAGGATGTCAGAAATACCCTGGTCTGATTGCACAGAAGTTGTGGAACCTCCAGCCTTGGAGGCAGCACAAGCTCAAAGCAAGCAGTTCCTCAGCAGGAGGTTGGACCAGGCTTCCACAGATATCTTTGAGATCACAAAATTGTGAAAGAAAACCTCACAGCCTCACAGAGGGAGATGGGTTTACAGGAATGGTTTCTGGAGATAATTATAGGAAATTCATACCATTTTTAATAGCAAGCCTAAGATCTCAAACAAGATAAACCATAACTTCCACAACAACTTTGATATAATAATTCCAAATTAAAGTAAGTGCATAGGTGTTTAAGTTAAAGAAAGAAAAAGGTGTTCTAAGTCAGGATTTAAACGTTCCTAAAGCCCAGGAGTTTTTCTTGAATTCAAATGAGGGTCAGCACTATCAAAGAGAATGACTGTGACCCGTGGAATTAGGTGAAGGAATAGATGAGCTACTTAACTACCTTGTACCTCAAAAAATCATTTATATCTGTGCAGCTGGGAAGAGGAGCTGGGGATGCAGATGTGACCAGCCTGACAATGCTGGGGCTGGGATGTTGCACTCCTATATTTCAGTAGGAACGATGCTATACAGTTTTAACAATTAATAACGTCCACAATGTGTTTTATTTAATCCTATTTCTGCTTTTGTGTGCAAACTCCTGGGTATGATCTTTCTCATATTTATTGGTTTTACCTGAGTGTCATCTTCTCAGGACACATATTGCTGCATGCCATTTCATTTAAATTTTTTTTAAAATTGTAGTCAAATCTAGATTCTTGCGTTTGAGAACTGGTACTGCAGCACAAGAAAGGCCATTTGTTTGATTTATATAAGATGGTGAGATTTTAACACTTATTTACTTTTTTTATTTGGGATTAATCAAATTCCTGAAGCAACACATAGAGATCAGTTAAGCAAAGGATGCTTTCATGCCACACTTGTTCCTGCAGTGCTGCAGCACTTTGTAACCTCGTTAAAGATCCCAAGCAAATCCTCACTGATTAAGTGGGAATGTTTTTTCCCCTTTTTTTCGCGTTTCCCAACCCCAGAACGCATCGGAGGAAGCGGAGGCCGTGAGCAATGAGAAAACAGAGGCGTCTTTCGAAGCGGTGGCTCCGGACAGGGACGAGAGCAAGAGCCCAGAGGGCTCCGAAGTGAAACCCAGAGGGGCAGAAAGCAAAACGCCCAAGACGAATCTGAGGAAGTTTTTCAAGCTGGTAAGCGAAGGGCTGCCGGGATGGGGGGTGATTCTTGGGAAATCCTGCGCCTGGGCGGGCGGAGTGTGACCCCCCTCCCGCAATTCCCCGTCCTGCATCTCCCTCTCGCGGCTCCTCCAGGAACGTGCCGCGGTCCCTTCCCCCGGAGGGAAAGGGCTCCGGTGGCCCTTTCCCTCCCCCAGGTGGCCCAGGGAGCTCCAGGGGTCGAGCTACTGAACGAACCTCAGCTCCACAAGCCGCTTCCCCCGGGATGATGCTCCGGGAGGATCCCATCTCCAAACCCGTCTCCCGGTCGTCCAATGTCCCTGCGTTGTGTCGAGTTCTGCACTTGCTTCAGGGAGTTGTATTTTCAGTAGGTCATTTGTTTTTTTTTGGCAGCTTATGTAGGTTAGCTAAACTGGCATGTGAAAGGATGCAGTTGCTGCTGCAAAGGTCTGTTAGACAGAAAAATGGAAGGCATAAAGTAGAATCTAATCCTTTTTCCCAGAAGACCAGAGAGAAGAAGGAAACCACTGAGGTGATCAAGTGGCTGGTATTGTGTTGTGGCTGTAGGTGTGAAATTATTCCAATGGATTTGTGTACAAACAGCCAGACAATATTTCTTAAAACAACCCAGAAAAGTGGCCAAGAAAGAAAATAATCCAAGTCTAGAAATAACACGTCTCTGATAAAATCGTAGCAGACCTTGAGGATTTATATAGCAATTGATCTATTTTGGCAAGGTTTACAAATGCATATGGAGGATTTCCATTTTCAGTCAATGCTGGTTTATTTTCAGGCAGCTACATGGTGTGGATATCAGAGTAGCTTAAACATTAAAATGTGGAAAAATGTAGTTTCTTTGAAGCTGATGTAATGGCCAGCCCAGGTGTCTGCCCACGTACCTGGTACGTACCTGTGAACAGTCACAGTGTCACAGGTTAAACTTCGTGACTCAGACTGTAGGAGTGCACACCACAGCCCAAATCTTGGTTCATTTTTTATTTCCAAAAGATTAGCATTTCTTTTATTCTCAGCTGTTTGCTGGGCTCAGCCCAACCTGTGATGGGTTCATTTAGTTTCTGTTCTTGGAGAGTGCTTTACTACAGGGCCACTCATGTATTTGAGGATCCAAGCAAAAAAATTCTTAATATCAGCCAGCAATTGTGCACCCAACCTGCTTTTAATTCCACATAAGATTTCAGTCAGCTTATAAAAATCTCCTTATTCCTAAATCCTTGTGGTTGTCCTGCATGGAGGCCTGTCAGTGGCACAAGCTGGGCATGCAGAAGGGGAGTTGGGAGCAATGCATTTCAAACACTAACAACTGTGGGGATCGTGACTTCAGATCGTGTCACTCTACCAAAAAATAGCACCCATTAAAAAAAATAAAGCTGTTCCACACCCATCTTAGTCACCATGGAAGAAAACAATGCTGTGTTAAAGCAGTAGATGTATCACTGCTCTAATCAGAGCGGGGATTTAATCCAGATTTTGGCCTAGAAAACAGAACCAGTACTAGACAAACATCTACCCACAGGGGAAAATAATTGTATTAATGGTTTAGGTGGTTTTGCAGCTTTCTGTAACCTTCAGTATTCATCTGCTTTACTTTTGGCTATCAATTTCCAAACAGATCAAGGATTATTTTAATATCTGTATTGTCCCTGAAGTTTCCTGGGCTGTTTCCTCTGAGTAGCTTTGGGATTACTGGATTGTTTCCATTCTTTTGTACAGAATCAGTTGCCCAACAGCTTTGTGCCAGCTGCTCAGTCAGTATTTCTGATTCTGAAGGCAAACACAAGGATTTTAAGCCACTGCTGAACAGGTACATTCTGTAAAGCTTTTGAACTAGTGGTGAGTGCTGCAAATGGGTGAAATGTCTGAAATTCCAACACAGGCTTGATTTTTCTCACAAGGAAAAGTCAGGGAAGCTCCAGGGCTGTGGAGAGCTGAGATGAACTCTGTAGAGATATCTAATAGGGCTTTTTGCTCAGCAGAGCTGCACTGGCAGAACATTCACTGGAAGGTGTCATTTCCACTCAGAAAAGGTTTCTACTGTAGTTTTGTCTGGAGGTTTGGCTGCCCTGCAGGAGCAGCCATAAAGTGGAGGGAGAAATTCTTCTCTGTGAGGGTGGGGAGGCCCTGGCACAGGTTGCCAAGAGAGGCTGTGGCTGCCCCATCCCTGGAAGTGTCCAAGGCCAGGCTGAACAGGGCTTGGAGCAACCTGGGCTAGTGGGAGGTTATTAGAGCAATAGTATCTCTTGGAAGAGGTTGACTTTTAATTTTATATTAATATGATTCTTTACTGGGTTTCTCTTCTGCCTGCAGAGGAAGATCCCAAGGTATTCTCACAACATCCACAGTTTTATGTCACACAGGTCACCACCAGGTGCCCAAGGAAAGGCAGTTTAGCATTTTAGGATTCAAGACTGGTACCTAGAAATTAAGATTAATTCTATTCCAGTCTATTGTGAACCTCCAACAGGCAAGTCAGTTATTCTCCAGATGCCCCAGTTTTGACATTATTCTCCTCAGAAAGCACAAGCACGGGGTGACAGCAAGGAGACATTTAGATCCACAGCACTGTAATTGCTGCTGTTGACACAAGGAGAAGCCACTGGGAGAACCAGGAGGAATTTCCCTTGGAAAAGGCAGTGTGTATCCCAAAGACTGCCTGCTGACTTGCTCAGCGCAGATGTCCGTTCTTATTTGTGCTTGCAAAGGTCACAAAAGCCACTACTGTGGTTAAAATAGGAGAAGGTTAACTAATACTATAAAAGATATTGGGCAATTATAGCAAGATAAAGTATTAGTCTAAATCCCTGGAATTCAATAAGAGATGAAGAAATAGCACTGCTCTTTTATCGAAGTAATCCACCTATGTGGATTTGAAATCCAGCTGAAAGTCATTCCAGCCTCATTAATCAAAAATCAAACAGTTATTGTGTTATTTCCAGGATGGGATATATCAGAGCCAGTGCAGGTGTCCTGATAGAGATGTTACACCTGAATTAATCACCCCAGGTCCCCTTGTGGAGGCTGAGCAGGTCTGAGAGCCCCTTAGGACATGTCAGATGATGTAAGCCCTGAAAGTTCCTGCATAGGATATAAACAGGTGCAAAGCTAAATAAGAGAAATCCTTTTAAAATGGCTGGTTTGAGATATTTTGTGGAGAGAAGAAGGGTGTAAACTGGCATTTTTAATAAGAATGAGATAATTGCCAACTGTCAACTGAGGCTGTAGCTTTGTCCTCAACCAGGAAGTTTATTGGCAGCACAGATGGTCTAAGATAGTGTTGAGTATGGATGTTCCCAAGGAGAGTTTATCTTCCTGGGATAACTAAATATTGTTTCCACATTGTCTGCTGCATCTGTGCTGGCCTACTTCCCCATGTAAATAAACTTTTAGGCAATAAATAGCATTTGGAATCAAGAATAGCTATTTTATGCTGTCACAACTTAACTTTTCTTCATTATTCATGAAAATGTAGCAAATGGGTTGGCTGTCCCCACCTTCCTCCATTTAAAGACGTGCTGATCCAGCCCTTATTGCCACAGAAAGCAGGGGGGTGGTTTTGGGAAGCTCTGGGCAGCAGCAATCCTAAGTGACCAAAGGCAAGGATAAGAGGTCAGCAGTGCTGGAGAGAAATCCTTGGGATCGTGTCTCACTGACGGCAAGAGGGAACTCTGTCTAGACCTCAAGGTCTTTACTCTGTTATTTTTGGTGAAAAAAATAAAAATAAATAATGAAAAAAGAGAGAGAGATGGATTACTAGATGTTGGCTAAAGCAGGGCTATTTTTTTCTGGGTTTGGGGTGTTTAGGGGGGGAAAAGTAACACTGATGGATGTCACAGCACAAACTTTTTTTTTCTGGAAGCATCTGAGCCTTGCTGAGATAGAAATGCGAACTAGATCTTATCACAGCACATCTTCATACACTCTGGACTGAGTTTGTCTCCTGCAGTGTAAAGACAGACCACGCTGTGCTTCCTCCCCTCCATTTCTGCAACCTCTTGCACAGATAAAGCGTCACGAGCACAAACACAGGAGGCTGAGCAACAACGTGTTCCAGAGCGAGAATTTTTCCCACAAAAGTAATGAATCGTCACGGAGTGGTTTGGTTTTCTGTCCTGCTGCTGGCACATATTGATTTTCTGTGGTTTTACAGGAAAATCAGGGACTGAAATAGATCCTTGCAATAACACCATTTGTAGGATGGAGCTGACACTGTTGTGCTTCAAGTTACAAATCTACAAGCTGCAGAAAACCACAATTCCGCCTGATCTATCTTTAGAACAAAAGTCACATCCTTTCATTGTTTTCATTGAACTTAGGCAATGAAGAATGACATTTAAATTTGGGCTCTTTGAAATTCTGGAGTTTATTTTACGCTTTGCTGCGGAGCTCTGTGGCTTGTACAGCACTCAGGGGAATACCACAGAACACGGCTCCTAATTACAAATGTACACTCCACTCCTGTTCTTTCTGTGGCACTAATTGTGACTAAAGCTTAATTTAACTGTCACAAAGCTTGTGATATTTACTCCTTGAGCTAGTTCTGTCAAACAGGGCTTTCTCATTTTTAAAGCTAAATGGAAACAGGGGATTGTACCTTAAAAAAAGGTATTTCAGAGTCAAGGTTTGCTCTGAATGACCTCTGAGAGCTGCAGCCTCAGGGTCTGCTTGGATTGGGAAGAGTGGGCACCAAGGAGGGCTATCACTTAGATGTGTACAGACTGCAGGCATAAACTGGGAAGCAAAAATTGGGAATAAATGGACGCTGATGATAAATTATAAAAATACACCTATAGAGCTGAGTGGGTTTTAATTATTCACAGGGCATGCACTTAGTGGGAGGGTTGGATAGAGAGGAAGTCCCACTAGATTTTGTAAGATGGATTTGGCTCGGCAAAGCAAAAAAAGCTCTTTCCTAGAAAACTACAGTGGCAGGGCTGATAGCACTGTCTTGTTTAGGACTGATATGATCTCAGGTCCATTGAGACCTCACTCATGTTTCTCCTTTTTTCTTAATGGGAAAATTGACTTGCAAGGAACAGACTGACAGGAAAAAAACCTGCAAAATCCACCTTGGGGTTGTGGGTGTTTCAAAAATGTTGGTGGAGTTTCTGAAGTGTCTGGTTTTGTTTTAGTGTTGCAAAGAGCTGCCTTAAATCAAACCTTTATTCATGTGTGTCTTCTTAGTGAATGAACCCTGTTAGAAGTCCTGTAACCCTTTGTTATTTTAGTCAGTCAAGGGTGATGGAGGGACAACCAGTTCCGAAGTGGTAAATGGCCCCAGTCACCACGTAAGTGCCTGGATTTTTTCATCTTTTGGTGATGGGTTCCTGCCACCTCCATCCATACAACTCTACCTTTTGAAATGTAAAAATCACTGAGAGAAAAGTTGCTCCATGCTCGTTGATTTCTTTCCTTATCTATTTATTTTACCTATTCATGCTATTAAACAAGATTTTAAAGGGTCACTATCAGATTTTAAAACAAACACCAAATTTTTTTCCAGGTCTGTTTTTTTTTCTTAAATTAATTAGTGAGTTTACAATCAGGTTTACTCCTCTCTCTTGCTGCTATTTTAACTTTTGCATGTAGCTTGGCTTAGGCAGTGAAACTAAATACACACAACTAGAATTATTTTTATTTTGTTGATTTACTTGTCTTCTGAGGAAAAGATCATTTACGTGCAAACTCTGTAAAGGAGAAATGAAACTGAGAATGAAAACTGTTCACTGCAATTTAACAAAAGCCGTGGTAGTATTTTTTCTTATTCTGTTTTTGTTTCTTTCATTCTGTGTTCATAAAAGCTAAGCCAAAACTTTGGATGTGACATTTACATTATATTCTGCATGCCTTTAAAATGCTTCAGAAAAATTATATTTTCATTAGAAATACAAATGCTGTTACCTTGTGTGAGAACAAAAACCTCATCTGTTGCAAGGCCAGATGCCCAGAAGAACTACTTTGAGTAATCTTTCAGTAATCAAAGGTAAAACAAGGCTCTTTAAGAGAAAAACTGAAGTTGTATTAAAAACTGACATTTCAGAATTTCCTTTTTTAATTAACGGTAAAACTATTTTTCACTCTTCCTATTTTCATTATGTCTTATGACACCAAGGTTAATCTTTATGAATTAGTCACTAAAAGCATCCCAAATACAGAAGTCTTGTCTTGTGACATTTGCTCCTTATTTCATGCAACAGTTTTGTGAAGTGATCTGGGTAAAACACTAAAAGTTACAGTCCTGGATCTACTTTTTATTATTTTAATTAGCAGCCAGTTGCCTTCCATTTTTGTAAATCACCTTATTATTCTTCCTCCTTCTCTCCCTTGCCCTGATGTAAATTTAGAACAGTTTTATTACACAGAAAAGCCCAGTGAAAACTGGATCTGCTGTTGACTTTTGGGGGGGATTTCTGTGAAAGGATCTCCTTGAATTATGCCATTGTGTCCCTGGAATGCTGGGATTCTTCTCCACTTTCCATCACTACCATTCTGAATGCTACAGAAATTTATTACAGCACTGACACAAAATCTGCAGAAATTTCAGTCTGCCTTTTTCACTCAAAAATCAGCCTTGGATTAAGGTCTCCTGTAACACGATGGGGAAAATACTCTGCTGTTCATCTTTTCTTTCTCTATTTCTGTTGCACTGCCAGCGTTGAGAGAGGAAAAGCAATCTGTCAGGTGCAGCTCACCCTTTGGAATAAGAAACATTAACATGTTTCATTATTCATAGGCTTCACTTCGTATTTCCTGAGCTGCTCCCATCAATATCAAATATGCCAATTTCCTGCCTTTCAAGGTTAATATGAAACACCTCAAAGAGATTATCTGATAGGAGTGAGGGGTTTTTTCCCCCTCTTATTTTGCCTGGAAAATGTATTATGAATATTTTTTAAAAGTGTTTTGTTTGACTAACATCAAAGGCCCAACCTGCTCGTAGAAATAATCCTGTTGCATCCCACTCGGATTTGGCTCAGTCCTGAACAAACAAGCACGTGTGGTGAGGAAGACCCTAATTTTACACCCACAGATTTCACAGAGTGTTCATAAGGGTCAGAGGTTGCTCTGGCACCTCTGAACTCATGTGTATCCAGTCTCAGAGCTATATTCAGTCTCAGAGCTGTATTTTGGGTGCTGTGGTTGTTTTGGAACTGAACGTGCACATTTGCAACTGCATCAAAGAGACATTTCAAAAGCTGAGACAAATAAGAGTAAGAAGGAGCAGCAGCTGAGAGCTCCTGGACTGAGGGTTAAACTGAGTGAAACAGAGGGAGACACAATTAAATCTGACTTTCTGTTCATTCTCATGCTGGAAAACACCTGCATCACTTGAGCCACTCAAAAGTGCATCTGAACAGGTCTTTTTTTTCTCAGGTGAGGTGAAGAAGACACACGTAGAGTGTGGTGTCTGTGCAGCCTCAAAAGACAGTTCTCCTTTATTCTGAATTACTGAATTTACTTGAATAAAGTATTGACACTCAGGTGGTGTGTGAGGCCACTGATCACCTCCATCTCCATGGCTTCATGTGCATCCTGCAGATCCAGAGCAAAGACAAGCTCCTGACTGGACTTTTAACTCTAGGAGCAGACAAATCCAGTTGTAAGGAAATATATACCCACATATGTCTGGTCTTTGGAAAAAGAAATAGTTCAACACAAGCAATTATTTTGTGAAAGACTTGAACCTACTGGTCAAGACTGAATGTATTAAATGGTTGCAGGTTCTATAACTTAAATTTGTTTTGTTTTTTTTTAAGATTGGGTGTGGAAGAAAGGTGAATCAAGTGAAAAAAGCAAGCCTTGCTACCCCCTCTCATTCTTGTTTCCCCAAAATTAGAATGGCTTGAGGGTATTTTTAAAAATAGATACAAGAGGTGTATTTGCATTGTGTTTCTCTAGAGCCTCTACCTTCAGGTTTTTCTCTGAAATCACAGTATCTAAAAATGTGTTTGTTTTTAGTGAAACCTGAGCCTGTCATGTAAGCACAAAACCCCAGGCCTTTAGAAGAACACCAGATATTTCAACACTAACAGTAAAATCCCCAAAGCTGTAAAAATTAAACAACATTAAACTCTGGACCATGCCCTGAGGGGAGATGTAAGATTTCCAGCTTTTCAACCTGGCAAATTTGTGCTGTTTTAATGATGTTAATAGAGAGAGCAATATGATTCTTTTTTTGCAAAAGAAAAAAAGAAAATCCCATTTGCAAACAGATTTCCAGGCAAAACATCATCATTTGCTACTCTCCAAACAGTGACACTTTCATTGTCTGATCATTTGTTTGCCACATATGATTCTTCTCCTGTGAACTTCAAACATATCCTGCACTTCTCCAAGTTTTCTATACTATGAATAGTTTGATCTGTGATTGTGTTTCTTTGGAAGATTTGCTGTCTCTTCTTTTGCACTTGTACATGAAATTTTCTAAGATGCTGTGGCCTTCCATAGCCAAACCCTGTGCTTTTAGTTTTTGGGTGGAGTGTTGCAGTTTTGCAACAGATTTGTTTTTATCATTTGCTTTATGGTGCCTTTTGCTTCTTTTCTCTCCCAAATCTTTCCCTTGCCCTTTTTGGGTGCATTCACTCTTTGGGATGCAAAATCTGGAGGAGTCTTAGTGGGCAGTGCCTCCTTGTGACTCTGCATCTCTCTGTGCATGTTCTCTGCCTTCTAAACCAGCTTCAGTAGAGACACAGACAGAAATAAGGCAGGTTTGTGCAGGATGGTTTGATCTTGCAGTCTTTGCTCATGTGAGTAATTCCATCAGCTTCCTGGGAGCCTTTCCCTTGAGCAGAGGCTGCAGGAGTTCATCCCAACCTCTGTAAATGAAAACCTGTTGGACAGCAGGCTTTCTCCCTGCCAGGTGGTCTTTCCTTTTTTTTTGGTGTTGGTTTTGTGGGGTTTTTTTAACACATTTATGGATTGCCTTCCAAAATATTCATATTTCCCACTGAAAATAACCCTTGTCTGACACCGCTGCAGACGTTAAACGCCACAGAGAGGCCACTTGCCCCGGCTGAAGGTGACCTGGTGGGCCAGAGGAGCAAGGAGAGCTCCAAAGACAAGAAGTCCACGGTGGAGCTGAGCAAGCAGAAGGGCAGCAAACAGGAGAGCAGGGAGCAGCCAGACCCCCGGGAGCAGCCGGCAGCCGACACCGACTCCATCCAGAACGGAGGAGACGCTTCCAAGGAACCCTCCTACAAGAAGACAGAGAAGAGGCAGTCCCTGGGAGGGTTTTTCAAGGGCCTTGTATGTTAATTCACCTTCTCTTTTTGGTATTTCCCAGCTGTTTAACTGCCCAGCCTGTAGGTTGTTATCCACGGGGGATTTGTGCTCTGAGGGAGCGCAGCTTCACAGGCAGCTTTGCAGGGCTTGGGCAAAAGAACAGCAAGATTTCGGGCAAAGGAGGGAATTTTGGGCCTCAAGGTACTGATTCACAGGTAGGGTTTGCTATGGGAGAGCTGTAATTGTTCCCACACCACTGTTTTTGGGGTTCATGCCTTGGCTATGGGGATGACTACACTGCTCCTGTAGCAGGCACTGAACCACCTACAAATTAGGGTGTGTTTATAAGGGAAAAGTGGAGGTGGTGCTGGTTTACCAGAGTAACCTGCCTGCTCTAAACCACCCTGATGGTGGTTCAGTGTCTGCTTCGGAGCAGCTAGGGTATCCTTGCAAAATGGGAAATCCCTGCAAGGAAAAAACCAAGGGAGACCACTGGGGTGGGTAGGAACCAGCACAGTGGTCACAAGATAAGCACCTTGTGTCAGCAATCAGTGATAGACTCGTTAAAGCACACAAAAAGTACACATGGTATTTTTTTCTTATTGCTTTTTGTTAAATCTTAGCCTAAATTCGCTGTGCCCCCTTCACTGAAACCTGAAATGCAGAAATGAAAGAATTCAGCACACTGAAACTCTGCATTTCCAGAAGACTTGGTGTTACTGGTGCAACTGGTCAGAGCATTTAATAGATGGAGATTTATTTTTCTGCTTGTCTGTATTCAGGGGCACATGTAGAAACAGAAGCACAGGTTAGACCTGGGACTGCCTCTTAAGCCTTGGCAAGAGGCTTTTTATAAATCAATTGGAAGGATGCAGCTTAAACCTCTTTCCTCCCATTGCCACAGCAACAATGGATCTGCAGTGCTGTGGGGTCATTTTTAGCATCTTTTGGAAACTTAGTGTGCAAACCAAACTTCACCACAACTTTCAAGTGATGCAAAGAAACTCAACAGATGTGTCTGTTGCCTGCAATGACTCCTAGTGAATCTGGCTGCCCTAAGAGGTGTGCAGCTTGCTTTGTCCTTCCTCCCTTCCTCACTTCTAAGGCTGTCAGGGCAGAAGCAGAGCAGACCAATCCTTCAAGAAGAAAAGTCAGGCAATATAGATTGAAATACTGACTCAGAGCTGGAAACCAGCCCAGTTAGGACACTGGGTTATAAAGCCACTGCCATGCACACCAGTGTGACTCGTTCCAAGGCAGATGTTTTTCCACATCAGAAGTGCTTTATTTGCACCATTTCACAGAATTACTGTGTATCCTACAGAGGGCGATTCGCATCACCAAAGCAAGGACATATTACAAGGGGAATTAAGAACAAAAGAGAAATAACTTCCTGCAGTAGAGATTAGCAACAGTTCAGCCTCGTTGTTCTGGGGTAAAATCTTGGTCCACCATAGATCAGTGGGTAGTTTCAATGGAGCAAAGAGTAGGAGCTCACCTGGAGTAAAAACCAACTTGCATTGGCTTCTGCTTATCTTGTCTCCCAGTGAAGCCACGATGAGAAATCCTTTTGCTTAATAAGCCATGAAAAAGCCAGAGTTATATGATGATACTGGTTATACAGCTCTGTGAAGCTGTGAGCTGACTGAAGCTACCAAAGACACACTCATGTGTTTTTCTTTCTTCGCCCCCCTTTGCCCCCAAATTCTGTGTGGATTTTCATTGTGCCCAACATTGGTGCAGGGGTGTAACGTGATCCATGCTTACAAACATGGTGTGTGGGTGTCATATCCTGCTCTGGGTACTGCCAGCTTCCAGGAGGAGCAGGGCTGCTGTTACTTAAGCTGCTTGGATGGTGGTGACATATCTCATGTCAGCTGGAGGGGATGAGGGCAGCCACATTTTTCTAGCACAGGTTGTCTAGAAATTAGGCAAATGTTACCTGCCACTATTATTTCCAGAGAAAAGTGAGATTTGTTTCTCTGGTCTGAAGTTTTGTTGAAGTTAAGCCCTCCCTTGTTGTAGTTGTCACTGTGTGAGAAAGGGTTTATCCGTTGATAGTCACTCTTTATTTTGTATAGTGTCATTCATTCAAGCTGTATCCAAAAATCCTTCGTAGAGTTTAGCAACAGTTACAAATTTAAAATTATTCCGGAAAGGGAGATATGAGGAAGTGCAAGTTAACAAGGAAACAGTCTTTCAAGGGCAACATCATGAGAGACACAGAGAGAGGCAGGAAAGGTGTCTCAGATTCAAAAGGCAAGAAAAAGCTTTTAGATCAAGAGAGGAGATTGTGAAGAGGTAAAAAGACCATTTGGGGAATAAAACACGGAATAAATGTAGAGGAAGTAGAGATGTTCTGTGAGATCTTTTTGCTTGCCTCAGTTTGGCTGTATAACTCCTTATCTTGTGTTGCAATTATAGAGGCCAACAGCACTCCTGCAGCTTCCTTCTCCCATTAACAGAAGATGGCTCTTAAAAAAAAGTATTTGATAACAGTTAAGCTACTTTAGTCAGTTTATTGTGCTTTTAAAGTGGCAGGGGAAAAAAAAAACCAAACCCATTACAATGAGGTCTGTGTATGGAACATCTCTCATGAAAAATTACCACCTCTCTTTGAATATCCTCAGGAAGATTATCCATACCTAAGAAACCCAGTTCTGCCACGCTCCTAAAAATAATCTACATCTCCCAGGTGATCAGACTCAGCCCCAGGAAGGTGTAATCATTAATCTCAAAGTATTAGATCACACGCACAAACCAATGCCAGAATCTCCATTTCAAGATAAGAGCTTGAGTATTTGGTGGCAAGTCAGCAGAAAAATTCGGCTTTATGCTGATAAAAGGGAAGGAGGAAATATTTAACAGGGGCTGCAGCAGCTCCCGTGCCCTGTGCCCACTGAGCTCCTCCCGTTCTGCTATTTCAGTAGCAGATATTTTAACACCACTCTCTCCTGGATCTCGATTCCTCTGGGAAAGGGCACAGAGCAAGAGGATGTCAGACTGCAGGAATGCAGCTGATGAGAACACTGCAGTTCCAGCATCTGCTCCCTGTGGGGCCAACAAAGGCTGAAATTTTGGCTACAAATGACGCCACTTGTGCAAGCAAAGAGTGTTCCAGTCCTGCGTGGTTTCAGCACAGCTGATAAGGTCCAGTGGTTGTTCCTATGGCAAAAGAGATTAATTTATAAGCTATATAAAATGTATTTAGTGAGTCTTAGAGAGATTAGATTAGAAAGAAGCAGAAAAGGGGAGGGGGGGGAAAAGGTTAATGACGCTGTTTTCTGAGCTGGAATAACTCATGCTCAAGTTGTCAGAAGCTGGGAGAGCTTAGCATGTGGAAACTATTGGGACCTGTTCTGCCCAGAGTATCTGCCCCACTGACACAGGCTTCTCCTGGGCAAAATCTGGGAAAAAATATATACTCCAATACCATGACATTCCTGCGTGTGCCTTTTAAAGTACTCTGCCCAAAATAATATATTCCAACTTAGCTGCCAACTTCCACTGCACTGCAAGACAGGAGCCAGTGGTACCTGTGCTGCTGAATCCGAAGGCAGAGCTGGAATTTTTCCGTTGAAAGGGTAGGAACAAAGTTCTTTATTTCACACCTGGCTTGGAAATTCCAGTTTAACGAGAATCATCAGCCAGTCTCCCTCAGAGCTTCCTGCTTTAATCAGCAACCACCTTGAAAATGGTTGCAGCAGGGAGGCTGCAGTATGAGCAAATAACATGACACCACTGCAAATGTGCTAAATGAGTCAAAAATGGGGATTATCTCAAATGAGCTCCCCCTCCTGTCTCCTCCCTCCACCTATTTATAGGAAGAATGGCAAATAGTATCATACTGTTTCCTAGATTAGTCTAGAAGTGGCTTAATATCTTCGTGCCCAGACAGGAACAGCTATAGCTGACAGACTCCATTACTCTTAATGTGGGAAATCTTTTACCTGATGTGTAGGTTTTTAGGGTTGCTGGATAAATTTGGAATGACTAGGTCCTTGGTATTGTTTGATGGATAAATGATGGATTTGTTGCTGCATGTAAATGGCCAAAAAATTTTATTCTGCTCTAGAGAACCTTCCAAACTCGACATCAGTGGAAGCAGAAGCAAACCCACTGCAGCCAGTTGAGCTGCACAAGGTTACAGTTAAGACAGGAGATTCTTTCAGTCCATTGTGATTTTTGGCTGCTCTTTTTCATACTTAGATTCTCAAAGGTGAAAATTTAAAAGAAGATCAGTGAGGTGGAGTGTAATCAGTATAAAAACCCTACTGTTTTTACTTCCCTGAAAGGGGTGAGGAAGTTGAAATCTTTCACTCTCCATGTCTGACACAGAATTGTCCTGAAGTGATGAGTCAGGTTTCCAGCAGAAACAGACTGTGTGAAAGGACAATTCACATATGAATCTGCACAGTTCCCATTGTAGGGAAAGCACACAGCAGTTACCTTTAGCTTTGTCATGCTGGTTTTTCTGTTTAGCATGTAATGATTTGGGCATCCCATGCACTGTTAACAGTGACCTCTGAAACACTGTTTGTGGGTCCATTTTGCTGTCACGTTCTGAGGCTTTGATGACTTCAAGGCCGGTAAAATTAGGTCAAGCACCTTAAACTAAAGCCAAGTTTTTATCAGTTACCAGTGAAAAATGTAGTTGGTATAGCTGGAGCTATACATTTTCCTTCATCTAAGCTGGATTAGTGTCTTGAACTGGTGCCAAACCCAGAATTATATTTGCAGTGTAAGAGAAGCTTTATCACTCTAACATTGTAGAATACCTGTCATGCATAAAAGTATTTAATGTTCCCTTAACCTAGAGCAGACCAAGGCTGGCTATAATACACTATTAATCATGCTTGAAGGACTCTTAGCATGGTTTCAGTGAAGCATTTAGGCCAGGGAAATTTTAGAGAAAGTTATGCCAAAAACCCAGTACTGCAAGCACAGCAGCTTGGCTCTGGTGTGTTAGTCCAGTGTCTGAAAACAATTGTTTTCCATGCCAGTTGAGAAAATTATATTAAAACAACCGACACATTTAGGCAAAATCACAAGCAGTAGATTTCTGGGATTCTCGTGATGCAGGTAGTGCTCATATACTTATGCCTATTAAATAAAGGGCAAACAAAAAAAAGCAGGGAGGTGAAAGGAGTGGGAAATGTCTGGTAGCAAAACCCTAAGACAAAATTCCAGACTTAAGCATTCTGAAGTATTTGAAAGTGTTTCTAAAGATCTCTCTCTTATTCCACAGGGTTCCAAAAGGATGTCCGATGCAGAGGTGCAAACAGATCCAGTGTCCATCCTACCTGCTGGGAAATCCAAGTAATGACTCCACGTGGTTGCTGGAGGCTCAGCAGCTCTCTGTGAGCTCCCTTGCAGTAGACATGACTCATTCCCTTCCTTTACATGGCTGTCATCAAATGCCTGAGGCTAAAGCAAACACTGGTGTATCATTTAAGGTATATCATTTACAGGGTTTGTTCCTTAGATGTTAGAAAGCAACTCTAAAGATCACCAAGCACAGTGTTGTATGTTTAAAGAAAGGTCGTGTGGATGATTTTAAATCTGTAGAGGGTAGGGTATGTAAGGTAGGAAGGTGGCAGTGAACTAAAAAAAAAAGGCAGGAAAAAAATGCATGTGACAAAAGAATGTAGATTGGGCAGCAAGGCATGAGCAACAAACCCTCCGCTTTAGAGAGCTTTAAAGCAGCCAGGAAAAACAAAAAAATCTCCTTTGATAAATGTTATACTCAAATGTAAAAACAACCGAGTCACTTTTTGTGGTTTCTCAATAGAGCTGAAATTAGCTAAAAAAAAAAAAAGCCTGCAGAATAATAGAATCAGTGGTTATAAAGTTATGCTTCCTATTGGTTATTAATGGAAATTAAAACGCTAAAATGTAAAGGCTTTACGTGATTGAGACAGCGTCTCTCTCGTCTGGGTGAGGTGGGATAACAAATTAAAAGCTATTTAAGGTTCTAATAGGAACACAAGAGGGCACCCACGTCCCCGTGCACTCCTAACACCAGGCTGTACCTACAATCCTGGGATTAATGTTTCTCAGATCATAGGAAACTTAGTTGTTTGTTCAGATATTTGTTTATATCCGTACTTGTAATTAATCCTAATAAAAACCAAAATCAAAGCTGTCCAGGCACCTCCCTGCTTCACAAGACTCCTATAATAACTGTAGTTAATAAATTTTACAGAAAATTAAGATTTCTGTTTGTTCAGTCCTGGGCAAACCTGTACAGGGAGCCACAGGCCTGATATTTTAATCCACACTAGCATCTGAATGATACAGTAGTGTATATTTTGACCTCCTTATCTTTAAATAAACTAATGCTTATCCTTTGGAAAAAAAGATCCTTTGCTGCTTTAATTTTAAAACAAAGTTTGTTATTTATCCTGTGGTCTGATGATTGATGTGACATTAAGGCAGAAATGAGCACATCCAACCCCTGCCTTGGAGGGAATAGCTGTTATTCATTCTTTATTGGAGTGAAGATTATAACTGGAAATCAGGGGAGAATTCTCTAAAATCCACAGAATTCCAGTTCTAACTAGTCAGAGAGGACAGAGGTAAAGAGCTTTGTTTGTCCATGAGCCACTGTAGGTAGGTTGTGCTTTTGCAAACCTGCAGAGTTGGGGTGAACAACCAAAACTTGCTGCTGGTTCTGTGCACAGGGAGCACAGACAAAA
The DNA here is from genome assembly GCF_001715985.3 of Manacus vitellinus. Lineage (NCBI taxonomy): Eukaryota > Metazoa > Chordata > Aves > Passeriformes > Pipridae > Manacus > Manacus vitellinus. Next base: position 2,980,377 of record NW_021939960.1, on the reverse strand, counting down.
GGTTCTTCAGCTCTAATGGTACTTTCTGTTCCCCTCCCTGGCACAGTGGGCCTCTCATGCCATATAAAGTGATATCAATCAAGAGGGACCGTTTACAGATCTCCAACCTGATTTGTAATGTCCTTCTTGCACATCTGTGTGGGACCAGTGACTCTGGTGCATCCCCGGTTATGCCAGCAATGAGAGAAGAACTGGGCTTGTTCTGTCCAGCCCTGCTACACACACACAGAGGAAAAAAAAAAAGAAGTTTTAGGCTTTGTCTACATTACACGAGCTTTAATTAAATCAATGCATGTAAGGCTACATACAGGGAGACAACCACCATGGTTACACAGTGGTATGAAAGTGCCAGATGTCAGCACAGTGTGTGTTACCAGAGCAGAGAATAGACTGCTGACTTCACACTGCTGTAATTGCCTCTGTGCTAGAATAGTATTTGGGCATTTTTCAAATAAAAGTATGCTCTGGCTACTCAATTACATCATAGAATCTCAGAATGGGTTGGGTTGGAAGGGACCTTAAAGATCATCCCATTCCACCCCCTGCCATGGGCAGGGACACCTTCCACTAGCCCAGGTTGCTCCAAGCCCCGTCCAACCTGGCCTTGGACACTTCCATGGATGGGGGCAGCCACAGCTTCTTTGGGCAGCCTGTGCCAGGGCCTCTTCACCCTCAGAGGGAGGAATTTTTCCCCAATATCCAATCTAACCATACTTTCTGTCAGTTTGAAGCCATTCCCCCTTGTCCAGTCACTCCAGGCTCTTGCAAAAAGTCTCTCTCCATCTTTCTTGTAGCTCCTTCAGGTGCTGGAAGGCCACAATTAGGTTACCCCAAAGCCTTCTCTTTTCCAGGATGAAAATTTAGACTGCATTTATATTACTATATTATAAACAGTGTAGATATCAATATTATATTATGGATAGATCAGACCTTCTGTGGAAGAGAGCAACCCTTCCCCAGTCCACTCCTTAGGAGCAGGTCCGTGCTGGTTGCACTCTGCATTCCCGAGGCCATTAGGACTGCTGACCACGTGACTGGACCATATCACTTGGCAGTGGGGCTAATTTCAGGAATCAGGAAATCCTCTTGGCAGAAAAACAAGAAAAACAGTGAGTTTGGCTGTAGATGCCCCTCATGCCACGGAGCTATTATTGCAGATGAAATAACGGTTAGTGTTGGCACTGCCTCCCACTGAGAAACTGCCCCAATTGTTTGATTCCCCTCTGATAACAGGAACAACACAAGCTTTGAAGAAGCCAGTCAGCCTTCTCATAAAGCAGGAACACATGGAGCCCCCAGAGGAAGAAAGGTCTTAGGAGATGCATCCCCAGTTAAGTTGAGCTTCCGCATTCCACATGCCATATAAGAAACATAAAAGTACAGCTTTTATGTTCGGGCCCGGTAAAGCTTAACAAGTCATTTGGAAATCAAAGCTTTGGAAGAGGCTACAGTCCAAGATAAAGGAAAAGAGCAGCCAAAGCAATACATTGCATTTAGAGACTTGTCAACAAATAAGCTCTGGCTTGTAAGACCTTTTGAAGCAGCTCAGACTGTTTCAAGGATCTTAAGATGTGTTTCATGTAGGCATTTTATAAGAATTTTAAGCAGATAGTGCTTAATATAGATATATCTCATAAATATAAAAGGGAATGGATTAAAATTGCTACTTTTTGTGTAAGAAATGCTTCCCTCCAATGGACAGATGTTTCTCTCCCCCTCAATAAGAGAGCAGGTTCCCAGGTGGAGTTCCTGGCTCTGCCTCAGGTGTCCATCCTGCTGTTCCCAGGACAAGCCCCCAGTGAGCCAAGCTCACCACTGCACACAGGGGTTGTGTGCTGCAGGTTTTCCTGACCTGAAAGCAAATTATCTCCATGGAAGTGTATCTGAGCTCGATTGTTCTTCTCTGGAAGGTGTCCAGATGTGTAACTGCACTGCCTTTCAGGAAGGTTTTATAGATAACTCCTGGCAGAGCTGCCCTGCGCTGACCCCACCATGCTCAGCCCCAGCAGGACAACATGATCTCCGGTCCCAAACTGTCCATCCATTAGCCAGCCGCTAATTACACACACCAGGTAATTGCACTTTAGCAGCTATTACTTATTTGGTGTAAGCATTGTCTACAGATCAAAACAAAAAACCCAAAAGCCTGGTGGTTTTCCAGCCTGCCCTGTCTAGTGGCTGTCTCTTGAGGGCTGTCTGTGAGGGGGCCCTGTTGGAGGTCATGCAGAGGCTGCAGTGAGGGTCCATCTTCACGTCCCACACCCATCTCCATGTCCCAGACCCATCTCCATGTCCCAGACCCATCTCCATGTCCAACCAACCACCTGCCCAAAGTCTCCTGTCCCCAGGGTGGAGAGGGGGACTGGCAGACTTGTTATGCTTCCCCTGACATTTTAGGGGACAGAGAGACACTGAGGCAGTGCTGAGGGCTGGGTTCCTGTGCCTGTGTTCAGGGACAGTAGGTGTGTGATGGCTGCTGTGGCCCTGCTGGGCTTTCCCATGGTGGGAGTACTGTGGTGGGGAATATTGTGGGCTGAAAAGTGTCCATGAAGGATGAGGAACCATGCAGGGGGTCACAGAAAGGGAGAGGCCTGGCTGCACGTGACCTGTTGGGCTGAGGTGTTGCTGGCACCAAACCATTGCTGGTTTTTTGGGGGACACCACAACTGGTGCCCCAAACCTGTCCATGGGCTATTGGGCCCCCTCCACCTCCTCCACCTCCACTCTGGCCTGGACAACCCTGAGGGGCTGCCCAGGAGCTTTTGAGAATCCCAGCTCCTGCGAATATGTGCCTGAAAAGACCATAATTGCACTCTTGATCCTGTATAATTGGATCTCGGGAGGTTCCTGTTGGCCACCTGGCTGCTGACAGCATTTGTTCTGATGAGTTAAGTGCGTCCATCCATCACACTGGATCTGCACTCCCGGGGAGGTCTGCAGAGCCATAAACTCCTCTGAGAGTATCTAGACTTTCTCCCTGTTGACCATGCATCTACCCTCAGCCTGGTGTTACTCTGGAGCAGCTTTCCAGCTGGGAGTCTGATCAGGATCTTGCCCCTTGTAAGTATGAGATTCTTCACTCTGCTCACCCTGAGACCTGGCTCTGACATCTAAGGGAGCAGCAAAGCTGCTTCCAGGGTTTGTGTGTTTCAGAGCTCTGCACCCAGGGCTTAGAACATGTTTTAAGAATACCTTAATACCTTTTTATATGTAAATGTTTACAGATGGCTTTGAAGCAACTCAGGCAACAAAATCCACAGCTTCATCCATGGGAAAGGTAGATGACAGGAGATAAACACAAAGGGTTGGGAACTGACTCCATCTGGGAGGTTAGAGGAGGAATAGCTCTAACTTCTGTATAGTCATACACTCATTTGAGAATATCAGTGAAGAATCTGGATTTGCTATAGACTCCACCTCTTCTGGATAACACACCCTGGTCTTTACTGGCAATTTCAGCAGTTTAGCAGTTCTGAGAACACAAAAACAGGAAATTCTGCAGCAGCCTTAACGGAGGCTGAAGATGCGTAGAAATTCCTTAAAGAAGTGTTATTTTCTGAAAACAAACTATCAAAAGCCTCGAAGAAAAATAAACCTCTTATCAAAACCCTTTGCTTTTACTTAATCATTTCCTATTAAATTTGTCACCCACTGAAGTGCAGAGGGAAACAGCCTCCTGCACAGGAAGCAGGAGTGATTCCACTTGGAACCGGAAAGGGACAAAGTCCAAATTCCTTCTTTATCACATCCCACTGAGAGCAGGTGATGCAGCATTTGGCATTACCCCTTCACCTACCTTTACACAGCATAGGAATGAGGTCCTTTATTATCATCACAGTGCACAGGGAATGGTAAAGACAGAGCCTGAACCTAATGACATCTAAAACGTAATTAGAATTTTGCAGACTCATCTTTGTTGCAGTGCTCCACAAATTTTGGGGATGGTTGTGATTACTTCATTAGGGTTGTCTGGAAAACAGAAGGGAAGTGGGGATTAAGTTGCAGAGTTTTCACTTTTTTTTTTCTGTCAGCAGTTTCTAGTCAATTGGAGAAATAGTTGGTATAGTCTGCAATTTTATTACTTCAGTAAATGAAACTGAAGTAGCCCAGAATGTTGAGGCACTGTCACCACAGGAAGCTTTCCCTTTGCAGCTTTTGAGCCCTGGCAGTGACTGTCATAAGAGAAGGAAAAGGATTGCTTGTGAAAAATTTGCTTGTAAAATTGAGCTGAAACTTCTTTTTCTTTTTTTTTTTAACCACTGATTCGCAGCATTGGAAAGGCATATAATTATCAAATGCCCTGTTCCTATACAAACAGATTATATAGCCTCTGATAGACAAAAGACTGAGAGAAATAAGAACATGTGTCTGTCTGGTACAGCTGAGAATCATCCTATCAGTCATTCACTTTAGAAGGCCCAAACCAAAACTGTCACGATTCCTCTGTGGGCAGGTTGTCACTGAGCGCTGCATTCAGGCAGTGATTCTTTTGCAGGGCACAAACAGAGGCTTTGGAAGAAGGTGTGGGATTTTGCCTCCCCCTGTGTGGGGTAGCAGGGCAGTGGGAAATCACTGCAATCACTGTGAGGAACAGCCAGAGTCGAGCTTGCAGACGTCCTGCTGCCTGCTCCTGATCCCAGATCTGTTCCTTCTCAAAGCCTTCACACCCAGCCTCTCTGTAGGACACCATAAATCCCCATCTCTGCATAGTTTACACTATTTCTAGAAAATCTATGGACATAAGTGCTTGTTGACACCACTCTGGAGGTGATACCATGTCCTGTGTGAATGCACATGGTGGCTGAGGAGATCAGGTTCATGTAAACATTTAGAGGAATAGATACTTGGTGAGCTCCTAAAGCCAGGTGGTTCTTACTGGACTACTACTGGAGACTTGCAGGAGTAAACCTGTGTTAGCTCTTCAGCTATTTTATAGCTTTAGGTATTTATTTCCATAAACTAAATGGTTTGAGCTGGTTTGAGCTAAGGTAGCTGAAAGGTGTTCTCTCAGCTGTCAGAACAGGAGAGCAAGGAGAAGCAGACAGTATCCTCTAAAATTCCAGCAGCACAAATTAGCAGGTATCCTTCATCACATTCAGTAATCAAGGCTACATAACTGTATTAACACCTATTTACTGACACAAAATGCTGTATCTCCATTCACATCCCCAGTCACAGAGCAGAACCTGTTCTTAGGTGTTACAGAAAAAATTCCCTGTACCCAGAGAACCCACTAATGGGTCACACCAGAAGCATTGTGCTGATTGCAGTTAAGTGCTTGCAACTGTGTGAGCAGAGCAGCCCTGCCAGAGACACAGCCACACAAATTTAATTCCAGTGTGACTAAATCCCTGCAAAGGCTTTTATCGATGTTGTGACTACACTTGGGAGTCAGTCCTGGCTCTCTTCTCCCACCTTCTTGCCTCCACACATTCCTGCCAGTAAAACTGCCAAATAAAAACTAGGTTTTGTCTCTGTCAACCTGCTGTTGAGGTGGGATCTGCAGGTGTCAGGGTGACTACCAAGGTTTAATGACTGCAGCTGTGGGGGAGTCAGCCCAGGTGGGGTTCATTTCTGAGGTGATGAGAAGGTTTAAGCTCCTTTGGAAGGGATTGGGAAGGAAGACAGAGCTAACACATGAGCTGGATTTTGATGGGAGCAGGTAAGAGCTATGTGTTCCCCAACCACCCTTTGGTGTGGGATGGTTTTGTTGCCTTTCAGTCTGGGGTGTGTGCTCAGCCTTTTACAGGGAGTCCTTGATAAGCTTTTTGGGGGTTCAGCTTTCCCTGGTGTTTGTGGGGTGATTTACCTGGAAGTGTTGTGTGATACCTTAGCTCAACCCCTCACCTGTAACCCAGTGCAGCCATTCACTCTCCCACCTTTTTGTTAGAAGCCAAAATGTGGACTTAGCCACTGAACTTGAATCCTGAAATCATAAACAACTCTATCAATATTTAATTAATGGTAAATGGTAATGCTAAAATGTAAATTCACCGAAGCCCAGAACTATGTGGGAACATTCATAACAAAAATAACAAGCGTGGTTTTTAAAGTTGTTTTTCCATGTGGAATGTGCTGGGAAGTAGGGGATATGTCACTAAAGCCTCACTGAGACCCAAGCAGGGCTTGTATTGAGTATGTGAGACAAATAATGGTGGATTTTGGCATGCCAGCATCAGAAAACCTGCCTGTGCCAGTGGACATAAAACATCATTTCTTGGGTTAATCTTGCGGGGGGTTGTTTATGTTTTTATTCTTTCTCAACAAAAAAAATTCTCTATTTCTCTGATGTTTGTAATCTACCTTAATTGTTGCAAAGAGGTTTAGGAATGGTGCAAAAGGAACCTGAAGTTTGGTGTGTTCAGAGCCAGGGGATGTGGCAAGGGGAGGGTTAAGGCAAATCTGCTTCCTTTCCTTGTCCCCTGTCAGCGTGTCAGTCAGGAGAGCTGACCTGCAGTGATGTAACATAATATGGACACCCAGGCTTTTAACAAATGTCACTTTGAAACAAAGCATGTGCTTTTAGAGAAAGTTGTTTGTTTTAACTGAACCCAAAATCAAGCATTCATCATCTTGTCTCCCGTAAAGCATATTGTTCTAGCTTGGAAAAAACTGAAACTAAACCATATGCTGAAAGTGGAAGAATTTAGAAAAACTTGCTCTCTTTCCCTCCAGTCTGTGCCTCATTTTTTTAACTTCAAGGGGGGGGGAAGGAATTGCTGTAGACAGGGTAAAGATGGTAGTTGCTATTCCCAGTCCTTTACACAAGAGTAGGTGCTTTCAAGTACTTGGAAACAAACATTGTACTAAAATTACTACTGGTTACTGGCAGAATTACTTGTAAATGTCTATATTCTAGGATGGAAATAGTACTTATGGCTTTGCAGAAAGTGTTCCTGAAGCGTTTTGTTCACAGATGTATCTTTGTTCTTATGTACACGGTTTGCCAAGAATTCCCTAAGCAACTACTGATTATGCATACTTCAAATTTGGGTATTGGGCTTGTAATTTCTCACAGAACTGAACCTTTTATGAATGCTGATTCTTTGGCAGGGAGATTTTGTAAAGGTCACCCCAAATTGGCATTGTTACCATTCTTCCAACCTTCTACCTTATCTTGAATTTACTCCTCCAAGGTGACTCTTCAGAAGACTGTAGTGTTACTCCTATAAAAGTTGAAAAATACTATGTTAATTTAGAACTGGATTTCAAAGTTTGAGAGCAAATCACTGTCTGGTTTTGTGGAGTATTTTCTATGTTTTCAGGATCAAAAATTTATTGTTGAGCTCCACGCATCAATCCCCTTTATCTAAGTGCTTTTTTTATGTCTGACTTCCTCTTAACACATTTAGTTGATCTCTGTCCTACCACCAAGACAACATGAAATACTCCTGAAAGGTTTGCAGCCTGAGATGATCAAAACTCATGTGAGCAATGCAGTTGCTATCACCAACAACCATCTTAGAGATAAAGTGAGATTTCTATTCCAGTGTTAGGCTGAATTTTGATTTTGCCGTTAACTGTCTATAGGAAAAAAAATTATATTTGGCAATTTTTGCAAGTTGATCTTCAAAACAGACACTTCAAATGAGATCCTTTATTCTTATTTATACTTGTTTACACTTCCTAGTTGTAATGGGGCTTGCTTACATTAAAGCTAGGGATACAGAGAACATGTATAAAGATACCTACATTTATTCTTTGATTTCACTTTTTCAGGTGTACTGTACACCTGAGACATCTCTCTATAAGGCAGGTTTATTAAATATCTCCAAGGGACAATGCTTCCACTTCACCACAGCCCTGATTCACACGTGGGTGTTGTTCCAGTGAGATGTGTCCACACTTAGGCAAGACAAGCATTTTCTTTTTCTTTTGGTGTTGGTTTTTTTTTTTTTTTGGTTGGTTGGTGTTTTTGTGGGTTTTGTTTGTTTGTTTTGTTTTATTTTCTTGTTGCATTTGGTGGGATATTTAACTTTCATTATCAGAATTGGTCCTGAGCTGTTCATAATTTAATATCCGGCCCACGAGGAGGTTTAGGCTTGGGCCAGATGATGAATATTCTATAAAAGCTGATGTTGCTGTGCTGCATAAAGGAGCAGCTCAGGTGGAAAAGAGAAGGTGCCAAAAGGGAGGTGTTCACACTGAAATGGACTGCAAACAAGCTGCTGCAGAACCATCTGCAGGACCTGTTCTCAGCAGTAAAATATTAAAGATTAAGCAGATAAAACAATCCTTGCTATTGAAAATCAGATTGCTGCTTTCATGCATGTGTATTGGCAGTGCAGCCCTGCCACAGATGGACACTATTAAAGGGAGTAATCAAATACCAACATGTGTTTCATACAGAAAGAGACCCTGACCAAACTGCCTAGCAGGAGAATTCTTGTATTTATTTTTATATCAGAGAGGTAACCAAGATTTTAAGCTTTTTTTTTTTTTTTTTTTTTATGCTGATCCTGTGTTCGTTACTGGGAACTCCCTATGTGATTCTTGCAAGTTCCAATCTAAAAACGCATAACACATTTTTAATTATTTTGAAGGAAAACTATAATGCATGAACCTGGGTTCACACAAGGCCTTGTCACTCTTATGGGCAGGTTCCAACGTGTGCTGGGATAATTTAGATGTCAAAAACTGACTTGCTTTTCCTGTAATTAAATGAGTGTATATCAGGATGCCCTAAACTGAATTTAGTGGAATCCCAGAGTGCAGAACACATGCAATGCTGCAGATCTCTCCCAGCACAGTAAATATTGCAGCCACTTCTGGAATTACTTGGCCTCTGATGTTCCTGAAGCTGACTGTGGCTGGAGCAGGGACGAGGGCATTGTGCACAGATTTGCAATTGTCCCACCAGCTCTGTTCAGGCCGTGCAGGGCAGGCTCCTCCCCTGCCTTCCTGGCAGAAAAACACACAATATTGTCACTTCCCCGAGTTGCTTCCTCGTGCAGCAGCTGAATCCCATCCCCGTCCAGCTCTGCTCCCCCAGCCTTTGTGTCCTGGGAATGCTGAGTGACTCCATTTCTGCCACGGCCTCTTCAGCAACTCTGAAAAAAAGAAAAAAAAAAAAAACAAGTTGCTGCTGTTATTAGAGCATTTGAAAATTATTTTCCCAGAATTACATATATTTTTAAGAACCAGTTTATCAAAGTTTGCTGCTTTTCTTTTTTTTTATTATTATTATTTTTTCTTCTACATAACCCTGCTGTTCCACTGCAGTTAATCTGTTTGTCTATAATGATGTTAGGTTTGTTTTAACTTTTATGGAGGTGGTTGATCAGATCCTGTGGATTACTGAACTCAATAAAATCTCTGTGCCCTGCAATTCTATATTACACAGTATTTCTTGCAAATTCACTAAATGTCAGCTCAGTGGTACCAATAAAATCACACAGGCTGCTTTCCTAACAGGGCAAGAATGAGTTGTTCTATCCAAAAATGACTGTCTGAAGCAGATTTTCCATGAACTGTTTTGTCAGTGTGTGCGTGCATGCACACACATCCAATCCCAGTGTTCCTGGGACCTCATGGATTAAGTTCCCCTAAGCATCCATGATATAATTTCTTCCAGGACCAGATTCATGTGGTAATGTCATTGTTACACAACTGCTTTTCTCAGCTTTAAAATAATGACATTAAGTACTAAATAATCAAAAGTTTTCTTCCTTGCCTTCCCTCGCTAATTTTTTCCAATGTGAAATTTAAAAACCAAAAATAATTGGAAGGGGGGGAAAAAAGGTAAAAAAAAAAAAAAAAAAAAAAACCAAACCAAACAAAAAAAAGCACTAACAAAACAAAATGGTCTTCTGTACCAGAAGTACAGACGTTATGTTGCATCAAAAAGAATTTGGTTATCTCCCCTTCCCCACCCCCGAAACAGAAGTTGTTTCAACATCCTGGCTTGTCCCTGCTTTCATACCAGCAATATGTTCTTTGGCATGTCCTGAGCATTACAGCAACAGCCCAGCCTGCCAGAGTTTAATAGCTCTGCTATGTGATTATAGTTTTCAGGCCATACCCACTTTATTGACACAGTTTCCTTTTACTATTGCTTAATCTCACTTCCCTCCTCTTTCTGCCACCCCCTTCCCCCCGTTATCCAGCCCCAGCTCTCGCTCCAATGCCAGTAGAGGGCACTTGGATTTAGTTTCTTGGACTTTTCAGTCGCTAAAACTGTTCAAGCAGTTGCACTTAGAGGTTGTTTGGGGTTTTTTTTCCTGTCGTCCCATTCATAGAAACCTGGAGACTAAAACCAAAACCCAAACAAAGCCATAATCCCACCCTCCACGATCCCAATTTCCGTGGAGCTCAGGGAGGGCAGAGAGGTGCCCAGAGGAGCTGATGGGTGTCACTGCAGCCAAGGCACCATTTTGGTGAACTCCAAGACATGTTTTCTTTAGGAGAATCTTCCTGATCGTGGAGGGAGGATAATGAAAGAGTCCTCCAAGATGTTTTCGAAGCAATTTCTTCACAGTGGTGCCCTGGGTAAATAACATTTCTGCAGCCTCAGCGAAATGGGGGCTTATCCCAACTCCAGCTAAGCACAGGGTTCCAGTGCACACCTCCAAACCTCCCTGCTCCTTCCTCTCTTTACTCTGGGGTTATTTTTATATTTTTTCAGGATTCACAGCTCAAGCTGGATGTTGTGTCCAGTAATCTCTGTTCAGGTTTCCTGTTAATCCTCCCTTCCTTCACAAAGAATAAAGCAATGCCACTGTATGGTTTAATTCCAAACACTTGGCTCAGAGAGCTCCTGTTTGGGGTCTCACTAGGGATGGGGTTTCATTTGGTGCCTTTTTTGGGATCCCACTGATTAAAAGCTGATGTGTGACTGGGAGGGGGGCAGAAAAAGCAAAGGAGTGTCACTGAATGGGAGAGGGGTGATGAAAAAGGGGAAATGAGAGACCTCTGCCTTGTAAAAACTGAGGTACATTGGACAGAAAAAAAGTGCCTAAAAATGTATCTATGCACACTGTGACCTGAATGTTAAGCAAGTGCCACAGAAGTGCTTTTAAATTAAAAAGAGAGAGGATAAATGAGAATAAGTGCCTAATGTTTATGAAAAGATATATTCCCCACTCCATTCTCTCTTTGTCTTTCAAATGCAGAAGAAACAAAAAGGTCAGGAGAGATTTGGTCGATACCATAACACGGAAGTCACTTTTTGTGCTATTGTGAATGTGTTATTGTTCTTCTCTTGCTACCTTGTTCATGTTAAGAACGAAATAAAAACAATGCTAATCACAAGAGAGGGACAAAGCCTGTGCTGGGCCAGATGGCTGTTGGGGAGGAAACTCTTACCTGTGTTCTTTACCACATTGCTTTGAAGAAAAACTGCGCTGTTTATTCTCACTGTAACCTTCTCAGAAAGCAACTTTCACTTTTCTGCTTGAGCCCTATGAAATGTCTCACTGAAATCTTTCTCTCCTAACACTGCCATCCAACTGGGAAAGCTGTTACCTCACAGAAGTTACTGAAGTGTGTCTGGTACAAGAAACAAGTCACGTCGGTGGCTGACAATAGAACACAGTTAAAGACAACTGATTGGAGATTTACATATCTGAAGTGCATAAGCAGTTGTACAGTCAGTTATGTCCTTTCAGTTCCTGTGGAAGTCAGATAACTGCATAGCTGCTTTGTGAGATACATAATTGCCTGGTTATGTACATAATTAATTAAATACTGTGTGCAATCATAACTGCATGAGTAGAACAGGAGCGCAGTCATACCTGTCACGATAAGCTGAGCTTGGACAGACAGCTGAGTTATTAATGCTGCACATACTGGGACAATTGGGATCATTTACTTGTCATGTAACTTCAGTAGAAGAGCTGCCATGGAATCAGTTGCTTTTAAAAGGAAGTATTCTTCCCCTGCAGGCTGCACTGGCCCAAAGTATTCACAGTCCTGCCCTAAGCTGAAGCTGAGAAATAATTTGCCAGCATTTCTGGTGTTATTTCCAGTACAAAACTCATCTAGGTTTAAAAAGTGCACTCCTTGAGCATTATCAGTTGCATCCTTTCAGGATAAAGAGAAGCTTTTAATCTCCTCCATTCTCCATGTGAATTGGAGAAGGCATTGTCTTTATAAAGTCTTTTTGTCCAGCAGTTCACACAACAGGGTTTTGCTTTGAGGCTGTAGCTTTTAGGAACTATGATGTTTCCTGAGGCTGGAAATGGTGAAACCCTTCTAAAACTGACTAATATATATCTCAGTTTAACAATGGAAAATGTGTATTCAGAACTCTCTCTTTAAAGGTAAGGGATGTTCCTACTCCTCTGCTGTCTGAAGTTCCTGGTATTCAGTGTCAGCACTCTGGTTCAGGCAGGTGTGAGTCACGGATCCAGAGCAAATCTTTGTGTGAATGAGGTGAATGTTCGGGTTCTTCAGTTGGTTCTGACTGGCACATCACAGCTCTGAGATTTCTTTGGTGACAAGAATAAGTATTTAAATCTGTTGGCTGAAGCAATTAGCAGTTCACCCTTTAATCACAACTCACAGGCTAAAAGAGAAGGAAGGTACTTAGATAACAGGAAAAAACCCCTAAATTTAATTTGAGGTCCTTGTGCTTTACAACTGCTGTGCTGTGTATATCCCTGGGATATATTTCTGACTCTCCATGAGTTTGAATCCTGTGATGGATGAAGGCTGTTACCAGAGCCAGAAAGATTTTGATTTACATTTTTAACACAGTCTGAAAGGAGAAAAATAATTTGCTAGTTGGCCTAGTAAAAAGTATTATGTTTCCCTATAGCTTTGCCTGCCATAAGGAAGGGTGGGATAATCTGCTCAGGTTTTCCTGTTGTATTTCTGCCAGGCAAACATTATCAGTGATGCCATTCCTGTAAGTCAGTCATCCTCTTGGAAGGGAAGAGGTGACACAGCTCTGTGGTTTTTTGGGTGCATAGGGAGTGTGGAACAGTGCCCAGGATGGATGCAGGGTCCCACTTCCACTGCTGGAATGATGTGCAAAGACCATGGATGCACATCTTCACCTGGCTGGGGCTGAAAAGTCTCAGTGTGGAGCCCATGGGATGGTCCTAACCCCACTGTGGGCACAAGGAGACAGGTTGACAGAAACCTTCTTGCTTTTGTGTTCAAGTTCATTTATTTAAGGCCAAACAAGTCGGGGCAGCCATAAAAAGGGGTTTGACAGCAAATTCTGAGTCGGCGGCAATGAGTGGGGATGGAGACCTGCCTGTGGTTTAAGATTTGGTGATAAGCTACTTCCAGCTTTTCCTCCATGGGGAGATATTAATTTATTATATAAAACAGGGAGTGCCGCCAGGATCAGTCTGGGCAACCAGCATAAATCTAGTTTATGTGCTTCCCCTCAGTGTTCATGTACCTGCACAGCAAGAGCAGATACAGTAAAAGCTGTGGACAGTAAGAACAGCAGGACAGTAAGAAGCAGAGCAAAAAAGGGCACATTTTCAGGCAGTTCTTTTCTGCCCACAACCCCACTAGAGCAAGTGAAAGCTTGAAATAAAAAGCACAACCAAAAGCATGCTGGACACAGATATGTGGAACTTGTTAGGAGTAAAAAACAAAACAAACCCCCTCATGCACTATTCCACATCTGCCTGACAAACTCCATAGTGTTTCCTTGCTTCTAATAAAGATCACACAGAGCTAATACTCTATCAGAGCTTAAAGACCAGATAAATGCAGCGTTCACCTCCTCCCAGGGCCTGTGCCCTGGTTTTAGTTGCATTCATGGCACAGGCACTGTCGTGAGAGGCTCGTGAAATGCAACTTCCCACATGCAGCAAGGCTTTCTGATCATCCTGCTGCAGATTGTCTTAAAAGATACCAGTGTTCTTAGAAAGAGCATGTCTGTGCTCTGAGAAATCACTTCTTTTAGGCTTGTCAATAAAATTCTGGAGGGGGAGAAAGAGAGGGCTGGAAGAAGAACAATCTAACAAGTGCAGCCAAGAATGTAGTTTGCAGGGCACCGAGTGGTTTATTGGAGCTGAGCAATCGATATTTTGCAGGGTGGTTTACTCTGTGAAGCAGGAACAGCAGCAGTTCCTCCTTCAAAGCCTACCAAGTGACAACAGAATCGAGGCAGAAACTCTAATTCTGGCATGTGATACGTCCAGAAGATTTGGGGGGCTCTCCCCAGCCTGTGTGTGGTGACTGATAACCTATCTGAAAGCTCCTGCCCCTTTGGGCCGGGAGCCGTTGGTGTTATCTGTCTCAGAGGTGGCTATAGAAAGAGAAATTGCTGATTTCGTTTCCACACAGAAGGTGGTTTTGAATATTGGTGTGCTCAGAAAGAAAAAAATACTCACGGTATCTGGGGTAGGGCAAGTGACATTTATAACGTCAGCGAGAGTCAGGTTTGGGTTTGGAAAGAGCAGACCAGGCTGAGTGAAATGAGTGACCCAAATCTGAAGTGTGCAACATGCTCAAAACTTTCTTTTTCTTCACTTAAAACATCACTCTGCATGTCTCACTTTTAGTATTAAATGCCTTAAATGTAGGCATTGGGTAGTTTGTTTAGATGACAAGTAGTATTTTGTCGAATTAGATAAAAGCCACTTACAGATTTGATCACAATTATCATGAATAATCTAATTTAACCCTTTTTTCATTTGAAATCACCTGATTCAAGTTGATTTGTTCACAGTGATTTGTCAAACAGCTTGTGCAAACAAACTGTGTCCTGTGATTTTTCCGTAGATGGTCCAGCAGGAGGTTGACATTGTTCAGTTTTTTTGTCACATGATTGGCCACAAGTCACATTCTGTTATTTCTGTTTCCTGTTTGACAATTGAAATAAGAGATTTTTCAGGTCTTGAAAATTATCTGATCTATTATGCAAATAAAAACCCGGCTGCTGAGAACTGACCCAGGAACACTTTCACTTCTGGCTGTTCAATCCAAAACATGTTTGGCTTTGGGACTCACAATGGAGCTACTTTTCCTCAGTATTCTGGAGAACAAGGATGCACAAATCTTTTCTTCTCTTGGTTTTAGTTCTTTGGTAATGCTTTATGCACCTTTTGGTTTAAAAGCTACATCTGGGCAGTTGCTCATTTGTTGTATCACGGGGCACTTTGTTCATCTCCCTGTGGAAAGGCACTTTGAGGGTTTCATATAAAGGCTGTGCAGCTCCGAGTGTGAGTGGGTGGGTATTGCCACAGTGCCCTGAATTGCACACACCAAAATAGAATCACTGGTGGTTTGGATTGGAAGGGATCTTAAAGATCATCCAGTCCCATCCACACACCTTCTACCACTAGCCCAGGTGGCCCAGAGCTCTGTCCAACCTGGCCTTGGACACTTCCAGGGATGGGGCAGCCACAGCTTCTCTGGGCAACCTGTGCCAGGGTTCACCACCCTCACAGCCAAGAATTTCTTCCCTAATACCCAAACTAACCCTACTCTCTGTCAGTTTGAAGCCATTCCCCCTTGTCCTGTCACTACAGGTCCTTCTAAATAATCTCTCTCCTTCTTTCCTGTAGCTCCTTCAGGTCCTGGAAGGCCACAGTTAGGTGACCCCAAAGGCTTCTCTTCTCCAGGCTGAACAATCCTAATTCCCTCAGCCTTTCCTCCAAGGAGCTGTTCCATCCCTCTGATCATCTTGGTGCCTCCTCTGGACTCGCTCCAACAGCTCCACATCCTCCCTGTGCTGGGACCTCAGAGATGGAGGCAGCTCTGCAGGAGGAGTAAATTTAAATTAGACATCAAACTGCTTGTGGAAGGCCACGGGAACATTGCAGGTCCCTCTGGCCATACCAAAATAGCACCTTTCACTTGTGGTGGGCAGGCTGTTGTGGCCCCAGTGTTATTGTCTATTAGTAATTGAATTAAAATAGAGAAAAGTAGTACAAATGAATGATGGCTGAGGAAGAGATTCGTTTCCTGCAGCCTACATAACGCTGCTTTTAATAATCTCAGCCACAGTTTTAATATCAGTTTAAATTAAAATGAAAGACCACAAGGTAAGATCACACTAAAACTGAATGTTGCAAAACTAATTCTGTGTCTGCTCATAAAAGGCATTTTTATAAAGGTGTGGTTAGTGGAAAGCAAATGTTCAATCAGTGTCTGTCAGCAAAGTCACAGCCAGTTGACAAAACTGGACTTGGTGATTGTAGCTCCCTTTGGAAATTAAGAGGGTAGGGGGGAGACATAAAGAAAAACCCAGCACAGAGAATAGATGTCAGCTTATAAGAATAATACAATGATACACATTAAATTCCTGTTTTCAAACCCTCTAAATCATCAAGCAGTCCATAAGGACAGGCAGGTAGCCTGTGCTCTGTGCACTCCCTCAGCAGCAAAGGGTGTTCCTGGAGGTGGCAGAGTCTGGTGTAATCTGCAAATTGGGTAATTCACCCAGAGGAAATCAGGAGCTGATTATCTGCAGGACTCTTGGACTTAAAGTGCTTTGTGAAATCACCCCACTGTAACCAGAATTCTGTTCAGGTCAAAAGCAGAATGGTTTGACAAGGTTACTTTTAAATGAATGTTAGCAAAAAAAAAAAACCCTTGGAATTTGTTTTTGTCTATTTATTTTATAGTTTAGACTATAGTGCTATCTATTCTAAAAAGAAAACCACAGAGTATTCAAGTCTAAATATGTGAGACTTTTTTTAACATTTGGAATAAATCCAGTAATTCAAGATCTCTCAATCCAAGGTCAAGTCAAACTCTCTGCAGAACTGTAGTTTTATTTTCTGGGTTTAGTTCTTTCTGAGAAAGGGGGAAGGACTAAATGAATTTTGGTATAATTTGGTTAGAATAAAATTCCACCACTTGAAACTGCAGTGCCTAAAATAAATATATCTGATTTTTAGGTGGATTTGCTAGTACACCATTATTTGCACAAATTCATGCCTTTGAAATGGCCACATCCATCACTGTTAGAGCAGGGTGGGCTTTCCTGCAAGTGCACCAGGAGTAGCCCTGCCTCAATAAGACAATAAGAATGACCAAATTTGCTTTCAGATGAAAGTGAAGTTCGTATGAAACATATGAAACTGGTCATGGGTCACATCCAGCTGCAGTTATTCTGAAGGAAGAAAGGGGATTTCTGTTGTCACTGCCTTTAGTTTTGTGGAGCCTGTTTGGAACACTTTCACTTGGGTTATTTAAACAGAGAGAGAGTTACCTGAAGTGTCTAAACATGACAAATCATGACAGCAAACTTTACTGATTACACCAGGCTTTGATGACTAGGTTGGACTTATGCAACATGAATATAACAAAACAATGCTTGGAAACTTCAGTTTTGTGGCATACACACAGATTCTGAGTGTAAATCAGTAAATGCCTCTGTTCATGTTTATTCAATGCCCTGATTTTAAACAGCATTTTCTACTGGGTAGGCTATAGGTGCAATTTTTTAACGTTACTATTTTTAAAAGGAAAGTGAGATAAGTTTGGGCAAATTCCACTTACTTCCCTGTCATTTCAGGATTCTTCTGTGCTCTGGACATGTGAGGTTATTTATACGTGAAAATCAACTCTTAGAAAATACTTATTTAACACTTCTGCTGGAATAACTCCTCTTTGGGAGTAAGGAGTTTTATTCAGAGGTCAGGATGTGGCCCCACTGCCAGAAGGAGAGTCTGTACTGGACTCAGTGTTGGATCATTTCTGCGGTTCAGGATCAAAGCTCTTCTGGGATAAGATCTTTGTTTATAGAGAAGTTGGGCTGGTGGTGTGTTTGGGGTTTGTTCTCTTTTTTCTTTGCTCATTGTAGGCAGTTGGTTGCACTTTCAGAGTGGAAGGGACTGGGAGCATCCGAGGGAGACGGTTTGTGTGTCCTAAAGATGCTCCCGCTCTGGATCTGGCTGATCCCTCCCCTGAAGACTCTCTGTGTCCAGCTCTCCTCGACAGAGCAAGCTTTGTCTCTGGCTCTCATGTGCTCCCTCCTGAGCTTTGTGATCTGCATTTTCCCAGCGGGGCACAGCTGTCACGGTGACTCACAGGCTGAAAATCACCCTTTGATGTAGCTGTGGCTCCAGCCATGGAGTGTGTTCTCCTCTTCCTTGTCCCGTCTAGTTTGAAGTGATTCAAACACCGCTCCTGTTAGCAAAATATTCCATAGTCTAGGAGACTGTTGTTATTCAGCCTAATTTCATTTCAGCCCACACTGTTTCATGCCAGCCTTTAAAGTTTACACACGTCAAATATTTTAAGTTCTTATCATATCCTCCCTTAGTCATAATCTTAACAAATTAAATGCATTCAACCTTTCTACTGTTTTTTTCTTAATAAATTAATTTACCTAGAAGCCTTTTTACTCTTCTATTCCCTGAGTTAGCAATAGAGCTCTTCAAACAGATGGGAATTAAGGAGGGGGAAGGGGGAATTTTTTAAAATCAAAGTGACTCAGGCAGAAATATTAAAACATACTCAGAAATGAAGCAACTTTTTTTAAAAAAATTGAAAGTGTTGAGAATTTTTAAGAGATAGAAAGCTCTCTAAAGATTACAACAGTTGTGCAAATCAATCCTGTGTCCTTGCTGTTGTTGTGTTGTGTTTTTTTTTTATTATTATTTAACAGTCCCCTCCCTCTCAGTTCAGAGCTCCTGAATGACTCTAAATTTAGTTAGTGATTTATGCTGATTTTTTTTTCCCGGGGTCTTCAATGGTGATTTAATTTAAGCACACTTATGATTTATGTGAAATTATTCATTATGCAGTTGGCCTTATGTAAGACAATAAATTGCCCCTTTCAAACAATAGACTGGCTTTTGGAGAGAACTTAGGGCTGAGAGAGGAGTAAGCAGATAATACCAGAGAGACTGCTTGGAATTTAAAACTGATATTAGGATGGTCTGTGAGTAGGCAGGGAGGCTGCCCTGCATTTCCTCCTGTCTGGAACATTAAGTGTTCAAGTGCAGTAATGGTGTTTCCTGTCAGTGGGAATTGTTTAGCAGCTGATCACTTCATAAAGTGGAAGGGCAGGGGAAGCGACTGAAATAGCTGGGAATAGGAAATTCCTGCAGAATAGAGAAGTAAAACCCTAAAAGGCCTCGAAGTGAGTAATTGAGGAAGATGGAGCTGCAGTGGCTTCTCTCACTTTTCAATTAGTTCGGTTTTCTCGGCTCCCCCCGGTGGGAGTGATCCGATCACTGGAGGCTCCTGATGCCGAGTCCTGCCCTGCACTGTTACACATCACGTGGCCAACAACAACAAAAAAAAAGGATTCATTCCTTCTCGCACAAAGCCTGCTTTCCTCCCCCTACCCCTTCTCTTTTTCAAACATCCAATTGTCAATTAAAAATTGCAGTATTTTTTTCAAATGGTTGGGGAAATGCTATTTTCCAGTGGGATATGAGAAGAAAACTTTACAAGCTGGGGGAGGGGAGTAACAACAAAGCACTTATTCTTCCCTTTCCCCTCCCCCAGGAGAGGGAGGAAGCAGAGGAGTGGTAGTAGAAGTAGGAAGAAGAAAGGAATTAAAAAGTAAAGAAAACTTGAAAGTGGAGTACGGAAAGGAATTTAAAGGGGAACTGTGCACTTTTAGCAAAACTTTGTCAAGAGGGCTAAATTCTGTGAGATAATGGAAACTCTGTATTTAGCAGTTACTTTAATCTTCAGCACGTGTATTGCCCTGCTGGTATCACTTTAGTTACTCTGATTGATTCCAACTGAAGGTGTGGCCTAAAGGTTTAGGCTAAAACCCAGCCGAGATGATTTGTGTAACATCCTCACTGCCCGTGTATTGGGGGAGAGGTAACTCACTTGGATAGTTTCACCGGGGAGGTTTCATAACCTTTAAGCTGGGTGTGTGCTCATTCAGTGTGGCAAAAGCAGCATTCAAAAGGAGTTGGGCTTTGTGTGGTGAGGGCTGTTTTCTGAGGATTAGTCCAACCACCTGTTACTAAAACATGAAACCCAGTCAGAGAAACAATGACATACCTTTCCAGATGCACACAGAGAGGCGCACCTTGGGTGGAAGAACTGCAAGAACATTTTGGTGGGAGACACACCAGCTTTTGTCCTTCAACGTGAAACTTTTCCACCGTTCTCCCTGTGTGCCAGCTTTGCATTTCTGTGATTTTTGTGCTCTGACTTCATGTACACACACATGTGCACACACACACACTCAGACACAACTCACTGAATCCTCTGTTCGAGCACAGTTACAGTGTCCAGGCTGTTGATAAGCAAAGAGGAGCAAAGTATATGTTCAGTGCTTGAAAGCACGTGCTTTTCTACTTGTAGATGTACACACGACGTGGGCAAAAGATATATAACAGATATATAACCAGTACTGACCCAGGGGAGAATCTTTCCTGACTGATTTTCCTCTTAATTCTTGGGTTTAAATACAGAGATATTGTTTGGTTTTGTTGTACTTACTCTTCTGTACAGCTGCCTTGAAAAGCAGCGTTTCCAGTTCTCAAGGATTTCTTTCCCATTTTTGTTTGCTTACTGGTTTTCAACTTGCTCTGGGTTCTGGGATGTTGAAGTTTTCTAAAAAGCAGTGCCTCGAGCTCCACATCCCACCAGGAAAATTGACAAGGACAGCAGGGAAAGCGGGAAGGAACCAGAGTGGCTCAGCAGCTGCCCCAGCCCTGGGCTGGACCCTCCCCAGCCTTGGTGCCTGTTCGTCAAACCCCAGGATGTTTTAAATAACATGTTCCAGGCTTAGCAAATTGTGATTATCCAACAAAACCTCGCTTTGTCAGGAAGTTTCTGACCGGCTTTACTTTGGAATAACTTGCTGCATCTGACCCGAGAGAGTAAAAGCCTCGGCTTTCTTGGGGCAGGGAATGTATAAATAACTGATAATGCATGCCCAAAGTTCTCCCACTGGGATTAATAATAGTACATAAATATTTATAACAAAAGTGAGTTGTCCTTGAATTAGATCTGGAGCCACCGTTCAGTTTTGAATGGAATTGAACCTGCTTCTACCAGATTTGTATTTGGGCCTGAATTTCTGTTCTGGGAACTATTAAAAAGCTGTTTGGCCTCTTCTGAACGCAGTAACAACACTGCTGAAAACTAAACCCGGGAAAGTTCCTCATTCCTTCTTCCTCATGCTAGGGCAGAACGCTTAGTTTTTGACAATGACCTGTACAAGCATAACTGCCTGTTTACTAGCTGTTGGAAACCGGTTGTAGAGGCTTTGTTCATTTACTCAGCAGCTGTAAGAAGGGATAGGTGTGCGTGAAAGCACAGCCTGGCTCTTCCTCATTCCCTCCTGGCGCTGCACAAGGTGACAGTTTGCAGCACCAAGTTGCTACTGGCTGTGCAGCCTCAGTTTTGCTTTTTTTTCCGTTTCCTTAACAGAGAGGGTTTGGGTTAAAAGAGGAAACAAAAATGTGCAGCTATTCCTATCTGAAAACCAGACCTTAGCTCCCGGTGGTTCTTTTCTTTTCCTTTCAAAACACGAGCAAGATTAAAAATAAAGAAGTGTCAGTGTGCTAATGTTTCAGTTTCTAATCAGTTCACAAATGGCAGGAAATTAACTGGCTTTTCATGAACATCTGTTCCACTTCTGGCTTGAAAGGTTGGAGGCAAATGCTATCTGTCAAATCTAATAGCAAACAGCAGTAATAAATATACTTTTCATTTTTCACCCCCATTTCTCTATTAGCCATTCAAAATAATACATAGTAGCCAAATGCATTGTGTTCTTTTCCTCTTGTATTTTATTTGGGAGGGGGAGGGGAAACTGGTAATTAATAGGATGATGAACAGGCTCAGAATAAGGCTGAGGAAGAAGGCTGTGATTCCAGCACTGCAGTGCTTACACCTGCTGGATGTGTCACGAGCAGACAACACTCACCCTGAGTTCTTACTGGGAAAAATGTTCTTTTCTGAAAACTTCATCATGATTTACAAAGCAAAGTCTCTTTCTTCCTAGTATTATTTATCTTTAAGTGACTGGAGGAACTAAAGGTCTTGTTGCTGCAGCAACAGTGTCTATGGGGATGTCACATCAAAGTGACTTTATTTAATCACCTTTTCGTGCCTTGTGTTCCCAAGTTCTTCAGTCTACAGTAACAGTACTCCCCAGGACAGGTGTAACTCATTTTGTACTGAGCTTATTTTCTTGAGGTTGTTAGGAATTAATGAATATCTAACCACTCTGGTAGTTACTTTGTCCCCAGGAGAGACTTTGCTACCACTGTGTTGCCTCACGCTGGGCCTGGAATGTCTGCACATTATGCTCTTTTCATTGTTGCTGGTACTGTGTACTAGATGTTGTCTCTTCCTTTTAAAAATGGACAAGCATCCAGGATTTCTTGTTCCCTAATATGAGGTGATAGGGAATTCACAAGCCCGGAATCATCTGGAGGTTGTAAGAGCTGTGCTTTTCTTGGCTCCCAGCACACACAGGACGTGAAATCCTTGACGTTGGGAAATCTACAGTATGCTCTTGTAACAGTTGATTATTCCTAAAATTGGTTTCAGAACCCATTCAAAGAAAAGTCGCTCTGGAGAACAGAGGAGCTGAGTGAAACCTTAAGCAATGCACAGTGTAGGTTGCTGGGGTTTGAGCAATCCACAGCTGAAATGGAGAATGACAGCCCAGATAATGCAACAAATGGCCTAAAAAGCACCAAAAGCTTCCCAGATTCCCTCATGGGGTCCAAAGAGAAGGACATTAATCAGGACAGACAGAAGAATCTGTAACCAAACAGGTCTGGCCATTACACAAGAATACCCTGCAAACCTGAAACTAGAGGAAAAGATCTTTATCTGCACCTCACATGCGAAAAACATACAGAGGAGAAACTCAAACAGCATTCTGTGCTGCCCTGCAATGATCCAGCTGCAGATGGATGTGTGAGCCTGTTTGCTCTCATTACTGGCAATAATTGCTGGTGCCACATTGAATAGTCAGTAAAAGGACTTCCTCAGTCTGCTTGCTCCACATCAGGACTGCTTTTCCCACTCTTCTGGATGCTAAACTTCACTTGAAATAGGACTAGGGCTTTATGGGGCAGACAGGCCACATAGAATCAAAGGGCTTCAGAATTAATAAATTTTTGTGAAGAAGAGTTATAAGGTTTTAGAAAAATTGGTCCACACCGTCTTCAATCATCCAGTGGAGTTAATGCTGATCTGCAGTGCCACGAGGAGAGCTCAGAGGAGAGAAGGCTGCTTTGATATCCCAAGTGCAGCAGATCCCTTAAATTCCCTCTATAGGTGATGACTGTCCTGCCCCAGTGAGAGGCACTGTGTTGATATTACCCATGAGGGCACTGTGCTGATTTTCCTGTTGCCTGTTTGGACACAGCTTTCCTTAGCCCTTGGTTCTCTCTCACATCACCCCCTGTGGGTGTGGTTGGCAGTGGGGTCGGTGTGACAGGGGTGAAACCTTTCACTGTTGCTTCCATCCACCTAAATCCAGTGCAGCAGCATGGCCATGTTTGGAATGGGCTTTTCCAGTTGGAATGGCTTCCTAAGGAAGTGCTGTGGTGGAAAGGGATAAAAGGCACTCCCAAATGATGGTCACTGCTGCAGCTCTTCTCCTCCTGGTACCAAAAGGCAAATAGGACTGAAGAGCCCCCAGGCTCATCCCATCACTCTGGCCATATTATTATGTCTTGTCCTTGCTTGTTGTCCTCAATACTGCCTGATGAGTTTATAAAGAGTGTAAGTCATTTACTATTTAGCTCTAAATTCTCAAAGCTTCCTGGAAAGCTGGGGGAGAATTGTCCCTGTGTGACATGTGGGAAGCGGAGCAGATGTGCTGGGAGATAGAGACTTGCTCAGGCTACCAGGAGTCAGGTTTCCTCAATCCATTGAGTAGTGCCAGGTTCATATTGTTCCTTCCTTGTTTAAAAAAAAAAAAAAACAAAAAAACAAAAAAACACAAAAAAACCCAACAAAAAAAACAAAACAAAACAACAAAAACAAACAGACAAACAAAAACAACTTTGTACTGTGTGGCTGATGATTTACACATCCTTGTTCAAACAGATGCACAAATCTGGTTTAATGAAAGGAGAAGCAATATTGTCTATCAATGAACTCTGAATAATTGTATTATGCTCTAAGCATTGAGTACAACAGTTCTCACTAGGGGAGGAAAAATCATTGGGCAAGAAAAATAATTGTCTCACTAGCAATTACCATTAAAGTATTAAAGAAACTGATGTGCTTATCATTAAATAATCTCTCTGGAAGCTTTTGTTCCCTAATAAAGTGCTCATCTTATGGAGTACCATCAGGAGTACAGTAATTTGATTGTGATTATGAGCCTTTACCAGTTTACTGGAGAACTGCTTGTAAATATTAATAATGGATTCCCACCACGGGAAAAGAAGGCACAGCTGACATTCTCAAATTATGAAAAAGGGATCATTAAGGCCTAGGTGGCCTCCTCATCCTCTGTTATCAACATCTTCATGGCATCCAAAGGGTTTCAGCATGCTGTTTTTTCTTGAGATTGCACAGTTTGACCCTCTGGCATTGTGCTTTTTGGTTGACTCTTTCATATCAAGATGGACTGTCTTCCTCTGCAGTTTAGTGTTTACATTGGTGAGTCTTTTCACCCACTCATTATCTTTAGTTTTTTACTTGCAGGTGGAGAGTCTTCCTTATAATATCATCATTATCTCCCATAAGAAAAATTAGGTGGATGGGGAAAACACCCACCAATAAATAACTCGGGGTTTAGTTTTGCTTTGGCCAAAAATACAACATAAATCTGCCATTTCCCCTATTCCACTACCATTTCAGAAGCCCTAAAGTGCTTCAAGACAGAGAATAAGTACAGTTATGCACATCAAAATGCCAGGAGGTTCCTACAGCCCGTCTTCAAAATGCCAAGGCACTTATGCCACTTTCTGAAGGTGTCACAGTCTCCTATGAACATCAGTTTAGAAACTCAGCTCTACAGATTTGCTCTTGAGTTTCTGCTGTGTCCCAGAACAAACTGTTAGGGGTTTTTTTTAAAAAACTGCCTCAAAAATAACATTAATCTTGTAGTTTCATTTTTAAATACAGTAGGTTGTAAATCTGCAGGACAAGGTGTGAATACCCCAAGAGGAAGCTTCAGAAGGAGAATTAAAGGGGCTTTTTTGATATCAAGTGTTCCTAATGTACTGAAAGTTTTGTCTAAAAGGCAGATGACACATTCCCTGCACTTCTCTGCTGCCCTGTGGCTTGTGGCTGTCATTTTTGGACACTGCCAAACACTTGAGGCATTGATATGATCAGCTCTTCCCAACAGGAGCCTTTCATCCCTACCACTCATCTTTATTTTATTGCAGTTGGTGGCAATAAATGTGGGATGAGATGCTGCATTTGTCCCTAAATGCTCTCCATTTATGATTTCATATTGTAGGGTCAAAGTCTAATGGGTTTGCTTCCTACTGTACTGAGTGTGGCCTTGTGGGGCTCTGAATGCCTGTATTGTGCTTTATTTGGAAACCCTCACCTGAGAACTCATGGCACAGCAATCAAAGGGACACACTTTGATGCTGATGGTTATTATTCTGTCAGCCATTTAAAAAGCTCTTTACAGGAGAGAAAAAAGAAAAAGCTATAGAAAAATAGGCAAACCATGAATATTTGTCTGGTTTTGTGGGGGTGAGAATTTCTAGTGAGGGTTCCAGACAATTTTTTAATGCATCTTTTCTGAAGGTTTTATTTCCCTTTCTCTTACAGGTGTTTTTTGAGTAATATAAAGCTAAGCTTTGAGTCACCAATATCCTGGTATGCATCACCACACTTTTTGTATGAAACAAAAGAGAATCTTTCTGTATTATCAGGAACATACAGAGCATTCATTTGTATTTTTCTCTTTTTTCCTTCTGAAAAGGGGGAGTTGAGATATCTGGCCTGGAAAATACTTGCACAAAAACTTCTCTGCAGAAGTACTGTCTGTGGAACATGGAATGCTTTTCAGTCCATTTAGTGTGTGTGTGCTGTTCAGATGATATTCATCTTTAAAAAAATATTGTCTTTCTCCAATTTCTTCATGTTCTGTCAGTGGTAGAGAACCCAAAGGACTGTTGTGCTGGAGCCTTCCCCACCCTGCACCCCACATTGCAAACAACTGTTATCTTTCAAGCTGTCATAGTGTCATGACTTTTGTACTATTTTATGAAACTCTTTGTATTTAATCCAAAGCAAGCCTACCAGGGCTGAGACATCTCTCTTGTTCCCTGGTTTGGTTTTTGTGTCTGGGTGTTGTTTGGGTGTGTTTTGGTATTGCAGAGCTAAAAGGAAAAATTGAAACCATGAAGACAGGATATAGAACTCAGAGTGTGAGAACTTTTTCCCACACTGTGGAACTTGGTCAGCTCTGCTTTTTCCAAGCATCTCAGCAGGTGGGATGTCTACTCCCCTCACCTCAGCTGGAAGATCAGTTTACCTGGGAATACTGGGAATTTTAGAATCCCAGAATGGCTTGGGTTGGAAGGGACCTTAAAGATCATCCCATTCCACCCTCTGCCATGGGCAGGGACACCTTCCACTAGCCCAGGTTGCTCCAAGCCCCATCCAACCTGGCCTGGGACACTTCCAGGGATGGGGCAGCCACAGCTTCTCTGGGCAACCTGTGCCAGGGCCTCCCCACCCTCACAATTTCTTCCCAGTATCCAATCTAACCCTACTCTCTGTCAGTTTGAAGCCATTCCCCCTGTCCTGTCACCACACACTCTTCTAAATAGGAATAGTTAATTTATTTAGACTTCTTCATTTTTCTGTTTTGACCTATGAGCTTTGTCCAGTTTGGATTACTTTGGGCTAAGATAAAAAAGTCTTTTAAGCACAAGAGCAGTAGAAACTTAATCTACATTTATACCACAGTGAAATAAGAACAGTATTACAATATAGACAGGCTGCTGCTGGGTTAGTTCAGGTGACACAGGTAACCAACAGCAATTAGAAGAATCAGAAGGAAGAAAAAATTCTCTAATTGTGTTCAGGAGGATCTAAGGCATTGCTCCTTCTCCTTTACACACTGAAATCTCCTCTTCCATCTGTGTCCATGGAGCTCTGATTCCAGCTCCAGGTAAGGGCAGGAGGATGGGATCTGCCTGGATGAGCTCAGGTTAGGCAACCTGACCCTAACTACTCCCAGCACACAGCCTGGGATGTAGATGGAAAGATAAATGCCCAGGTAGCTTCCAGGGATCTGTGTTGAAGGTTTCCATCTGTAAAATGCAGAAGTAGCACTTCACTGGCATTAACACTTCTGCAGAAGAGGTGTAAAAATACTTTATGGAAGTTTGCACTTGTGTAATTACTGCTGTTCTAAACATCTTTTTAGAAAGCTTGTAAAAAAAAAAGGTTCTAAAAGCTTAAAAAAATGAAGTTACTAAACATGAGGATTCTACAAAATGTTACAACCCACCATGGAATGTCAGAAATGTCATTTTAGCCAGAAAACAAACAAAGGAGGGAGTGGAGAAAAGAGAACACAGTTTTTATCTCCACGGTCCTCATTTATGTGAAGGGGGAGGTGTACAGCAAAAACAAACCCAGTCCCTTTACACTCACGAATTAAAACCTTGAACTCTCGTTTGTAAACCTTTTAATGTTTTGGAAAAGGGTGTCCCGGTAGTGTTTTCACACTAAATTCTGTGTCTGACCACAAAACAGGTCCACGTTCAGGCCCAGCCCCTAAAAGGCAAACACAAAAGGAGCACCCAAGATAGTTAAATGCAATCATTCTGTATCATTCTGTCTGGAGCTGGAGCAATCCCTTGGGTGCTGCAGCTCTTCTAAGAACCCCAAAGCTTTTTGTCAGTAATTCAGCACATACCTGACCAAAAAAAAAAAAAAAAAAAAAAAAAAGTTGTCTGACTGGTTTTGTTGTTTCAGCTGTACTGGAGCAGGGAAGCAAACAAAGCTTTAGCATTTCAATGAAGTTTCAAGTCTGACTATATTTTCAAGTAAATATTTATCGGTGTTGATGCCCTCTGAGTAGCTCAGCTTCACCATTTTATATTTAACAAATCGTTTGTTGCTATCACAGAAAAATAACTCGGGTATTTCTCTCAAGGAGGAAACGTGTCCCCGCAGGGTTCCCTCCCTCAGTACTTAATGCACACAAGGAGCGAGGAAAATAGTTGTTTTCTTGTCTCCTATGCTGGAATTTGTAACTAAAAATCAAGGGATGCCTCACATCTATTTTTTAACACTTGACCAGCTCGGTGCCCTGTGATATCAGAGCCTCACGATCTCGGTGCAAGTTGCAGTAAATGTAGGTTATTTTTTGTGCCGTCAGGAAGTGGCTGCCAGGCCCTGAGATTCTTTCTGCTCCAGTGACATAAACAAGCACCAAAGGATGTCAGGTCAAACTCTCATCTCTCCCTTTTTACCGTCATTAAGAAGAATAAAGTTTTGATTTGCTTTGCTGCGGGTTTCAAGCTGATTTTAGCAGAAAAAAAAAATGCCGATGCATCTTAGTGTTTTCCCTTTCAATATTTTCAAAAGATCTTCCAATTAACTGGTAATAATCCCAAATGCAGCACTGCAAGAAGCTGTGGGGTTTATTGTGACTTGGCAACTTCAAAGCAACAGCAGCCGGGAGATTATCCAATTGCAATTCTTGGCAGCAGCTGTTAAATCTTAAATTGCTGAAACATTATCTCCCATTCTGCAAGATAGAGCCCAGCAAAACTGTATGTAAACTCACACGGACAAATTGGAAACTTGCATCCTTTCATACTTTAGTAAAACTAAAACTTAACTAAACAGGGAAAAGGCCTTAGGAAAGTAGTGATCACCAGACAGCGTGGAGACAGCTTATCTCTTTGATCACAAGATACTGGTTTTAAATCACAGGTAAACAGACTTTTGAAGTATAGCAGGCTATTTAATCTGTAACCACCAACATAATTTTTTTTCTTTTTTTTTTTTTTTACCCATTTTCATCAGGAAAAGTGAATATTTCAGCTTGGGGAGAAAGTGTCTGTAGCGAGGTGACCCGGTTATGCTGCAGGTGACGCTGCGTCCGCCACACCCACACCAGCCAGGCACTAAACACTGTTAAATAACTCCAAAAGTCCTGACTGTATAGGAGACCTTTTATAGGTGTGCCTGCAAGAGAGAGGAGTGCCTTTGATTGGTATTTATGCAGCCCAGTTATTCAGTTGCTGTGATTAACACGCTTTTCTGGATTTCCTTAAATGGTTTAAAATCTGCTATTTCTGCACAAGCAGCTGATCCCTTGGTCCAGTTCTGCCCTGCAGAATTAGGGGTCGGTGTATAATCGTTCCTATCTCGTTGAGTAAATTTGCCTGTTGATATCCCTCCCCGTGCATTCTTTTGGGAAGTGTGATTGTTAAAATCAGTGAGCAATCGCTGGAAGAAAGAAAAGCCAAATGTGATTAAGGTTGGAACGTACCTTTTATTTGCATGCAGATAACGCCACTGAAACCCCTCTTTCTTAAAGATATTTTTTGTTTCCTTCTCTAAATCTATGTCTGTGGAGGTTCTAACAGCTTAGGGGAGGTTAATTTGATTTATTGGAGGCTTGAGGAGGTTGTTATAAATGTCTGTCTCCTCATCCAGTAACTCAAGCTTGAGGTCAGATTGGATGGGGAGCAGTTATAATTTGTCTGTGGCGATGAACTTTCATTATCTTAATATCCCAAGCAAGGTACCTGCTAGCAAGCAAACCACTTCCTCTGTATCACTGGGTAAAAAAACCCACCCTGGGTCTGTGTATTATTATCTGCCAAACTTTAAAAGTCTGCACTTCCTGAAGAAAAAGTAGCAAAAGCCCCGAGCTCGGTGCTCAGCTGGGTGAGGGGGTGAACATTTATTAGCTTCATCTCACATTTTATTTGGTAAATCTCTCAAAAATTAAATAACTTCACTACTTTTGTCTGGGTTTAGTGGGCAAAACTTCAGCAAAAAGGTGGAGGAAAAGCGAAAAAAGTAAATAAAACAAATTGTCAGGCCAGCAGCTGGGAGACTGCTCGGATGGTAAGGAAATGCTTTGGAGGAAGAGGTTTGGGTCTGACACGTGTGTAATCATTGCAAAACTTCTTTTTCTCAGTGAATTGAATCATATTTATCTGATCCCTCTAAATTCAAGAGAAGGCAAAAGTTATTTTTACCTCAGAACATTTTTACATCCCTTAAAATGGTCTTTGATTAGTTTAAGGACTTAGGTGATGAGGTGAGAGGAGGAACAACAACCATTCTTGTGACTCTGTGTTAAGATCTTTGTGGTTCTGTTTTGACTACAGCAATTAAATACAGCGGTGCTCAGACTGAAAATGTTATTAAGGATAAGAACTGGGGAGAAAGTGAGAGATTTTTGAAGGTTAACCATAAAAGCTCTATCTAAAGGCATAACACAGCAATATTCTTCCATCCAGGCAGGCTGGAATATCTGGTTTCCTTCACAGTTCCCACCTCCTTCTGCAAGGACTGAGCAGTAGAAGGTGAATTTGGAAGTAAATAGCAAGACATGAGAACTTTGACCTGTAGATTCAAATGTATTTTAGAACGAAAATAGACACAGAGGTGTCATTACAGGAGGGGTTTTTTTCTGCTCACTGATGTGGTATGCACAGTCAAGTCATCTGTAAAGCAATTAAAAGCTTTTTGTTCTAACTCAGACCAAGAGAAGTTTCTCTTGTATTTTTTACATGAAATTTCTCATGTATTTTTAATGTTGGACTAGATCCATTAGATCCCTGATGTGGACAGACACATCCAGCAGCATCTTGATATTGATTAAATATCAAACCAGCTATTATTTGTGACTGATCCTCACTGGAGGAGCACAAAACATTTCTGTGAGACAGCTCCCACGGGTGACATTTTAATGGCTCAAAAGGCTCCCCCACTCTTCAGTACAACATGTCTGTGAGGAGATGTTGTAACACACACATCTCCCAAGTATTTAAATCGAAATCATCAGCATAACCCCGTTAAAGCTGCACTGTTCCTTTTTCTGAGCCGTACAAATAGAGAAGTAAAATAACAGCTCGGTAAATACTGCCTGTACTTCTGCAAACGCCGGAGTTCAGTGTGTGTGAATATGTGCATATGAGTCTTTGCTGCGCTTTTATTCACAAAGCAAGCGGTGATTTCACGTAGCAATGGAAAACATGAGGTACAGCTGGAAGATCTGGGTCTTTAAATGTGCTTAATTGAGGAAAAAGTGTGGAAATCTTGAGACTCGTGGGTGGTGTCTGAAAGAAGAGCAACTGTCTTGCAAGGTTTCATTGTGCAGCAGTCCTCTCTTTCACTGCATGTTTTCGATTATCTTGACGAGATTAGCTCCCACAATGTACTGAAAAGCACCTAGCCAAGTGTTCCGATAAGGGATGTATTTCTCGTCCTTTTGTTTTCCCCCTTTTCCCATCTCTCCCTCAGCCCCCCGTGTCCTGGCACCGGGAAGAAGCGAAGGTGGCACGGCAGATCTTCATTAAGCTGCTGCAAATAAACCCTTCTAACATTTTTAGAGCAAAAAACTAGGATTAAGGCAGCATCCTTATTACTGGGCCCATTCTGCACTGCAGGGTTCACCTTATTCTTCCAGGAGATGCTCAGTATCTCCTTCTTGTAATACTTAAGCATGGAAAAGCAGGAAATTACTGAATTTCCCACTCTGTGCCTGTCTGCATCTTGCTACTACAGGTTGTAAAGATTCCATTTAACTTTCCACAGGGAGCTACTTCAATCCCGAGGTCAGAGCACTCATGTAAATGAATTATAGAATGAATCCCAGAACGGTTTGGGTTGCAAGAGACCTTTAAGATCATCCAGTTCCACCTCCTTGCCATGGGACACCTTCCACTAGACCAGGCTCAAGGCCCCAGAGGAGAGAAGTGCCAAACATCTCTTGCAGACAGTGACAGTCCAGATGTTGGTTTGGGTGGTTGGTTTTTTTTTTAATTGCACAATGCCAATTATAAACTATCTTTGCTAATAACAAGAAGATTTCATGCAGTTTTCCCTGAAGCCATTCAGAACAGAAGTCTTAGTTTAGTAATTTCAAATCAAATAATTGTTTTTCTCATGAAACGAGGCTTTCACTCGAGTTTGAGTCTCAAACTGTGCCACAACTGGGGAGAGGAGGGGCAAAAGTTTCTCTTTCTTGCAAAATATCAGAGTCCCAGATTTTTAGGACAAGTGAAAAAGAGTATAAAGCACTTAGAGGAACTAACCTGTACATTGAAGGAGGAATTGCCTTCAGGCTCTTGGCTCTTACATTTGTATAAAAACAAAATAAATAAAAACAAAGCGCGAGTTGTTAAGTCTTCCATAGGAAGGTATGTAAATCATTTGCCTGGAATTGCTCAGCTCTAATAACTGCCATTGTATAATATAAAATATAAGTGTTATCTGCCATTGTGTAATATAAAATATAAATGTTATCCTGTCTAATTAAGATGCAGAAGATTTTTTTTAAGCAATCAATCAACTGTAAGTAAAACAAAGGGAAAAAAAAAAACCAAAGAAAGCATAACAAAGTCCCAAACCCCAAATGTTGGGAGGTTTTTATTGAAGTTCTAGTTAGTTGTTGTTGTTGATGGAATAGAATCCATTTTATTGAAGCAAATTAAATTCTTTTTAATGAAGAAAAGCACAGAGGACTCAAAAAGGAACAATTGTGGCTCTGATCTCTAATCATGTCCTTTGCTGCTTTGTCTTCTATTACAAAAAATAGAAATTAAAAAATTAAAAGCCAAAATAAATAAGTTTTGCAGGTTATCTGAGTGTTCAATTAGCTACAGGTTGTGCAATCTCTGTACAGTTCTCCTGTGTTGGGTCACTGTGGGCTCGGTGTCACCTCCCATCTCATTCCCTGCAGGATCCCACAGTTTTTTATCTGTGATGGTGTCTCCGAGTTTCAAAGCACAAGCTCAACGATAATTTTACAACTCTGGCACTTTCAGACTTGCTCAAGCAAAGAACACAATCTTTCAATCCAGCTGAATTCAACACTTGTATTTATTAACAAAGTGGCACCCGGCCAGAATTGTGAACACGGAACCTGTTTGCCCATAATGCTGCCTTTGTGAGGATATCTGAATTTCTGGAATTCAGACCCACCAATTTGCTCAATGAACCAGAAAGCAGTTCTATTCCATGGCAGGAGGAATTAGGAAAAATTACCAGGCTTGCATTTTTTTTTTTTCTCAAAGTCTGTAATAAAATTATCTTTGAACTTATTCTTCTGAGTATTGGGTTGTTCCTGTACATTCCAGTCATCTCAGGATGACCACATGAGAAGAAGAAGAAAACAAAAAAAAACACCCAGTACTGAGACAACAGCAAATATTGTAATTTCCTAGTTTCCTTTTCCTAGAAATAACCTCAGCAAGGCTTCCTAAGTAAAGATGTTGAGTAATGTAAGAGATTTGTTCAGGAAATTTATACAGTATAACTGAAAATACTCTGAAAAGATCAGCAAATGATGTTTTATGGCTTTTAAAATTATTTTTTGTAATTATAAAGGCTTGCAGAGTGGCAAAAGTCGAACTTGAGTTTGTGTTTCTTTTGAGAAAGAGGCACTTCTGAAAAGTGTTCTGCCTTCAATTTCTTCTCTTTTGTGAATTTATGTTTGTTTTGATTTTCTTTTTAACAGCAACAGAGATTTTGGCCTCTCTGAAGAAGTGGGAAAACATTTACTGTAATTTCTTGCGTCACTTGAAGTGGCAGGAGAGCTTGGGCACTGCCAGAATGTCCCATCATTAACATGTAAGTCTATGATTTTATTTTTAAAATGTTTGACAAAATTAGCTCCATTTGTTTAAGTAAAAATCCCTTCCCTTTTTGACTGTTAACATTCAGTTATTGTGACACTGTTATTTCACTGAGTCTGCATCTATCAGTGTTTAAGTTTAAATTTGCATTTGTATATACAATTAGAAGACCACCCCTTAGCATATATTTTTTAATAAAAAGACTGTTTATCTTGCATGTATCCATGAAAAATAAGGAAATACAACTTCTATTTTGCAACTGTCATATTCTTCATCATTCTGCTCTTGTTGGTAGATTTAGAGGTGCTTAGAAGAGATCAGTGGGCTTCTGGTAACTCCAATAGCTCAGGCTGAGTATGAGTTGAGGAGATGTTTTGATGATAAATTGAGGAGAATTCCACAAACTTTGCAGAGTTCAACTCCCAAAGAAATTAAGTCACTCTGATACCTGACAATCTACTCACATGGCACAAAAGGCTGGTTGAAGGTATAAATCATAGAAACACAGAATGGGTTGGGTTGAAAGGGACCTTAAAGCTCATCCCATTCCACCCCCTGCCATGGGCAGGAACACCTTCCACTAGCCCAGGTTGCTCCAAGCCCCATCCAACCTGGCCTTGGACACTTCCAGGGATGGGGCAGCCACAGCTTCTCTGGGCAACCTGTGCCAGGGCCTGATGACAACTTGCAGATGCTCTGATATGAAGAGTGTTGGTGGTGCTCAGCCCATGCCAGCTGGATGCACAGGGATATGATCTAGTGAGCATGAGATGCCTGGGATTTGGGGAAGACTAGTTCCTGTTCCTGGTTGTCTGAATTTCACTTTCAATTTGATATCTGCAGTTGGTATCTGGCTTTTCTCTGCAAATCATTTACCTGGATTGTGAAAGATTTGGGATATCTTATGACTGGGTTTAATCAGGGCTTCTGGGGGCTGTCATAGCATGAGTTCTAAACTAAACTGTGAATTTCTGAACACAAGGCCAGATGTCCTAGAGATGCACAAGCCATTTTCACCAAGGAAATCATGCATCCTGCTGTCTTCTCCTGGTGGGGATGGGAGTGGCCACACAGTGCTCATGGCTCAGTGGCTGCCACTGAAATTGCACCATTTCCATATGACATTTCAAGTTGAAGGTATCAGCAAATACTGCCAGAGACAAATGCTGTGCCTCGTTCTCATTTTTATTTTTTAAGCCTTTCACTTCCTCTTTTAGTTTTCTCCTTGTTCTAATACTGGTTTGTTACTGTGTAGTTCACGTCCTTTGAAGTGTAAATGAAAAATCAAAGGCTGCAGGTGGAGGAGTTGGTTCTGAAGCAGTGACAGGGACACTGTAGGATTTGCTCTTTCAATAGATGTTTCTTCTTTTTTAAATTGATGGTCACAAACCAGGAACACACTGTGGTTGCCCCAAACCAGTCCCTGTCCTGCTGTCTTTTGCATCCTCTCACCTCCTGGCTGTAAATTTGAGCACTCCAGGCAGTGCATGTGACAGCAGGAGGGCAAAGGAGGGCAGAGACCACACAGAACAAGAGCTACTCCTTCACTTCAGACTTGAGTAACAGAAAAACAACCTTTGGGATTTTTTTTTTGTTTTATTTTTGTTTTCCTCTATTTCCTTGTCTCTGTTGCTGTATCGCTTTACCACTCCCTGTCTTGTTTGTGCCCACTTTGGGTATCACTTTTCAGTGCTGATCCCTGTATTTCTCATGCCCCACATCCCTCCTGCACAGCCTTTGTCACCTTGGTTTGACACATCTGGTGTTGCTTCTTTGAGTAACCCAGGCAGTGTTGGAAATGTCCACTTTCTTTAGATACCACGAGAGCTAAGAAGGGATTTTTGCATTAGGGATTGTTGTCCCACACCATGTATTTATGTTTCTGCTCTCCTGTGCCCAGGTGAATATTCCATTTCAGAGTGGCAGCCAGTGGCTTTTGTCCTGGGGGGTTTGAACTGTTGCTTTCTGACTCTTCAATACAGGTGGCATAAAACTGTTTTAACACTGGTATCCCTCTTTACCCTCATTATTTCCATTTTAATAACAAAATAAGGAGAGGGCTGCCCCAAAGATCTGGTACCTGGATGTGGAGCACATCTCTGAGCAGAAATGTGATATGAAAGGCAGAATGAGGGATGGTATATGAAGAGTGAGGAACAGTAGCACAATGTCCCATTTAGCTGGGAAAAGCTGAGGAAAATCATTGCTTTTTCCTTCTCCCCAGACTCCCCACTGTTTGCCTCACTGACTTGTATGAGGAGGGTGGAAGAGCTGTTTCTTTCAGGATCCCAGTTGAATAGTTTCTGTCCAAAGTATCTGTCATGAACAAAGGCAGGGGGGGAAAATCACTCTCATGGGATCCTAGAGCTGCAGGATAATTCAAATTAGAAGAGACCTGAGGAGGCCACCTACTCTACCCTCCTGCATCACATCAGTTCCCCTGTGTTTCCATTACAGTTTTGATTAATGAATAAGCAGGACCCAGTTTACAGATGCACACTTGATTTATTTGCCAGAGAACTCTTGGTGTGGCTTGGTCAGACTTCCAAGGATGGTGAGGAGCACCATGTTTAGCTGCTCTTTGGCTGTTTAAGCAGGAGTGTGATTTCCAACACTCCTCTGGAGGGCAGGCAGCCCAGGAAGCCAGAGGTAAATGACCCCCTGGAGAACTGTTCTGGAAGTCCAGATGTGAGGTTTTACATCTACCATTAGTTATTCAGATTTCCCAGAACAATTCCATTACAAATTTGAAGTGTGAATTCATTGTGCTGTTGCACACATGCCATGGCCTGTTCCTGGTTCAGGTTCCTGGAAGGAACACAGGCAGGATTGCTTCAGTTCTTTACCAGGAACACCAAAGTGTACCCAAACTAATGATCAAGTTTTCCTCATGGAGCCTGAGTGTCAGAAAAATATGTTTGCATTTGGCTGGTTCAGCTCCCTGAACCAGATCTCAGTGGCTGGAGGTGCTGGCACAGGGAAGGGGATGGGAGCAGTGGATGAGGAGCCACTGGACTGGTTTAGCTGTAACTGCAGTGTTTGTTGATTTTTCAGTTTAATATGAGGCCCTCCCTGAAAAACTAAATTTGTATTGTTTGGTTGTTTGGCCCACTTCCAGTTGTACTGATTGCCTTTTATTGGGCATTATAGATTATAGATACATCAAGCTGTACTTGATTAGAGCATTAGCTTGATCTCTTTGCCTAATGCTTACAGTTCTCACATGATTCTCTCTGCCAGCTCAGGCAGCAGCAGCACGACAGTGAGTGTCTGCATTTGTCCTTCCTCAGCAGTGATATTCAAAGTAAAACAACCTTTGAAGCAACCTTTTCTTGCCTAACCTCATTTCTTGACTTTATCCTTCTGAAGGGTAGACCAAAATCTGTATCTCAGACCTTCTCAGTGTCTCATCTCAGTGTGGGAGGAGGAGGCAAAGTAAATGAAGGGACTGGACCTCACAGCCTTGAGTTTCAAGACCAGCCAGGCCTAAGAGTTCTAAAGGAGAGCCATGTCCTGCCTTGCCATGGCCATGCACTGAACAGGCATCCCCAGGCTGCCTTCTGTGATGCCACAGGGATCTGCTCTTAGGGACCCCATGGCCAGGATTATAATTTAAAGCAACACATAACCTGCCTGAAAACCTTTTGGTGGAATTCAACGGAGCAGTTCTTGGCTCCCACCATGTACATGCCCTTGCATAGACCAGAGGTCAGAAGAAGAAGAGAGTTAAGCTTATGGCTTTGATTTCATAATAAAATGTTTTATTATGGCTTCATTTCATGTCCAGGGATGCACGGTTGAATCACACATCATTCAGCCTCTTAATTTCCTGTAATAAAAATGTAAGTGTTCAGATAAAGAAGTTCAAAAGACCTTTACTTGAAAACCGTGGGGTTAAGGGAGAGAAGAATCTTCTCTACACTTCTTCCAGCTCTTAAACAGGTCAACAGTGTTAGGTTATGTGTTTGCATGGTGTCCTTCAGTGTCACCATCTTCCAGTGAGGAATTTCTGGAGTCTGTGCTTCAGTTCATTTAGTAACCTGACAAACCCCATTTGCTGAGCTGGCTGAAGGAGGGAGCTGCAGTCCCACGGTGGGATGCTGGGATTTGCCTGATCCTGTCGTGCTGGAAAGCACCTGGTCAAGTCCTCAGTCAGGGATGTGGATAGTGGGCATCACCCACTGAGAAAATGGGAGCTTTGTCCCAAACTGGAGCTGCTGCAGAGCCGTGGCAGGGAGTGCTCTGGGCAGCCTCCTGATACACGTGTCTGTCTACCTTCAATCCCTGTTTGTGCAACTGCCTGATCCTCCCAAAGGAGCGAGACTCCTGCTGGCTGCAGAGATGCTGATGATTTGGGGAAGGACGGGCAGTGCTCTCCCCTCCCAGGGGTGCAGTCGCACTCCACCATTAGCCACAAAGGCGCTGTGATTAGAGAGCACCGGGAAGCCACTGACGCCTTTCACTCTTATTGAGGACAGTCAGTCGCAGGGGCACTTTGACAGGAATGATAAACAAATTACTAAAGGCCATTTCTACAGCGTTTTCTGCCCGTGTTAAATCCCACAGAGGCCCCACGAAACCCCAACCCAGCGACAAGGGAGCACAAAGCACAAATACAGAGAATGCACAAGCTGGGCTGCACAACCCTGCTTGATGTGAGGTCTCTTCTGATATCACAAACTTTTTCTATTAGGAAAAAGAAGCCAGAAGCCTTTGCCTACCAAAAAAGAATCTTTGATCTAAGGCTTTTATGTTCCTCTCCCCCCCGCCACCCTCTCCCCCCTCGCTGGAAGGAGCCATGCCAGCATTAGAGGAACAGCATCTGCAAAACAATTTGCAAAGCTGCCCTTGGATACATCTTGATTTTCAAAAAGCAAAGCTTTCACATAGTGTCATGTGGCGATTTTTGTGATGTTGCATTTTTTAGTGGCCTGTGTGTAGAAGATGGATGTCAAAGACATCAACCCAACAAACAACTGTAAATATTTGCCTTGAGAAAGCATGTGGTATATCCTGTAGTTCTTGGCTCAGCCTCTTAATCTGGAGGCAGCTTAATTAGTTGTTAGTGGACTAAAGCAAAGAAAATCTTTTAAAAATAAATTAAATAAACAAGACGGGGCCTGATTTTTATGAAGTGCTGCAGTCCACTGTGGCTTTTGTAGAACCTAAGTGTGCTCATCACTCTGAAAACTGGGCCCTGAACTCAGAGTTTGAAAGGTAAAATTTCAGCTAAGTTCTTGGGACTACATAAAATCACCCAATTAAGGGTTTTTAGAAACGATTGACAATGCACAGTCCCCTAATTCTATATTTATTTTCCTGAATTTGTGAAAATAGTTTGAGAAATACCAAATTTCCTTCAGCTTCTGCTGCTTTTTGGTCCTAAGGAGGGGATAATATTTTGGAAGAGAGAGGAAAGCCAACAGGATGTTCCAGAAAACGGTTCCCTTTCACAAAAAAGGGACGATGTCTTGATATTTGCTTTCATTCTAACAACATCTTTAAATATAAGATGGCAAATATGTTCACAATTCCATTGATATGTGGTTCCACAGAACAGGTCTCTCTTATTTCAGTGAGCTCTAAAAGTGTGAAAAAACATAAGCTTTACTGAGGACAGTTTAATGGGATCTGTATTCAGCAGTTGGGATTTCATTTTCTTTTTTTAAAATATTAGGCTGTATAGGGTGTTTGATATAAAATAAAATATAAAACGTTAATGCTGTGATGTCATCTGGAATAGTGTTTAGTCTTATTTCAGGAAGAAATTCTTCATAAATAAAGGTGGCTAAGAGATGAGTGGCATGTTTAAAATGGCTAAAGGAATTAATTTTTGCAGTGCAACACAACTATTCCATGGAACTCATTATCACAAGATGTTCTGGAAGCCAAGAAAAAATAAAGTTAGATGTGTATCAGAAATAGCCATGGGGCAAGAAAAGAAATTATAGCTTCTCGAGCTCCAAGGCATAAGACACTATTAACAGATGTGGGTTGGAAAACAACTCTTGCTATAGATTGGATCTTTTACAAGATCTTTGAATATCCCAAACGTTGAACTGGCCAACTTTAGGGAGAAGATTCTTATCTCCTGATGTCTTATTCCAGCTGGTGATTTCTGTACCTGTATGAAGGAGCCATTTCCTCAGATAAATAATATAACGAATTTACTGCATCTTGAGCAATTCTACTTTTGATTAGCTGTGTAATTTCCCCCGTTGGGAGCCCAGGAAGGGCAACAAGACAGCTCTGGGTACCTTTGGCATTGCAGGAGTTTGTTCTCTGCCCAAGGAAAAGGGGTTCAGGTCCCCACTGCTGATTTACGGTGATATTTACACAGAACAAGCCAGTCCTGAGCACATGGGGTTTGTGGTGGCGTTTTGTTTCTTTTTTGAGAACACAGACCATCACATTAGACCCTAATTTAAGAATTTTCACTAGCAGTTTTGCCTGTGCTGTTAACAAACTGGAGATGCAAATATTGTTCCCACTCCCTGGCTCCTGAGGAGAGCGTTCCATTGATATGTTAATACCTCCTTTTCTCTCCCTTCCGAGACCTAAGATCTAAACAGCCACAGTATTAGATACAGTACTTGCGGGAAACAAAAGTAATGTATCATTCTTAGCTAGAAAACGAACTTTTTCTATGGATGTTTTCTGTAGGGCACTTGGGCTAAGAAATATTTTCATGTGTGGGAGTTTTCGGGCAATAATAAATAACACATTTTTATGCGATGCAATGTGCTGTTTACAGCTGTGATGCTCGTGTGGCTATTTGTCTCTTGCCATTCTTACTAATATTACAATAAAATAGATATAATATTAATCAGGGCATAAATGTTAATTTTTACTATAAGCCTCCTTAGTTTTAAGTGTTATTATGTGGGGGAAAAATAATCAGTAAATAGGATGCTTACAACTGAAAAGAATTTGGGTGTTATATTACACCAAGAAATAGGGTGGATAATTAGAAAGCAGTTATGTGCCCTGAGTGGGACGAAATATTTAGCTGGAATTTGGGAGACCTGCATTGTTCAGAATATAGAAACTGTGCTTGGAACATGCCAACCAAAAATGAATTAGAAATACCCCACTCCCTACGGTCTGTAATTGGAGTTAAGAAATCTCTGGTTTACTCTGTGATACTGAGTTAACTTGAGATCTTGATAAAATCCTGTAATCTGTAATTCTGCCTCAGTCATGTGCACCTTCCTTGACACAACTGCTTAAACAACAAACAGCACAGCACCTTTTAGGGACTGCTGTGGTCAAAGCAGCTGACTTAGAATAAAAATGCTGAAATTCAGCAGAACTTTGGCTAAATAAAACTCCCACCTTTCATGCTCACAGCTGAACGAATTATAACATCAGTGGGAATGAGAAAACTTCCTTTCTCCAGACAGATGCAGGACATGATAACGTGCTTCAGATTTTCCCTGTGAAAATACCCCAAAATATTTTAGATGGTAGGAAGTGTTTCTTAGTCAGAAATCTTGCCCAGACTCTCTTAACAGATTCCAGTGCTGCCCATTCTGCAGTCATTGACACACACCCCAAACATTTTTACTGTAAGTCGTGGCTCGAGGGGGTTTTGGGTCTTTGTGTGCAAGCACTGCAAATGAGTCATTAAGATGCCGACTGAAAAGTAAAAAAAAAACTTTTGAATGTCTAAATGGCTTCACACAACGGGTGTCCGAAATCTGCATGAATTCAACCCAGGAGCACTCACCTATTTCAAACCTCCACTGGAGCCCAACAAGGAGAGACATTGGTATGAAAGAATTTTGAACTATGCTGAGAGTGTGATTCTCTCATCACATGCTCCTTCTTGAAATCAGAATG
The DNA here is from genome assembly GCF_001715985.3 of Manacus vitellinus. Taxonomy (NCBI): domain Eukaryota; kingdom Metazoa; phylum Chordata; class Aves; order Passeriformes; family Pipridae; genus Manacus; species Manacus vitellinus. The sequence goes on along the minus strand of NW_021939960.1, from coordinate 2,938,918 downwards.
AGACATTTCTGCCTTAGATCTGGTTCTGCTTGGCCAATAGATATAATAATAAAGTTTATCAAGTTGGAGTTTTCACTGTCAGAGCCTCATGTGGTTGCATGAGCACTTCTGTACTTACATAAGCATATAAATTAATTTATATGGAACTGTCAATTTGGGGAATCAATAGAAAATGTATTTTAACTGAGATATTCTGAAGAAGCAATAACATTGAGGGACTTCATCCCTGGATTATGGCAAGTTTTCTTTTATGAGCTCTCTGAGCTGCCTGGCTGGGGAAGCAGCAGGCTCTGATTTTCAAAGTACCAACTGTCTTCCAGGCTCATACCCCTGCACATCCTTTCCCAGCAGGTTCTGATAGACAGATGTAGCTCCAGTGATTTTTTTTAATAGTAAAAGATAGCCCTGGACAAATTTGAGGATGTCTCATGCAATAATGGGATGGTGTGTTGTATATCCAAGTGGAACTTCCCATAGCGTTTCTGCCCCAGCTGAAGGGTTTACACCGGTCCTCCCAGAGGGCCAGGTTTATTCATGGTGCAATTTCTTTGACTTCATCAAAGCTATAACTGTGCAACGTTTTGTCATGACTGGAGACACACTTATGTACATCTTTAGTCTCTATTACATGACTTAATTATTCACAGTTTCAGTTTCTGATGTCCCAGAACTGAAATGTTTCCCTCCTCATCACAAAACACAGTTATCCTTCTTATAACAAAGAATATAATTCTCAAGGTCATTTCACTTATGGAGCGGGCTTTTTTTTAGGGGAAATATTCCTGAAAATGCACAATCCAAAGATTTTTCATTTTTCAAACAAGTGACAAAAAAAATATCATTTAACTGAACTCCAACACTCACAGAACAGCTCTGAATTGAGGGCCTTCACTTTCTAATCCTACACAGCCCCACACCGTATGTACACAGCAAATATTTAACTTAGGTACTTCAAGAATGCAAAAAAATATGAGAAGAAAGAGAAAATAAAGGCCACCAGACCAGCAAAACCAACCAAACATCTTTTAATGCCTGTGTTGGGGTTTTGTCTCACTGCATTTACATGCAGTTATGTTCAGAAAGAAAGCAGCAGGGGTTATGGTCCTTAGTTTATTTATTTATATATCGATTTATTTATTTATTTATCGGTTTATTTATTTATTTATTGTGGTGTGCATGTCAACAACATCAATTTCATGGCTCCCTCGTACATCATTTTTTTCTAAGGTGAACAGAGAGTTACATTTTATGTTCTCATACAAAGGTCTGAGGTTTCCACAGAAAGTTTAAACCACTAAGGCATATTTTAGTCTGCTGGTAAAATGTAAGTTGACTCGGTTCTTTTTACTAAATATATCATAATATTTTAAAAGGACATAATAATAGGGCATAATGCCCCTGAAACCCTTTTAAGCAGAATTATGGTCCTGTTCCAAGCCACCCAAATGGTTTACAGAACTAAATCCTCCAGGTATTGCCCCAACTCTGCTGAACACTCCTGAAGAGCAGCAGGGACACTGATGTGCAGATCCATTCGGGAAAGATCCCATCTGTGCTGTCACAGCTCCCTGGTGTCCACACACCTGGAGAGGGAGAGGGCATTCACACCCCTGGGCATCTGCTGCTCCTGCGGTGCCCCGGGATCCTGAAGTGAAGGGTTGCACTTTAAAAAACACTGGGATGCTCCTCTTGTGTCACCTGTGGAACAAGGTGTGACTCCTGGACTCCGTGGGTGGGTCCCAAATCCTCCACCCAGCTGTGGGAATCTGGGCTGGGGGCTTCCAGCGTTCCTGTGAGTGTGCTCAGGGTGGCTGTGCTGAGCCCCCCAAAATCCATCTGCTCTGGCAAACCCTGTAAGGATTCTCTTACTTTGGAGAGACTGGGACTTCCTCTGCAGTTCTGGGCTTACTTGGAGTCGGTTATTACAGCTCTGAGTGTGTGAAGCCCCCCCAGCAGGGAACCAGGACCCAGACAAGTTGGGAATATTAATGCCTTCCTGCTCATCTCCTTTTGTTTGGACTTGTGCATTTTATATCTCGTTTTTCTCAAAGCTTGTAAATAAAAGCCGAGCCCGAGTCCTATTGTTGCTCTTTAAAACTCACAATCCCTTAAATTAAAAAAAAGTTGCTGTAAAATAATTGGATGGGTGATTAAATCGCCAGAGGTTTGAGGTTTGGTTTACATTTATCTTCCTGAGGAACGGCGTTTATCAACTTCGTGCGAGCTATCATCACCTCATAGGATCTGCTAAATACACAATGCTCAGGCTGCTGTTTCAGCAGAGTGTGAAAGCCTTGTCCACTGGCATTAACATATTCGTTGAAAACATTTAAACAACAGCATTTGAAACCTTTAATACACTGAACTGTCCTGCTGCCCAGGAGGGGCCGTCTGAGATGAGGCCCATAGGAAAATAATAATATTAATAAAAATAATAACAACAATTAAATTAATAATTATATGTATAATATTTATAAATAATTATAATAAGAATACTAATGAAAGCTCTGCTTTCTTCAAGGAAATAAGAGGCAGTTTCTCAGTTATTTGCTTGTTTATGTCTTTATTTCATCCCGTTATTTCCTGGAGGGGAAGAAGCTGTTCGGAATGAATTCTTATTCAAACCTCCCAATCAAACCTGTGCACTTCATCATCCGCCCTCGGCTGGGTCCGAAGTGATAGGAAGAACCCTCAGGACAAACGAGTAGAACAAAATAAGGCATTTGAAGAATCATTAAACCACAATCGAGCCTAATTTCTTCGTTTTGGTTGACAAAATATCCAACCTATTTAACTTTACCAGACATCTGGTATGTGGAACCTGTAACTGGACTTTAAGAGGGTTAAGGTAGTGGGGGTTTTCGTTCATTTTATTTTATTTTATTTTATTTTTATTTTTATTTTTATTTTTATTTTTATTTTTATTTTTGTTTTACTACTAATATCTTAAAGCTCCTGGAGTAAATTTCTCTCTCAGGAACAGCAAAATAAATCTGTAGTGAGTGCATCACAAACTCCTCTAGTCTGGGATTGTGGCTTTCCAGTTCTGTTTGGGGACTTCGTGTTCAGCTAATAAATAGTATTGGGATGACATTTGGCCTTAAATATGTATTTAAATGAGTCACCTTGAATGAACCGGACTGCTCCTGTTTGGAAGGAAGGAATATTTAAGGAGATGTTTTTCAGCGTGGCTTAGGCAAGGCTTTCTTGTCTGAACTGTAATTTATGGGTGCAAATTTCGGTAGTGTGAACCTTGCTTTATCTGATCTGTGTGTACATCGCTCTGGGAGGGGGGAAGGGACTATTCAGATTTTTGCATTACAGCAAAGTGGTCTGAAAGGGCAGAATGAAAACAGGCACGGGGAGGGGGGGGGGAGAGGAGTAAGTGCCTCTATTTTATGTTTAAAATCCTTCTCCTTTTCTGGAAAAAAGACACTTATGAAAGAGATTTTCATAAAAGGGATATTTCCTCATGCAAAGCATCCCTGCCCACGTGCAGCTCTCCCTGTCTCTACCAGGGCCTTCCATGTAATTCTTAGTAACACTAAACTTGTCTCCATGAGTTTGGCTGGCTGGGTCCAAGGTACCACTCCAGAGTCTCTTTAATGTTATTATTTAATAACTCAGAGCTGTTAGAGGGAATCCAGGGTTGGGTGTTGCAACAGAATCCGCTTTTTAATCATTCATCCTTAGTTCTTTAGCAATGTTGGCACAGCACAGGTGGACAAAGCCACACGTGTGTAAAGAGAGAAGTATTTTTTTTTTCATTCTTTATCCATAATTATCAAAAACTCCTGCCAAAAAGATATTTTAGGGATTTATTCCTTTCTCCTTTTTGCATCACCTTGTTTAAGGGATCCCAGCTGGGGTGTTGTCGTGCTGCCACTGCTGCCACAGCCACCATTTCACAGCAGCTCCCGTGTTAAAACCAAATGGTGGCACAAAGGGCTCTGCTCATCATTCATCCCCCAGCTGTCTTTTTGCCTTTGCCACCCTCCTTGTTCTCCTCCTCCAATAAAACCTTTCACTTACTGAAATTCAAAAAAAAAAAAAAGGACTTAATCCCCCTGTCCCTGCAACATCAGCCCCACAGGTTAATGCACACTCCAATAGTTAAAATCAAAGAAACGGGGCCTTCTTACAATGGGGCCTTTTAAAAAAAAAAATCCCATACATCTATTTATAAACCGTCTAATCTCAAAAATCCTTATTACCTATCGTGTTACTTTAAATCATGGACATGAAGGAAAGGGAGTCTTGGCATTCAATTATCCTTCTTGCTTTAACAAGGTGTGTATAATAAATGAGCAGTTCTTAATTGACTTCCATGCAATTTGACACTACTGGAGCAGGGGGAAGAGGGAGCCAGAAAGAAAGGAGACATGCAGCTTCAAGATGTTAGACAACACAGTTATTTATTGCATGAAACATTATTAAATTAGTTATCCAGTATTTAAATAAACAATATTTAGCACAATAATTATTACAAGCAATGCTCTGCCAGTAATTACGGTTTACATGGTTTTGTGTTGTCACAGATAATATTGTACCGTTGGTTAAAAGGTAAAATTCTCAAGATTTTAACAGTCATTGCTAAAGAAGTATGCTTAAAAATGTAATTTCCTATTTTATGGGTTTCTTTCCTTAAATTAGGCTTTATAAAAACAGATAATGCAATAATAAAATCCCTGCTGATAAATATTTTATCTGGACAGTGAATGATGCAGAAACATATTCAACCTGTATCTCTGAATTTAGATGAATTTAGTTAATTATTATTTGGTACCTACAAATACTGGGCAGGTCTTCAGAAGGGACATTCCTCACTGTCTTCACCCTGAATCACGTTGTTACGGTTTTGGGTGGCATTTTAATGCAAACATGAGCCTCCAGGCTGTGGTTTAGCCTGGCACAAACCTTCTCCTTGTGCCCTTGTTCAATCTCCACTCCCCATCTGGCATCTGTGCCAGGACAGGCAAGGAAGGACAGGCAGTGGGTACCACCATTCCCAGTGGCAGGTCAGCCCTGGGATGGCTTTCCTAGGAGCAGCAGCAGCAGCAGCAGCAGGATGTCACACACCTCCACAGCTCCCTGCTCTGTTTTGGTGCTGCCACACCAGTTCCTCCCCTCCTATGGAAGAGTTTGGTGGAGCTGAGCTCAGGCAGCTCCTCTGGGGAAGGACAAACGCCACGACCACAGCTGGGGAACTGCCTGGGGAACACCTCTGACCCTCAGCAGCCAAGTATTGCTCTGTACAAAAAACCTGCCAGCTCTGCAAACAGACAGCAGAAATCCAGGCATACACAGTGTGCCCAGACAGTGCTGCCCCATCCCCTCTCCCTGAGTGGGACACAACTGGAGTTACCAGCGCTGATCCAGCCCCAGCTTCCCGACCCTGCTCCAGGGATTTATCTGTTAAACTGCACCACTTCCTCCCCGCTGTGCCAGCAGAGTGCAGGGGGTGTGCACTGGGCTTTGGTTAAAGCTGTTCCCTCTTTTGGCATAGTAAACACTGAGCCAAAAAACTCCTGGGGGAGGTCCTCCTCCTGCACTGATCTGCTTTGAAAAACCGTTTTGCCAACTGGTGTTACCGTAGATATTCTGGAAGCTGGTGTTGTTTTCAGTTAGAACAGGCAGCTTCACCTTTCTCCTCCACCCGCTACTCATTTTCTGCCACTGCAGCTTCAAATCTGCCTTTCAGCCTCAGCCCTCAGCAAAGCTGGGCCAGGAGCCAGAGCACAGTAATTCTTATCAAGAGATCACTTTAAAACTTTAACCACAGGAATAAGGTGCTACAGATTCTTAGATCTAATGAAGAATGTACTTCCATTCCCAAAGTTGAGCAAAGCCAGGCTTATGTCTGCTCAGGAAAGATAAAATGCCACGAGAGCAGAGGATTCATAACAGCCTCTGTCAGCTCTTTCAATCATTTAGGTATGATTTGCATCAACATTTACAGCTGCTGACTATTTACAGTTGCACAGTTATTATGTCTTCCATCAGCTGCTAAATGAACAGGTGTTTACCATTGTGCTGCAGAAGAGGATGATGGATGGAAACCAACAGCCCTCCCATAGGAAAACTGTTCCCTTAAGGAAGCAGCAGAGTGCTGAGTATGGATATAAATTTAGCTAAGTTGCCTAACAACCTCTAATTTTAATACTGACTCCTTTATTTTGGCATTGGGAGGGGAGAGAGAGGGGCTGGCAGGAGAGGAAAGACTCAGGTTGTGGACAAATGTGCTGCTCTGGCTGTGGCTGAGCCCATGGATGAGGCTCCTCACCTCTTGCCTGGGGCTGTAACTCTCTCTCTTCTGGCCACATAACGGGTGTCCTCACTCCCAACTCGCCTTGGTCTTGCTCTTTGCTTAGGTGGGATCACTTTGGGATTTTGGGGCTGGGGAATAGGTGGGCTCCTGCCTTCTGTCTTTTGAAGACCCCCCCAAAATGCCCTGCTGAGCGTGGACATCGCAGCAGGCAACCCCAGCACGTTCTCACTTCACCATTGCTTTGGAAGGACAGTTAAGGGAGACAGGCAGGTTTGCCCTGAATCACTGGGTTCTTCTTATATTGCTCTTTTGGGTAACCTCTAGTTAAAAGTTGGACTCGATGATCCTGGAGGTCTTTTCCAACCTTAATGGTTCTGTGATAATTCCCTTTTTTTGTGTGTCCTTCCCCACTCACACGTGTGGTGCCATCCCTTGGGAACATTCCAGCATGGAGCTCTGCAGGTAAATCTACAGTGGAGAGAGGCTATTAATGATGTTATTAATGATGAAATTATTAATATTAATTAATCCATGCTTCATGGATCAGCAGCTTTTGAGTTAGATGCTGTTAAATGCTAAAAGAGAAAGACAAGTCCTTTCCCCCAGAAGCTTTGTTTGCCAACACTGTAGGATCATATGCCAGGACTGAAAGTCATTTGAATTTGTCTACATGGGCAATTTTTCTGGTTTACTGAATTACTATTACACAACTGTACTGAGCTGCCTGCCTGCTTTCCAAAATGTAGATTCATCAATGAAGTCATATTAATGTAACTGGAGTGGTTTAAAGTCACCAGTTGGTCTGTACCAAAGATGTCACAACCATACAAATTAGATTTTAAGATTTGTTTTCAGAAGAGCAAATAAAAAGGGTATGAGGGCACAGTTAACATTTTTTGGCAAATTTATGTAATAAAAATCTACTTTGCTTGTTACAAAGCCAGAAGTTTTTGGTGCAGACAAAGATTATATTGTGGTTGGTTTTAGTTCAAAAACTTTTTTGAATTTCTCAATCCATTTTTGTGTCAGTTCTATGGTAAGACAGCAATCTATTTTATCAACTCTGTCTCTCCGCAGACGTGTGTTAAGCCATTCCTATTTCCTTGAGCATTTTAAACATGTGCTTAACTTTAAGCACATGGTTCACTGGGTTTTATTAAATAAAATAGTAAAAAAAAAATAAGAATTGGCACACTCTTCCCATTTCAGTTCCCAGTGCAAGCCCTGATGACAGTCTAATGACAATATAGAGCGTGCTCTCAGCGTTAGACTGAGCTCTCTGTGGGGAGCACATACAGCCTTTCTATAAGTGGAAATTTATATTCTTGAGAGTTGTTTCTCGTGCCAAATTTTTAGGGGCCTGAGCAACTACAGACCAGAAATCAGGAACGATTTCAGCAGTGAATTTAATGAAAAGCTGTGATCTTTTTCAGGTTTCATGCCTTTCAAGGCAGGTCTAAGCTAAAATGGTTACACTTTCAAAGTAAAATAACCTCCACTTCCTTGTGCTGTTAAATGAACTTTTTTATTCTGTTGACAGCCAGGGGTGACCTCTCATATGAAGAACAGTTTCCTTAATTATTTTGCAAAAGCTCAACGGTGTCATTGCCTCTCCCATGAATCCGATGGTCTGAGTAAGGCTGGGCTCCACCTTAATTGGATCCCACTTCTCCAGGACCTCCTGCTGTGACCTGGGAATGAGGAAGATTCTTCATGTCCCAGCAGAACGTAGAGACATCGAGGAGAAAGGAAAGGGCTTGTTTTTTACAGCTAAAAATGAAACCAAACACTGCGAATGTTTGACCCAGGGCACAGCACTTGGCAGGTTCCAGGCTGCTCCAGCCCTGACCTTTTGCAGGTTATGGTTTTGTACCTGGAGGTTTTGTTGCTGTCTGTGCCTTTCTCTGACGTGTCTGGTGTTTTATCAGTGACATCTAATTGGAGAGTTTGGCTCTTGGCAGTGCTCTGGTTATTCAACCAGGCTGAGGGGCCAGGAAAATCAGGGATGAGACCCTTGGAAAAGGGCTTGTTTGCAGCTCTTAGAGTGCCCTCCACACTCACTTTTGTTGTAATTTTATCCCAGATTGACTTCAGAGGAGTCACACCCAAGATACACGGGCATACCTGGCAGCTGAGTCAGGTGCACCAGCCTATTGACTGAGTTTCAGTTGTGCAAATTAAAAAAAAAAATCAAACCAAACCAAACCAACCAACCAACCAAAAAGAACAAAACAAAAACCAAAGCTGCTGTATAGAAGTCAAGCTTCCAAATTATCATCCATGGGGTGAGGAGTCAGCTAGAGCAAATTCAGCAGAAGAATAATATTTCTTATTGTTTTTAATAAAAAAAAAATGGACTAACTATGAGGCAACAAAATAATTAGAAAGAAAAGTCCCTTGGTGTAATGATTTGGCTTCAGATATGAAATTATCAATGCCATATCTGAAGTAACTGGATTTCTTCATGCAAAGGTACATTACAATATTTATTTTCATGCATATGATGAAAACCAGACCACATTAGCACCACCTCTTTCTCTTTTTGTGCTTGTGGCACCACTAGAATCATGTAATCTTGCTGCAGTAACAAAACATCTTTGAAACAAGTTTTTCCACGTTTCTGAACAGAGGGCCAAAGCCTGAGAGGAAATAAGGAGCTTTTCAGTGTTGGGTTTTTGTTGCTGTGTCCTGACTTTCTTTAGGCTGTTACCCCAGTTTAAAGAATTGGTGGACATCATTTGTAACTATTTATTATGTTTTTGGGTGAACATGTTCTTATGCAAACAATTCAACTTACTAATTAGCAATATAATACACTTACTTTTTTTTGCCTGAAAGTAAACCAGTGAGTGTGTCAGAGCATCCTGTCAAGGTATGATGTTGAAGCCTTGCTTGTGTACATTCAGGACAATTAACAGCAACCAGCATTAAGTATAGCCACAAAACTGAGTTATTTTATTTCCCTCTGATGACATCCTGTTAGAAAACCTGATTTCCTGCTTACTCTGGGATTTGGTTGTTCCACCAAGCAGTTCTGCTCAGGTCAATATGTAGCACACATAAGCTCAGGTTTTATGGCCATTTTGTTTACATATTCTTCCAAACCCAGACGATTCTCAGGCCTGTTGTTTGCCCACGCTCTGCATCCATGGCATGTCTCTTCCCTTTGCCTCTACTTGGTGTTATGGTTTGAATTGTTTCTAAAGCTAAAGATTGCACAAACAACGCATCAGGGTGTGAGTAAGGGATGTGTCAGCCCTGATTATTCATCTCAGGGTATATTTACCTTACTCAGCTGAGGACTCCTCAGCATCTCAGCTTACTCAGTGCAAAGCCCAGGCTGCAGGAGCTGTGTAGGGTACCCTGGCACTGGAAAGAACACACACCATATGATCTGTCTTGTAGGAAGTGTTTTCTTATCTTTCACCTAAAGCAAACTGTATGGACCCACCCCAGAAAAAGGGGAGGGGGGTAACCCAGGTTCTTATCAATAATTCCCCTGGGGTGGATTAGAGTGAAAGAACACTGAATAATCGGTGTCTGAAAACATGTATAGGTAGGGTTTATTTTAACAATTTTGTTTTAACAGATATGTTAGTATTTTGGGTGTTGTCATCTATATTATCTATCATAGGGATAACCCCTGGGGGGAAAATGCCTAAGGGAGAGAAAGGAAAGACAGGATCTGCCCACCAGAGGTCTAATGCAAAAGTCCTGCAGAAGCCTGCAAAAGTCCCTTGGCAATCCTAGAATGCATAAATCATGACCCATTTCAGTCTCTGACACAAACACACCCCAATAAGCAGTTTAATATTTAGAGCCTTGTAATCTCTAAACTGTGGTGTCTCTGGGCCAGGACCTCTTCAGGCTGTGTCAGGATTCTCACAAGGTCCTGATTCTCAAACTGAAAAAGGGGAAGTTCAGGTGAGAGATATGGAAGAAATTTCTCCCTGTGAGGGTGGGGAGGCCCTGGCACAGGTTGCCCAGAGAAGCTGTGGCTGCCCCATCCCTGGAAGTGCCCAAGGCCAGGTTGGATGGGGTTTGGAACAACCTGAGATAGTGGAAGGTGTCCCTGCCCATGGCAGAGGGTGGCACTGGATGAGCTTTAAGGTCCTCCCAACCCAAACCATTCCATGATTCATCACTGGGATTCCTGTGTACTACCCAGCACAAGTTATATAAGATATTACTACTGATATTTTCTTTTATGTGGGAATTTTCCAGGGTGATTCTGTGTGATGGTTCATGGGAGCTACATGTTGTTCACCATAATTTTCTTTGATCCTTTTTTGGTGAAGGCAATTTTAAAAAATGACTGTTTCTGGATATCTGAAGCAGAGTGCAGATCTGAACTCTCAATTACAGCCTGTACAATATGAACACTTGATTAATAGTTACTGTAAGCACTCATAAGGAATTTTAGGCATCTGGTTTGAATAAATCACACAAGGATAAAGATATCTAAATTCAGCCTAATTTTCATCATCTTGGAAATACAGCCTTGAGGATGGAACCTGGCAACTGTGGGGATTGGTCTTTGGTATAAATATTCTCGCTGTCCTCTTTAAATTAATGGCTTTTGCTACTGATGCCAAAGGACTCAGGATTTCCCCAGAACTTCCTATGTAATGGAATACTAAAAAAATCAGGAAATTTGCATATAAGAATTAATTCTTATGAATCACTGGTGGTGTGTGGTTTGGGGCCTCTGCAGTTCAGCCCCCCCCAGTTCACACCAGTCTGAACACGTGCACCCCACACTCTCATTACTGTTCTGCTGCACTGGGATAAAATACAAATGCAAATATTATTTCAAAGTGATCGATGTGTTGTGCTGGCTGCTGCCTTCATTGTTGCTCTTTTCTTTTGGGGTCTGGATACCCTGAGCTCCACTGGGAGCCTCCCTTTCCTGGGCAGTTGTTACTTTAGATCAGGACATCGTGGATAATTTAAGATACTGCACCTGGCAAAACCCCAGCTTGCTCTCTCTAATGGTAGGGCCTTTTTCCTTCCATCAGATGCAAGTTTTTCTGTTGAACGTTAAAAATTACACCAGTTCAACTTAGAGCAAACTAGTAATTTTTTTTTTCACCTATTCTGGGGCAGTAAATCCTCAGTACCTACAGAAATGAGTCCAGCACCAAGGCTGAGATTTTAATCTTAGTGAAAGGAATCATCATATTCCTATTTCCTGAAGTGGAAACAGAGTTTCTCTTACCATTTCCACCTCAGACCTGATGAGAGATTTTCTGAGAGGGAAAGGGCTTCTTGCTACTAATTATTCTTGCTTGATTTCCCTCCACCCTCTTTTGCAAGCATAATATCCCTAACGAGGATTCAGTTTGCTTCTCAGATCAATTAGTCCACTGATTTGCTTTGCCTTTTCTTAGGTATGCCCACAAATTGAGGATCTAGCTCTTCAAAAGTTCTGCTTTTGGGTTGAGAGAGTTATTTACTTTTTTTTCCAGATAGTGTTTTGTTTGCTGCTTTCCCTTGTTCTATTTGTCTATTAACACCACAACAGTTCTAGCTCACTTTTAATGTGACATGCAACTTCCTCTTTATGCTTGCCTGCTCCTTTTGCTTTGCCATAGCAAGTTAAAAGAGTTTCTGCTGCCTGTAAAACTACAGCGTGTTTGAAATACTTCACGGAAGAAGTAAAAGGAAATAAAATCCACCACTGTATTTTCCGTTGGCCTTATCATAAAATATCATTGAATATATTTATACACGTATTTCTCTGAGTTTTCATTCACATCCCTCGCGTTACAGACACTGAGACGAGACACAGGATCTGCTCACCACGCTGAGACTAAAGGTCATGATCTAATTTCTTTGCATCAAGGCACAGGAGGAATATGTGACCAAGAATTACTCAGTACCGAGCCTTGGGTTTGAATAAGCTGGTGGAGGATGTTTCACAGAGAGCCCCCTCAGCGTTTATGGGAAGGAGTCTGGTTTTGCACAGGATCGTTTCTTCCAAAGAGGGAGGAAAGATGACTAAAAAAACAAAAACAACAACAAAAAAAACCAAACAAAAAAAATAAACCCAAGAACCCTCGGGGAGAGCGATGAGCAGGGATAATGTTCCTTTAGTGGGTTAACTACAGTATTCGAAAACAGAGCTCTCGCCTTTAAAACTGTTAATTCAGTTATGTCTTATTCAATAGATAAAAGCGGTTTAAGGACAGGTGGTAGCCCATCAGTCCCCTTTCAGCAGATGAGGTATCAAATGGTAAGTCATTTGCAAATGTTGCTTTCAATAGGTGAGAAATCCCTAACTATAGTAGGTGCTGCCCACGGCACAATGGGCGCTTAATGTCGGGTTACAATTGCGGGGAGATATTGCGCTAATTTTGTTTGTTTAGTATCTATCTCTGACCTTACAATTTACAACCCCCCAGTTATTTACTGGGCCGGGCAGGAGCAGTTCGGAGCTCACATTTCTTTGTTCCAGTCGTTCAGAGAAATGAAATCTCCCGTGTGGGGCTGGAAATGTAATTTTCGGAGAAGCCGTATAACTGGCCAGGCTTGTTTAGAGCTACGAGAGTTTAACTCTATTGACTTTCCTGCTTTGCTTTGCTGTTTAGTTGTACTTGAGTGACTTCATTAAAAAGGAGGGCGGTTACTTAATCGTACAAATCCAACCCGCTGGTGTCATTTGCAGTTTCCTGTTCTATTCTTACTCAGAGAGGTGAACGCAAATTCTTTTTTAAACTTGTGGAGATTTCATCTGAACCAAAATCTCCCCGAGATTTCTTTCCTATCCTTTTCCCTGAAGCGATCACGCTGGAAAATGATGCTGTAAATGTAAATGTATTTCTGGTTAATGCCAGACGGGCCAGATTGTGCTCGGCACAACCTTGGCAGGAGCTGGTTACCTTTGTTCGGTGGCTGTAATACAGTAACACCCAGAGGCCCGCTGTGAATCCCTGGTAAAGGCAGGCATTGTGTTCCCAGCCTTCCCGAGGAGCTGGGCCCCGAATTAGCGAGTAAAACAAGGGGAAGAGCAACAGGGAGAGTTTTAGGATGCTGTTCCTACCGTGGAACAGATGCTCCTGCCTCCCAGCAGAGATGGTATTTAGGAAGGAACTCCAAGCAGAGCAGTGTAGCATCTTGGCTGGTTCTTTTTAATCTGGGAAGTTCATTAATACATCAATATTTATTAAGGGATTAAGTGCTAGTACTGCCATTACACAGCCAGATATCAGGGTGTTGGTATCTGACATTTAACTTATAGGTGGACTTGGAAAGCTGGGAAGCTGCTTTTCAGGCACCAGCTTTGAAAAAGAGGAAACCTTCTTTTAAGGTATTTATTTTCTGAGGAGAATTAATGGACTTCAGTTTTGCATGCAAAGCTCTTTTATCCCCCTATCCTGCCAATATAACACCAGATAGGCTTTTGATTCCCACTCTGTGCAATAAACCCCAGTTTTCTTCCCATCCAACTGCAGTACATCTCTTTTGGTATCTGTCCTTTTGCCACCTGGCTGAGGTTGTGGGCAGGTATGTGCTGATTAGTTCAACCTGATGGTTAAATAACAATGGAATTTCACTTGCTTTTCCCTTGGTTGGGTGCTCTCTCCCCTCTGCCAAGTCATAAATTTTGCATAAAACCCCCAAGGGATTAATCATCATTGTGATGAATGAATCGAGAAATTATTAAGGAATTTCAGCAGCTCTGCCAAAAATGGTCTGCAGGTTCTGAACTTGTCAATAAGGGGAAGGAGGGCGTTAAACACTTTGGTTTCATGAGCTCCCTTCCTCAGGTGCCCCTCAAGTGTCGGGTCATTTGCGAAGTTTAACGACACTGAGGCATATTGGGAGAGGAAAATGCAATTCCTGATCATGTGTAAGGAAAGACTTTTTTAAGAGAAGAAAATGTAGTTTCCTAAGTAATTACTTGTAAAAGATATAATTGTACAAATACACGTAGAGTTATATAACAATACGCTTAAATACACATTTTTTTGGAACAGTGAGGCAAAAACGTAATTCTAACCTGTCTGATTTTGTAGCTAAACATACCCAGTGCTCTGGTGTGGTGCTCCCTCTGAAAACCTGAGAGGAGCAACATCATTAAAAACATCATTACCATCCTCTGTCCTGTGTTGTACAACTGCTTTATTTTTAGAAGACACTTAGTGCTCTGCGTGATCACACTTTGAATCTTCCCCAGCATCGTTCTGTGTTGCTTTTCTGTTAGCTCTGCTCTGGTAATTAAAAAGTTGCATGCAATTATCACAGATAATCACATATTTTAAGGGTGGCCTGACGACAAATAATCCTCAAGTCCTTTGAGGACAACTTTACCCTCATATAAATATTGTAAATATCGTGTAAAAAAGTTTAGGGTACGCATGGGGTGTGAGAGTCCAGGACGGCCTCGTGTTTAGTTAATTAATTTTTCTGTGGGCTTGAAAAAAATCTCAGCAAACGCTTTTCTCTAATCATTCGAAATATTATTGCTTGTTTTGTAGGTGTTTAAATGTTATCGAGAATGCCCGTAAATAGAAGGAGGAGGAGGGAGGGGGGTATCTATTTGTAAGATGAGAAAAGGAACCACTGCCTATTGTTTGACCTGAACAGCTCCCTGATTGACTGGGAGAAGGAATATCTCCATGGGAACAGATGAATGTCTGGTTTTCATGTGGTGAAATCCCCAATCGAGCTCACAGTGGCTTCACTAACGTGCCACTCTAAATTGGTTGTTTGCATGCTGCTTCTTACCTTTCGCTAAACTAAACAAGAATATCCTTCCAAAGTTACCGTCTGCCGAATGCTAATAATGAAATAAAAATGCAGAACAGATAGCGATTGAAATTAACGGGTTTGTTGTTTTGTGCTGTTGTTGGTTTGTTTGTGTGTTTTTTAATAATTTATTTTGGTTTTTAAGTAGAGCAGGCAAAATAATGAAATGACACTAAGCGTTTAGCACGGAGCAGTCTTTTCCCCGTGCTCCCTTTTGCAGATTTGGGAGATAGGGGAGGTCTTGTGATGCCTCCTCACGACACAAGAATGCTGTTAGTTTGGGGGAATCTGGAGAAGTCCCGAATCCATTGTGTCCACGGGTTTGCTCCAGCCATTTACTATGGTCTGTTTTCCCTGTTTTCAATGTCAGTTGACTTCAACACTGCTGTATCTAAAAATAATTTAAATATATCAGAGGTAACAAAAGAACCACAGTTAATGTAAAAAATAAAAAAAATCACAATCCAGGTTGGATGAAGGAGTGATTCCTAAATATTAAAGCTCCAGTGGTCTTATCTGGACCAGCTGCTTATAATGTCTGTGAGGAATGTGGCACATCAAGTGTGTGAACACTGCAGCTATTGTATCCTAACAGGCTGATTGAACCCTGGATAATTGGCATGTAACCTTCTCTATTAATAGTGCAGACAGATATGTGAATTAGCTGAATGCCTCAGACATATGCCATGCATTAACCAAAAGGGCTTACAATTCTCATAACAACTTGGCTAACTATTACACCAGTAATTATTCTTTAGAACTTGATAATATTAGAGAAAAATCAATAAATAATTTGTAGTTTCAGGCCAGATTATGAATAATCAGTTGCACTGTAACACAATCGCCAAAGGTTGGATTGTAAGGAAGATCCAGGACTGATAGTGGGGCACTTTGATGTTTTTAAAGGGGTCAGAGTGTGATTCTCTGTCTTTGTTTAGCTCTTGTAACTTGAAGGAATCGATAGGCACGTGAAACATTTAGAACAATTTCAGGATTGCTGTTCTTTCTGTTGTACAGGAGATGTACAGTCGGGGCCGTTGTCTTTGGAAAGACAATGGATCATTTTTCTTTGTGAAATACGATATAATGGGATAAATTTGACTTCTTAAGTATTTTTTTCATTACATTGTCTTACTGTTCTGAACTTCTTATCCTTCCATTTCAGTTGTTTGTCTAGAATGAAATAGCAAAACCACCTTTTACGTTTTAATTAGGTTGTTCTTTTCCTTAAGTGATAGAGGGTATGATTCAGCTCTGAGTGATCTTGAAAGAATGCAGCATTACAACACTGTAAGGGCAGAGAAATATCAACTACAGGCAGAGAGTATTTAAATCTGGGAGCCCCTAGAGCTGCACAACCTGTCTGAGTAAGTTTGGAGTTACAGGCTGGCCCAACAGAGTTATGGGGCTTTTTGTTATTTGAGAACCTTTTGCAAAGAACTTTTCTTTAGAAAACCTTTTTACAATTTAGTGGAAAATAATCGGATATTTTAGGACAGAGATTCAAGTTTGGATGTTCCAACATTTACAGCAATTTTGCTGTTGTTTTGCAAATGCTTTAGTCATTTAAATGCTTCTCTTAGTAATCCACCTCAAGTCAAGTCCGAATCAAACAAACACAGACAGTGTTTTAAACAGCTACAAATATTACACAAATAGACACTCTTTCATTTCTGAGTTAGTTTTATTTATATTTGGTGTATCCCACAGAGGATGAGTTCATAATGAGTTCAAAAAAAGGTTCAAAATGAGTTCAAAAAAGGTGTTTAGAAGGTGTTATGGTTTTAAGACCAGAACTCAAAGAGCTTCCCAATAAAACTCCAGCCCCTAATCTCATATTATTCTTTGGCATTAATCTCCCTTCGTGCAGAAGCTAAAATATCTCCATTGCCCTTGTCTGATTATCTCCTGCACTGAGCTTCCCATCATCAGCCTACAAAGGTAACACTCTCTTCCACCTGCTGCACCTCTTCTCTAATTACCTGCCTTCTCCCTTAGGATCCTGCTGGAATCTCCTCTCTATGGGCTTTTCAGCCACAAGATAAATTAGACCACGACTCATCTTTCAGGTTTAAGATGAACTTCCTTCTCTTGGGCCCCAGCCACTAAACCCCTGCACAATCTCAGCTACTGCCAGTGTCACAGAAAGCCCCTGGATCAGGAATGTGCCCAGGAATGTGATTTGCACCGGGCAATGGCCAGTGGTTGATACACATCGAGTCTAGACAAACCTAAAATCAGAGCCTTGGGCTGAACCCGGATGGTTTGGTCTTGCTCATGCCAGTCCAACAGTGTCTATGAGGAAACAGGCAGCACAAACACTGTAAAACCACCTTGGCAGTAGAGTTATAAAAACAAGGAGCCAGCCTGGGGAAGGTTAAAATAAGCCCTTTTGTGTGTGTGAATTGGCTGCTTGGCATTGTCCTTTCCTGTCCTCCCCGTGGAAAGATTAAAAAAAAAGAGAAGTCTAACTTCTCACAGTCTCTAGAATGAGATCTGAACCAGAACCCCAGAGCTCAGCTCCCAGGTTTGGGTTGGTCTCTGCACTGAGTCCTGTCCCTGCTGGGGATGGTGGAGGCCCAGCTGGGGCTGCTTTACAACCACTCAGTGTCCTGTGGCCAGCAGGACCCCCCAAATCCACGTGGTGGTGGAAGCCCTGCTGCCTTTGCTGCTTCCTTTGGGAGCTCTGGGGGCTCAGGAGAACAAAGCACAAGGAGCAACCCTAATTCCTGCACCCTTTCCCCTCCCAAACAGAGGTCATGCCGTTTCTGGAGGTGACTTCATGGGGTTTGAATCTCTGCCAAACATGGCAGTTGCAGCCCCAATGTATAATTCCAATTCAGTGGGTTGCCATCTGGTTCAAAAGGCATTTTATTCTGATTTGTTGGGAAGTCAGAACAATTTGGTACGGTCCTTCACTAGCTCTTGTGACCATAATAATAATTTATATAAAGATTTTTTTTCTCTATATATCCTGGCAGATTTTGGGGGAGTGCATGTCTAAGAAGACTTTAAATTCTGCTTGCTTGAACTCAAATAGGTGGGGTTTTTTTGTTTGATACCTATTTATACTTTCATATGTCTAAACTTTATACTTACATGTGTCTAAACTCTACCATCTATAAAATGTATATAAACTTGGTTTTCGAGAAACATATATTAAAATGTACATTCATTTCCATCCTGTCTACATTAGGTACATTTTAACTGTCTCCATCCACACAAAATACATAACTATAAAAGCCTGAATTTATGTCTTTCTCTGGGAAGATGCAGAAAACAGATCCACTGCTTCAGAAGTTCTCTGGCTGCATCCATTTGCCAGGGTTCATATTTTCCTCAGTGGCAGAGGTGCCACAGTCAGCAGACAGGAAAAGACCAGGAGAGACTGGCAGATAGATGCCCTTAACTGGGATCAATACAAAAAGCTTCAGGAGCTTATGGAATAAAGCACTTTGAAGTAAAATGCAGAATTGGATTTCCCAAGCCATCATCACTCTTTTTCACTTTGGGGAGGGGGAAGACCCGTGTCCCCCCTGTGCTGTATTTAGAGTGTTCACAGAGGAACAGGACTAGAATGAGCTGAGTTCAGAGCAGGCTTTAAAGATCACACTACCCCTGAGCAGATTATTTCAAAGCCCCCTTGCTTAAGAGAAAAAAAAACAAAAAAACCCCCAAGAAATAAGCTGGTTGATTTTGTGTGTCAGAAGGATACAGTGAAAGGAGAATTTGGGTATTTTGGAGCTCCAGCAGGGCTGGAATTCACACCTGTGGATGGGTCTGAGCAGGACACCTGAGGCTCTCACACCTACCTGGGGGCAGCCACCTGCCCTTGGGATGCTCCTGGCACCACAGCAGGGTCAGATAGGTGAGTGTGAATCTGCTCTGCCTGCTGGGCATGGGTGGAAAATCAACCCCGTGGGTCAGGTTTCTCTAGATGAGAACCTGTGTTGGGAGTCAGTGTCACAAAAGGTGTTTCTCTCAAGGTGTATCATCTGTACTGCCTTTCAGCCCCACCAACATCAGTGATTGCCAAACTGCATCCCAATTTTGGCTGCCCTGTTGTCGCTATTCTGAGATGATCAGATTTATTTTCAGATTTGATTGTTAAATCAAAGTGGGTATTGTCATTTGAGGGTGTGAATGACTGGTTAAGTGTTGACTGGTGGAAGGTGTCCCTGCCCGTGGCAGGGGGTTAGAACAAGGTCTTTTCCATCCCAAACATTCTGGGACACCATGACTTCTGAGACAAGAAGCCTTTACTTCTCAGACAAGGGAATGTTTGCTTTTTGTTTCATTTGGGAGGGCTGGGTCTGCCAGGCTGGGATAGCCTGATGGGATTCCTCAGTTTGGAATTGATGGAACTTTCTTCTGTGGTGGATGAGGAAGCATTTGACTGAGGGTTTTGCAAAGCAAGGAGCTGCTCAATCAAAAGTTTTGGGCATTTATTCATCAGAGTAGGAAAATATGTTTCTGTTTCGACCCTTAATGCCCACCCACCATCACATTTTTCTCCCCTGCTCCTGAGAAGGATTAGGTGAGGGGAACAGGAATCTGTCTTTGATTTAGAGTCCTTAGGCATGGTTTTCCCTCTCTTTAAAGTACTGAGCAATGATTTTCAGCTTTTCTTAATCCTGAGAACACCTAACCTCGGGGGAAAGAAGTCCAAATTGGGTAAAACTTAAAATAAAATAAACTTTGGATATACCTCTTATTTATTTTTTACAATATTCTATCTTTTTTTTCACACTCATAGGGAAGATTTGCTTTGTTTCATTCGGCAGCAGCTTTGTGACCTGCCTTCTTGATGTTTAAAGGAGCAGAAGTGTGTGGGCCTGTGGCTTGAGAAAAAATGGAACTGATGCTACTGAAAGTGCCTGCTTGGTAATGCAGATGGGTTATCCAGGTGGAAAGGGTTATTAATGCAGATTTGGCTTCTGCATTTAATCCAGATGGCCACTGCAATTAACCACAATGCAGAGTAAATGTTTCAATTCAATGTTGCCATAGAAAAAAGCACAAGCTTGCACAAGCTGTGGATCTGTCCCATTCCAGCTAAAAAGATGGTGAGCTACTGGTGATAAAATGCTTACAGTGAACAAGGAAACTCTGTGAACTAACTGGAGAGTGGGAGAGAACTTGTGTCCCAGGTGAGGGTTGGGGAACATTCAGTGAGAAGGGACTAGAATAACCCACAGCTTTGTGGCTTAGGGTCCTGCTCAGGATGGGAGAGCAACACATTTTGAGGTTCCAACCTGGATTCCTCTGGGATGGAACAGTGCTCAAAAGCAGCCAGGGGGCTGGACCCACATGACAAGTCAGCATTAGGGCATATGTGTAGAGTGGCAGGATCCAGTTAGTTTGGTAGACAGGAGCTACTTCATATCCAATTTCCTCCTAAAAATGAGGAACCATAACAATGAGGGATAATTGTCTTTGTAATTCAGCATCAAAATCAGGAGGGAGACCAGGAATTCTTACTATTAGCTTCTTAGAGTAGAAATCCCAATGTTAATGGAGATTAAGAAATGTATTGATTTGTCACAGGCCATAAGGTTTCCTGTGTGCCTGACTTTCCTTAATTCCCCTGGGTTTGATAACATTGACTTAATCTATTTAAGGACCTATGATGAAGGATAAAACATCACCATCTGCTAATGCAAACATTTATAAGTCACAAAAAACCCATCCACTTAAGATAGAGAATAAAATCTTCATGGACCTGTCTAACATGGTGAAAGAAACAAAATAATTCAGAGTTCTTTTCAAGCTTATACAAGAATAGCTGGGGAAGAAGATGAATGGGGAGAGAGCATCTCCTTGGTTACAGATTTAGGTTTATGATGAAATGATACAACTTGGTAGACAACAGGATGCAGTGTATGTAAAATATGTTTAAGATGCCTTTGTCAGCGGGTATTGTTGAAGTCTGAGTTCCCCACTCAGTCCCAGACAGACAGACAGACACAAGCTGTACCCACCTTTCCTCACAGACACCGTGAGTCACAGAGCTTGTCTTCCTCCACAGAGCAGCATTTTGTAGACTGACAAAAAAGCGAATCACTAGACAGCTTGGTTTCATCAGAGATAAGATTCTGGACCCTCAGACTTATGATCTGGTCTGGTGCATTTCAAAAATGCACATTTTTGATGTATTTTTGGTAACATCTGCAGATCCCAATAAGCAAGTGAATCCTCAGTCCCTGTTGGTACCAATGTAATGGCTGGGGAACATCTGACAACTATTGCTGCAAGCATTTGGGAATACACTCCTGCAGCCAAAATGAGTAGGGATGCAGTTTTTCCCAAGCCCACCTTAACTGATGGTTTGAGCTGAGGCTCTGTCCTGTCTCAGACTGGGCACTCTAAGCATGGACTGATGTCCTTCCATCACAGCCACCCCACTCTGAGCTGGTGTTCCTGAGCTACCTGTGCCTTGCTGAGGTACCTGAGCTACCTGTGCCTTGCTCTCCCCTGCCTTGCTGGGAAGGGAGATGTGGGAGACAGTGACAAACTGGAGGCAGGAACTCCCTAAACTGTCTGCCTTGACCATCACCCACAGCCCGTGTCTACACCGCACTGAGGGCAGGACTGCAGGCTGTGTTAGATCCAACCCTCTCTTAAATGAGGTAACTGAGGTGCTGATAACTGTAAGGAGCTGAAAGTTCAGAAATCTGAACTCGAGGCACTTGTGCACCTGAGCTTCTGTTATGGCCCATCTCCGTGTGCCATTGTGTTGCAGGGATTAAAATATGCAGTAAGCAAACTGCAATTTAGCACTGCACTTAGGCCAGCCTAATGGCTGACTGGCATGAGAAAGAGCACACTGTGAGACTGGTTTGACTGCTACCTCAGGCTGCAGCTTAACTGTTTGGTTCAAATGTCCCCACTTTTGTGAAGCCATCATCATTTGCATTTTCTGACTCCCACTTTCATAAACAAATATGCAAACGTAGCAATATTGCTCACCTCTAACAGAGCCATGGAGCCCCAGAATGGTTTGGGTTGGAAGGGAAGGTAAAGATCACCTCATTCCAATGCCCTGACATGGGCAGGGACACCTTCCACTAGGCCAGGTTCTGATAATACTAATAATAGTTCTAAATTATACTAATAATACTTCTGAGACTCCTATGTGTGGCTTTCTGGATCCAGCCACTTCAGATCCTGTTCAAGAAGCTGTTTTATGTGTAGCCCCTGAGTTGCAGGTAGGAATTGTCTGCATTGATAACCATGATTAACATTACACTTCACTATAAATTAGTGTGTCTGAAGGCACACTGAGGTTATTTGGTATGTTAGTGAAAGAGCACAGACCCTGATAAATCCTTGATTTTTGAGGCTACTGTTTTTAATAAAATAAATGTTTCTATCAAAAGAAGACACATTGCAGTGTATTCCCTTAGGCTTGTGGTGATACTACTATTCCATCTTTTCCCTCATCTCTCAGTCCACACAGGGCAGAGTCTCCAAATCACTGAGGCCAAGGAGAGTTTTTCTTTTGATTCCAGTGGGGGTGGATCAGGAACAGGGAAAGCTGCACAGGAGATTCTGGGAAAGGGCAATGTATCCAAATGAGAGGTTTGTTACTGTAATGTAGACATAAAGCCCGGATTTCAGCCCTTCACCAGCAGCAGCCTGGGGTGTAACTGCAGGAATTCTCCATACCTTTGCTTCCTGTGCCTCTTAAACACACAGTGAGCAGGAGGGAAGTGGGTCGTGATAATTAACTGGTTAAAATAAGAGTGAAGAAATCCAGTCTCACCAGGGTTCAGCAGGTATTGGATGGTGCACAGAGCTTGTGCTGGTTCTGTGGAAAGAAATGAAATTCAGCTGCAGAAAACAACCATCCCCTAATTCAGGATGGACTGGCTCCTCCTCTTATAGGTGTTGACAGAACTGGGGGGATTCAGGGCCCAGTTTGATGATATCTTTGCTTCAGGGAAGAAATTTCCCTTAAAGGGTAATTTGGGTGATCTGGGTTACAACACAATCTTATAGATCTTATAGACTTTTTAATCTATATAAATGAGGGTGGTGAAGTCTGGCCATTGCAGGAAAGAGGGGAGGGGGAGGAAAAAGAGTGGGAATGTCTTGCCAATGCCTCTGCTGAAGAAAACATACAGATAACCCTCTACATCAAGTATACTGATATGCAAATTTAATATCTTATGTATGTCATTTAAGATGGGCAAGTTGTGGGGATTTTCTTCATTTGGGATAAATAAATTATTTTATTTTGACAGAAGGAGAATTTTAATGTGATATTATGTTATCTTATTCAAGATAAATATTAACATATTATAGTCTAAGAACATGGGCAACCCTTTCCTTGCATTTGGAGGAAAAATAACTTCATTGCTGTTTCCATATCTACAATGCTGAAGATTTGGTAAAAGACAAGTCCATGAAATGGGGAAAAAAAGGGAGTGAGCACACATGGGAACGCTTCCTTTGAGTAAATATCAAGGAAGTCCCAGAAAAAGAGGAAAAAATATCGAAATGGCATTCAGAAGGTCAAACCATAAAGATAATTTCGGGTTGGGAAGGGGTTGTCAGCTGGAGGGATGCAGGTCTGTGCGGGAGCAGCAGCTCCAGGGCAGTGTTTCTCACACAGTGTATAAAGGGTGCTTTCCCCAAATGTTTTTTTAATCAGTCCATTTTTAAACAATGTGAGCTGACAGCAGCCCTTTAATATGCATCGCCAAGGCTTTCTGAATTGTAAGTAGAAAGGACGAGCAGATTTCCCTGAATTTAGGAGCGTGGTCTGGAATTTCATAGGTGGAGAGAAAAGGCTGCCTGGCTTTGAAGTTTTCTGCTTTATATGCTAAACAGTGCTGTTGACTGATTTACTGCGATTTCACATTCAGGGGGTGGGGAAAAAGGAAAGCCATGACTTTTTGTTGAGTGCGATGAGGAATTATTGACAGATAGGGATACAAGTTCCACTTGCTTGCAAATTTGCTTTCAAACACAACAAGTTAACACAAGCAAGGGCTTGTAACAGTGCAATGCAACTTTTAGTAAAGACCTGCCACATCTGGCGAGCTGAAAACATTACCTGGTTTTCCATAGGGCTTAAGAGTGCCTGTGCCATTGAGGCAAATGCAGAGTTTGCAGGCAGCATAAACATATTTTTTATTTTGCTGCAAATGCTTAGTGTACCACAATCTTTCCCTGGTATTAGAAAAGCCCTTTTTACCCTGTCTTTCTCCTGAATGTTTCAGATTCCTGGAATATTTTGTCTCCACTAGAACATTTAACCAGCCTGATTATGCGTCAGTGGCAGGGACCCATCCTCAGCAATAAATTCATATTCATGGGGTGAAATGAACTGGAGCATATGTGGAGCTCCAAGACCAGAAAACCTTTGTAACAAAGAAATTCCTGCTAAGAAGTGACCTACCGAGTTGTGTTCTGAACACTTTGGTTAGAAATTATATCTTCCCATGATTCAGGAACAAATGCCAGTGAATGTGGCAATACCAAGGCACGTTGTACAGTCTCATGTCAGCATGTGCAGTTTTAAGAGTGGATTAAAAAAAAAAAAAAAGAAAAAGAAAAAAGCAGTGATATGGAGCCATGAGCAAAAAAAAATTCAATAGAGGTTTTGTTTTAGTGCCTCTGAAAGGAAACTGTCTCCTCTAGGAGAACACTTCTTCCTCGATAGCATATCATTAGTTACTTCTTTACATGCTCTGGAAAGATGTTTCTTTGAATCTTTATGTGTGGAAAGAGGCAGAAAAGGGTGGAGGATAAAAGAGGCTGCTAAATATAGCAGGAGCATCTGAATGCACAAACGCAGCACGTACTTGTCTGCAAAATGGGTAACAAAGGGAAACATGCCTTAGCACATCAAAATATTACTTTTTCGTTAGAGTGTATTTATGTTCTGTAATGACATTTCTATTGGGAAGGAAATTCTTCTCCTCTGGCAACAACCAATAGGACAAATTTCTTTCACTTAATTCCCCAAAGTGGAATTTGCTCCCGTTCAGTCCCGTTTAACCCAACCCTTCTGTGCCTTCGTTTCCTGTCTGTCAATTATCCTCCTTGAATTCTCAGGCATATTATTAAGTCATTTATGTGTTTTTTAAAGCACTTGGATATCTCATAAAAATGATTGCATAAAAGTGCATTTATATTAGTACACCTTCATAAACCCAAATCATGCCAGGCACAATTAAACTCTTTTTTATGTCCCACCATGCAAATCTTCCTGTAGAGCTTGAAGTTTAACTTTCAAAGCTCAGCTGAGTTTATTCAACTGATTACTATCTAATCCACCCACCCATCATCCTACACTCCCTCAAAAAAATGTTAAAATCCTGCCCAGAGTGATATTTTTATTTTTAAACTTGAATGTCTAAGCATTCCTCACAGATGTGAGAAAACTTGAGGCTTAATCATTACAGCAAACCCATGCTGGCATTAGACAGGACACTGTCCTTCACAAAAAATCTAGATTTTCATGAATAATTGGCTGGTATCTCCCAGTACAAAGGCACATTTGAATACCTGGCAGTCCTACAGCAAATAGTGCACATTTTACTTGTTTATTACACCGGGAAACAGGAGTCACCATCCTCTCTTCCTGCTCCAGCTGCTGCAGCACGTTGGGTCATTTCCCAACTTCCCAAAATTGTTGCACCCAAAGGAGAGTTTGTTTGTCCATCAGCCTTTGCTTGGACAGTTGTTTGTGGATTAAAATAAATGGCAAAAGGGGGCTCTGTGATCTGGCCTGTGCTGAAGGAGGGGGCAGAGGCACAGGGGAGAGGTTGAGGGGGTACAAGGTGTTTGTGCTGTGTCTTGTTGGTTCTCCCTGACCCTCCTGGCACCTGCTCTTCCCTTCACTGCCTTCACCAGCTTCTGCCTCTCAGGGCAGCAACATTTGGCTCTCATTTGACTCATAATTGTCCAAACCCATGTCCAGTGCCTTTTGCTCTCTCAGTGCTTAAAAGAGGATTCCTGACACAGAATAAATTTCTGGTTGGAACACCAGTCTTACCAAAAACCAGACTTTCTTGGCAGTGAGGGAAGGGCTGGCATATTCCTGCTAGAGGTCACACTAGAATCTGTTGGAGGCTTTGCTGTACAGTAGCAAAGCTGTTCTGTAGGAAATATTTTATTGCATTGAACTGTTTAATTCCCTGGGCTGGTGTAAACAAGTATAACTTGTTGGTACTCAGTGGGGCCATGAATATTTATGTCTGCAGAGTATCTCCTCCATTATTTTTTTAATCTAACTACATTAATAATTTTAATTAACCATCAGTACTTGATGCTCTATAGGAAATCTGACTGATTTTGCAAAGATACAGACTCACTGTCTGTCAGACTGAGGTGCTGCACTGATATAAAGGCTGGTACTGATGTGGGAGGTTTTAGTAATCCCTGTGACATTTTGGGGAAAAACCAGGACCGTGTTTGTTGTGCTCAGCACAGACCTGCATTATCATGACAAGCCATGGGAGCTGATCAGGTCTGGCCAGAAGGAATCAGCAATTTGGTTTGTCTAGAAGATTTTAGAGCCTGCAAGGTGAACACAGAGAACTCTGGAGGCAGCTCAGGGCTCCTGAGCACCCTGACAGACACCTCTGGAGCTTTATGGTGTGTGAGATCCAAAGAATCCTGTGGGGTTTTAGCACGAGGAAAGAATGATTCCCAAGCAAATCAGCCCAGGAGGAATTCTTTAGGGCAGTTTAGTGGAGAATCCTCCTGACAAAGCCCCTCCTGAGACAAAACACCCATTTTTATGCGTTGAGGCAGCTGTTGGGTCAGACTATCCATCTCTGGGTCCATAAAAGTCTGATCTATTTATATGAAAAGGGCTAACTTGCACAGGCTGGGGAGAGGGAAACCTCTTCCCAATGATCAATACTCTGTTATTTGTACCAGCATTGACTGGGTTATCATTAGGCTTCAGATACTGCATACATGGGTGTATCAGGAGATTAATCACATCTGATTATGGACAATTTTAGGATCAGTTCCAATAAACCCAATTACAGTGTTTCCTAACTAATAAGACCTCCTTGAACTCTCAGGATGCAGACTCACGTGGTGCTGAGCACCTCTGCCGAGAGAGGGAAGAGCCCCTGTTAAATCCTGAAATCTGGGAAAATCAGGCCTGCCAGGAGTTAATTATGGGGGATTAATGGCCCTATATGAAAAATAACAGATGTGACTGAACAGTAAGTTTGCAAGCAGCACTATGACCAATCAATATAAAGCTGTTTTTCAGAGAGATATTATGCACCAAACATGGCAGGAAGATTAAAAAAAGCAAAACTCTTCCTACTTGAAAACATGTTTGAAATGCTGGCAATATGCAAAACATGCAATTATGAACACAGCATGCTACAACTGCTGGGGGAACTTCTCACTCCACAAGGTGATTTTGTAAAAGGTTGGCTTATTTTCATAGTTTATTTTCGCTCCAGCTAGACCAAAGTGAAGCACAGGTAATAGAACTGCCTTAAATAGTTACTTAGTTGGCAAAGCATATTTTAAAGTCCATTTTAAATCTATATACTGGGGTGATTAATCTAAGCTGGAAAGGATGGGAAAAAATAAACATTATGATAAGCAGATATGATATCAGGAGCTGGCTGTGCTTGAAGTTTCTCTTGATTATTGCAGCTAATGCTCAAGACAGACAGGAACTGCAAATAAATAAATACGTTCTGTTAATATTTGCTGAAATTTTTGAACACATTCCCTTTGGCTCTGCTTGTATCCCTTCTCCCTTTTGCTTTCTGGGAACATATGTGTGACTGAGTTAGAGAACAAATGTTTGGAGAAGAAGTTCAAAGTTTCTAAAACTGGCACACATTAGTATCTGTGTCAGAGATTTGTGCACTTTAACCCCAGCTCTGAATTCCTGCTCAGGACAGCACTGGCACACCAGGTAAAACCCTGCCTGCACCATAGCCAAGGGGGAATTGGATGGGGACAAAACTTCTCCCACTGTCCTGATTTTTTGTGCATATTTGGTTTTAATCCTTTCCCAAAATCTAGAAAAAAATCAATGAAATCAGTCCCTTTGGATTTTAAAGGACTTTGGATGAAGCTCCCAGTCAGCAAACAGCTTTTATGTGACTTTGTCCCAGTGTTGCAAACCCAAGGATTCAAAATTTTTGAGTCAGACCCTGCAGAATTGTATTTAAAATTACATTTAATTTATTATTAATTTATTTAAAATGGTATTTAAAATTATATTAGTTGTATTTAAAATTATATTTAAAATTACAAATTTTGAGTCTTTCAAGTTGCCTTTTTGTATCTTGAACCTACACTGTTCACATTTTCCAGCTGCCCCGGTGATTTAGTGGCATAACTGCCAACTGTATTTCAAATATCAGATGCTGCAGATTATGATCATTTGGCAAAAATCTTAATTTTCTGATGCGAGTTTTCCAAAACACTTTAGTAAATCCTGACGAACCAGCAAATGAAAACACTGCAGGAAAACTTGACTCCAGATGGACATTTTGCCAACAAACAGGGAGTTTCATATGAATTTATGTTTATACTTGAGGATATTCTCTGTGCTGCAGCTGGGAGGTGTGATGTGAAACCTCCTAAAGAAGTGTCAATAAATACATGTAGCCTGGTAAATGCTCTGGATTTTATGCCACCTTAGCTCTGTTATTTACTTGAGGTACCTAATATATATATATATTTATATTTATATATATATATATATATGCTACAGTCTCTGAGTTCTTATGGTGCCAGATCATAACACACTCTATTGTTGCAGGTTTGTTTCTAGAGTAGAATCATGGAATGGTTTGGGTTGGAAAGGACCTTAAAGACCATCCAGTGCCACCTCCTGCCATGGGCAGGGACACTTCCACTGTCCCAGGTTGTTCCAAGCCCCATCCAACCTGGCCTTGGACACTTCCAGGGATGGGGCAGCCACAGCTTCAAGTTCAGGCTGCCTGGAGTGTTTATCTGCTCCTGTGTTAGGGAATGACCATGGAAAGGCTGGAAAGCCTTGTGGTAGGGACTGGATTAGTGCAGCCCATCCACAGGGGAAACAGGAGCAGATCCAGAGGGGATAGTTGGAATTTTGCAGAGCCTTGAGCAGATCTTTGCTGATTCAGGAGAATCAATTACAAAACCCTTTCAGCCCAGTAGATGCCTCTTGCAGTCATTCAGAAGGTCATAAAGCTCCTGATTAAGCTGATTGCTGCTTATGATAAACCAGACACAGGTTTCAGGTGTGTTCCAAAGGGCCAAATTCTGGCTTGTGAGAATAAACCCTGTTGCTGCAAGGAGCTCCAATTCTGTGACTGAAAAACAACAGATCAGCCATTAAATCGCTCAGCTATTTGTTAAAAACATTAATGAAATGTTTTCCTCAGGAGCAGGAAAAAACAAAGCAAGCAAACAAAAACCACACCACAATTTCCCTGAGTTTCAGAGCTATTATGGCCTTTGATTCATGAGTTTTAGCAGGTTCTGGAACAATGTCAGAAGAAAAAGCTTGCTGTTACAATGTAAGAACACTAAAGTATCCTGAAGTTCTGTTTCAGAGGATTTGATATTTTATTTTGTGGCTTTACGACACCAATGGGCTGCATTATTTGCAATTCACAAACTCACAACACTGTAAAATACAGTGTGCTTACATTTTGGAATTAAAAACCATTTTCACAAATAAATCTAAGCAGATTGGAAATAATACAAAAATCTGTTCGTTTGACTGGAAGAATCTGAACAGAAACTGGGCAGGGTTTCAAAGCCAAAACAATGCAGAATATATTTGGGGTTGCAGTGCTGCAAAGATGGAACCAGTTGTCATTTGCTCACTGGTCATTAAATCAGAGCAGGTTGGTATTACTGAGGTGGTAGGGTGGAATCAGCATTCCTCCTTTTTCTGTTTATTGTTCTTATCTTCTCTCCAAGTGGATAAGGGGAAAAATTAGAGCCAGAACATAAGTAATTACAAGGTCCAAGTGATCTCGTTTGCCAGTGTTAAACCAGGTCTGTTCTGCAAGGAAAGGAACAATGAATGAGAGAAAACTGAAATTTCTTCATCTGAATCATCCTGTCTAATTCCAACAAAATTCCCATGGAAACTTCAGGACAATCCAGCACATCCCACAGTATTTACTGAAGGGAAATGTTGTGGTTTCAGATGTACCTTGGGTTTCTGTTCATGCATCCGTGCTCTTTAGCAGGACAGTGACATTAACACAGTAAATCCTGTGGTCCACTACCTCAGGTGTGGAAAACAATCCAAAATATAGCATTTCTCCATGGAATGGCAGCTGGTTCCCTCCTGAAGGACAGCAGGGACAGTAGATAAAGAAGTTAAAGAGCTGCTAATAAAAGTATTGTGTGCAAAAACCCTGCTATGGTCAAACATTACTTCCTGGGTTCCCAGAACCCTGAAGAACCTGTAATTATTTCTTTAATTAGCAAATATATATTGATTTGCATTTTTTCCCATTAAGTTTTAGCAAGATAAACGGGACATTTCACCGGTAGCCCTTTGCCAAGTAGGGCTGGCTTTCCTGCCACAGAGTTTGTTGGTTGGGTCAAGCATTTTGACTAATTTTTATATAGTAGGGGGAAAAAAAACAAAAGGGAAAAATAAAGAAAAAGAGAATGAAGAGGAAAAAAAATAAAAGAGAAAATTAAAAAGAAGAAGAAAATAAATAGGAAAAAAAGGCCTCCCAGATATTTTCTGACTAATTTTGTTTCTGTATCAGGGCGGTAATAAAAATGCAATTGAACTCTGAGCTACATGGAGATTAATACCAGTCACCAAGCAACTAACTTAGGAAAAAAGGATGAGTGTTAGTAGGAAAACAAGGATATTAGGAAAGCACAAGCTTGAGTTCTGGTTGTTCCAGAAAAAAAAGAAATCAGTTCAAAACAAATTCCAAAACAAACAACACTTTTCACTTAAAAAATCCAAAACAACACATCAGCATTCTAGTAATTCCTGCCATTGACTGTTTGCCTCTTAAACAGTACATATTTTAGGAGGAAATATCTGAGCTGTACCAAGAAAAGCCATCCAAGAATCTTTGTTTTCCTCTGAAATGCAAGGCCAATAACTTATCTCTTATTAACAAGTTCATCTTTTGTTTCCCCAAGGTGCTTGTGTTTTTTTGCTTCTTCTTTTTTTTTCTTTTTTTTTTTTTTGTTTTGTTTTGTTTTCCTCTGTGTGTGCTCTTGGCAAAATTGTTTGGAACACAAAGAAAGCAGCTTCCCCCTCCCGTTGTTTTGCTGTCTTTGCAAGCATTTATTTTCGTGGAGACAAAGCTGGGTTTCCTCTGTGGCGGGTGTTGTGCTGAGTGAAACGGCCCAACATTCCTATGAATGGAGGCTCTAAAGACGGGCTGGGCTGTTTTGAACTTGTTAGGACCAAAATAGCCAAAAAAAAAAGAGAAAAAATAAAAAAGGAGCCAGCTTGTCAAATTAGGAATTACATGAGGTCAGCAAATTTAAGAACAACCACAACTGGAGGAGAGAGAAAGAGAGAGACCTAATTACGACTTGGGGGAGGGAGAAAGGGTGGACCTTGCTGGAAACCCGGAGCTGCTTTTGATCTCCGAGCTCAGTGGGGCACTTGGGATGAGGCTCCACTAATTTTGGTGGCAAACGATCGCCCTTAATATGCCTAAAAATAGCATTCCTGCTGGCCAGCATTCCAGCCCTGCACACCACAGGTTATTTCTGCCAGATGCAGAAACCATTTGAACTGGGTTTAGCCCTAAAAATCCTGTGCCCTCTCCTGACTCGCTTGGGTTTTTTGTCTAGTACCTGTCACCGTGACATCAAAAGTCAACTTCTGCAAAAGGACAGCTCTGAGACATCTCTGGAAAGGGAACTCAGCCCTTTTTGGAGAAGTTTGGCATCCCAGCACAATAATTTTACCACTTGGACCATTGTCTGGCCTCAGAGATCCTCGGGCACAGGAGCTTCCTTGGGCTCGGTGCAGGAATAACTGTAACACTCCCATCCAGACCTGAGGAATAAGTCCAGCAGCACTTGATTTGTGCCAGAGTCTGATATTTGTAGATGTAATTATAGAAAGCAGCGGTCTGGGACACTGCAGAGGGAGCAGGAAGCCCAAACTCCTGCATTCTGATCTTCACTCAGTGACTCACTTTGCTTATCTTGTACAGCCCAGATAACAATCGTGCTGACCAGCAGCAGCGCTGGCAGCGTCAGCAGCACCAGCTCCATCCTGGCAGGGCTGGGGAAGCTCAGGAGATGCTCTCCCTCCACCTGTCCACTTTGTAATGCTTGACAAATTCCTGCATTATCTTTTTTTTTTTCAAGCCCTGTCCATCACAGTCCCGTAATTTACTGTAAAATGTTATGTTCCAAAAAAACCCCAAAATAAAATTCTCCATTTGTTATTTCATAGGCAAGTTGAATTCAAAATTAACATTTTCATGCAGCCAGAGAGCTTAAAAACAAAAGAATAATTGTATTTTCCAACAACATCATGATTCCTAGGCCAGCTGGGGTTGTGAGGGTGAAGGGTGTCCTGACTCCTGAACACTTGGGAATGGCATTCCCAGTTGTTTAGACTAATACAGCTCGAGCACAATAAACCATAAGGCAGGGGGTTGTTGAGCCCTCTGCCAGGGCTGCAGCACAGAGCAGTGCTGTTCTTGCTGCTTGCCTTTGCTCACATGCAGACACAGAGTCCAAATCACCAGCTAGAAGTTAACTATTTATTCAAATCGGATTCAACCAACTAATTGTTCCCAAGCTTTTCCCTCCACTCTCCATTATTTGGGACGTACAATCGGTCCCACAGGACCCAGGTCAGATGACATGGCTTTTTTTTTGGGGGGGGGGAGGCTGGATAATTAGAGTGTGAAAGTATAATAAACAGTAAATAGCAAATTTACTTGGAAACAGCCACTTATAGACACAACCCCCCTCTCCCACCCTGATATCTCTGCTAATAAAACCTCATTCATGCCAGTGCTCACAAAGAGCAGATGAAATGGGGCACAACGCTGAGTGTAAAAAGCAAATGTGCTTTGCAAATGTTTGCAAATCCAACCCTGCATTATTCTGTGAGCAATAGCCAGGGACAGGGAGGTGATAGATCTCTCACCCTGTTTGCAGCAGGACGTAAGTCAGCTCTAATAAATGTGGCATCTTTGAAGTATTACGCCTGGAAGTGGCATATTTTCACCTAAATTTTCAACCCTGTGGTTAAAATCTATTCCAGCCTTTACACTGTCTGACTGAGGAGTTAAAAGTCCAACATTCTGATTTGTTAATTTTTAACCTGGGTATGTAAAAATGTTCTGGTTTTTTTTTTAAATAAAGATGTAAAATTAGCAAATCCACCCCTTCCCCATTTCTACACTTGAAAGTAAAAACACACAGTTAAGCACCACTTGAACAATCCATTAATAACTAAACTAGATAACCTATTTGGGTTTAATCCAGCCTGAATAAAGGCAGCAGTTCAAGTTGAAACTGAAAGCCAATATTTAATATACGAGCTGGTAAAAACAGCATTCGGTGTAACTTTAACAGAATCACCAAAGTTTAATAATTGTTGTGGGGAGGGTTGTGAATTTTAACCTTCTGTTTATTGCAACCAGAAAGGAAACATTTTCAAACAGCAGCTGAGGAAGCTTACAAATTAAATTACATGAATGTGCCTCATCTGGGAAGAAGGAAGTCCTGCCTCACATACATATGTTTTATGCAACAGAGCTGTTTACTTTATTTGTAAACCCTTCAAAACACTGTCCAAAGTTCAGTCTTTGTTCAAGGTAAGAATGTAATTGCACTGCCCTGAGATGCAATGTAAGTAATAAAGTTAGGATTCACTAGAGGAAGACAATCTGGAATTAAGAAAAAGCAACTTAAACAGTCTTAGTGCCTCTCCTCCCTCCCCTCCTTCTTAATGACTCTCGTCCCCTTAAGAAATCTTTGAAGAAGCCAAAAAGCACAAGCAAGTCTGTTTAAAGGTCATGTGTTTCACTGCTCTGCTTCCCTCAATGTGCCTTTGATAATCCCAGGAGAACACACTGTTGTTTTACATTTTCATCCAAGTTCCATTTTTAGGAAGACACAGCAATGTCCAAGCTTTATACACAACCTCTGAGATGTGTTTAATATTGTTAATTAGACTCTCGTTGGGACTTTCAAAAGCAAAGCCTCTCAGTGGAAGTTCAATGGAGATTTATTTGCAAGCACAGAGTGTACTTACAGAGAAATAAAATTAGGGAAATAGGAAGGCATATTGAATATAGGCACTTCTTCTGCAAAGATAAATGATTTAGTAATGAATAGATTCTTCAGGCCATAAAAAATCCATTTATTTTCTTTTGAATTTCAACTAGAGGTCTTGCACTTTCCCACTCAGTTATAATCAGCTAAAATTAGAATACAGAGCATGAAACCAGTGTACAGGCAGAGCAGGCAACAACCACAATGTATAATAATAAATAGAAGTTAAATTAGCAAACATTTTCAGAGAGGCAGCATTTCCACGGAAAGGTGCAGGTTTATTCAAGGTGGAAGGAAGATGTGATCTCAAACACACCCGTTTGTACAAATCATCTGCCTCGTAACAACAGGCTGCCAGACTTTAGTCAACTCATTAAAACCAAGGATCCACTTGACCTCTTCTGTAATTGTGGAAATGAACCAGAAATATGATTAGTCCAAGAACTCCAAGGGTTGCTCCATGTTAAGTTTGTCTTATCAAGGAACCTGATCCTGCAGGACCTGAACAGGCGCTGGTTCTGCTTCACTCGTGTCTCCCTGTGCTCTGTCTGCATGAGAAGGGCCAAGATGGCACAGTCCTGGCTGGGGAGCACCACAGCCTCCCTCATCCCTCTTTTCCAGAGGGGATGGGCACATCAGAGGGGCCTGCACAGCAGCCTGAC
Source organism: Manacus vitellinus (assembly GCF_001715985.3). Classification (NCBI taxonomy): domain Eukaryota; kingdom Metazoa; phylum Chordata; class Aves; order Passeriformes; family Pipridae; genus Manacus; species Manacus vitellinus. The sequence continues at coordinate 2,904,004 of NW_021939960.1, read as the reverse complement.
CAGGCTGGAGCTGCAGGACGGGGATGTCTTGCCCCAGGAGCAGAGATGGCCATGTGGCCACTCAAAGCACAGTCCCAGTGCAGCTCCTTTGGGACAGTTCTGTGGCTCAAAAGCCAAACTCAGCCTGGGCAAGGCAAATAGCCTTGTTAGGGCTGAAACAGCACTGACCTGGTGGCTGGACTGAAAATCTGCTAAGCAGTGATCAGCTGCTGCTGTGGCACCATTTCCCCTTTCATTTCTGTGGTTCCCAGGGTCTGGCTGAACGAGACAACTGTATTTTCTTCTATTTAAATATGAACTGGAAGTAGGCTCAGTATTGCTACTCTTGGGTCCATGGGGACTTGTGCTATTGAAAAGGTCCCACTGAGGTCAATAGAGCCATTTGCATGATTAGGGGTTTAGTGAAACAAGAGAGATTGGAGTAATGTTTAATTTTTGTGTTACCCGTAGCCTTTGTATTATTTGGTGTATATTAAAGTGTCAGGAGCTGGGTACACGTGTTGAAATCAGCTGGATGATTATATGAGATGGGAGCCAGTTCTGCAACAGCTCCATTCCCAACACTGCTGCTGTTTCCCCTTGACATGAACAGGTAAAAACACAATTGCCTCCAGGTTCAGTCAGACCCCAACACCCCCTGTCTGCTCCAATTGCTGGATTTGCACTGTTTTCATTAGAAAATAAGATTTTTCCTTAAAACCCTTTTCCAAACACCAGGTCTTTAAGGTCCCTTCCCACCCAAACCAGTCTGCAATTTCATTAATTCAGGAAAAAAGAGCTGGCATTTGATCACCAAAGTATTTTCTGTCTTAATGCCCATAAAAGTTATGAACTGTACCGTGATGTTTTGAAATCATGCAGGTTTTAGCATTTTTGCCTGTGCAGGTTTATAACTGGGAAAGTCTGTTTCATCTTCCCTGAGACACTGAAATATCTGGATCCCATTTTTGTAATGATAACCTATATAATTTAGAAATTAGAAAAGAAACAGAAGGGAATAGAAATTATGTTGAATATGCGTGAAGTAAAGACTTTTTTTTTTAGTCCTGATTTTATCCCACTGTTGTTCTCTCTTTCCCTGTGCTGCTCCTCAGAGCTGCATCCCCACACAGACACGTTGGGCACATCTGGGAGCTGAGGCAGGAGCCATTCTGCCTGTTTATTCCATCTGTGCTTGGAAAACACGTTCGAGCCAAAAACATGGCTCAGGGTTTGATCCTTCCTTATTATCTATAATTTGAGCGGTGGAATTTCTGTGTATCCTGAAGCCCAGGAATTTTAATCTAACAGTTTACATGTTTAAAGACAGGAGCTTTTGGTTCCACACTGTAGCTGCTCAGTCCACGACTATAAATCTGAGTAAATTGCTAAAGACTGAAACTCCAGAAGGCAGGAGGAATGATGCAAACAGAAGGTCCTGTTCTGACTCAGTCACTTACCAACTTGTGCTACATTTTTATTGCAGGTCAAAAGTCGACAGAGTATGCAAATTATTAAAAAAAAAAGGATTCTTGTTTTGGAAAAATACACCATTTTAGTATTTATAATTACACACTAAAGGGCTTTTATGCTCAGCCTCATTTATCTTGGATTTTTGCATAATTTGAACTGTAAGTGGCAATATATGTAGAGCTCATTTATTCAAATTATACAGGGTTAGTGTTTTCCCTCTCTTGAACATGGTGTGCATTTTGGGATTAGTGCCAGATTCAAGGAAGGAGGAGGAGTATAAAAAGAAGAGACTGGAAAAAGACTGCAGAGATACTTGTTCCACTCTTAAAATGGCTTCCAAACCTCTCATGAAAAATTAGATGTGCAAGTTAAATCCTCTTCCCTTTGTAAGACAAATATATTCTCTGCAGATCCCAATAAATGCACCTGACATTTGCAGTATTACTCATGCCACTGAAGGTGTACAGAAAATTGCTGTTCTCACCTGTGTAATTTAATAGGAGGAGGATTTTCTGCGTCCTCAGACACCAAATCTTCCCTTTTCACTTGCCATTCTGCAAAATGACATATGTCAAATCTATTAACTTCAGAACTGACTTACCCTGGCTGTGTGCAGGGTGTTACAGGTTTTGCTGTGAGGATTACTCACTGGGCATCCTGTTGTAAATAATGCTGTGAATAGATATTATCAACCAGCCCAATCCAGGCAAAACATGTTTACAGTGTGGTTATCCAGTAAATGAAGTGTTTTGTATTCAGTTTTGCACTACACTAATGAACACTCAACATGTTGCAAATTAAAGGTATGAAATTCCTGCTGAACTGAAAATCCCCAGTGCAGAACAGGATAGTGTCAGTCCCTAAAGGGAAATGGCTTTAAGAGAATTAATTATTCCCCAGTGTAACAATTGGAGCTGGTGTTGAAGTTGTTCTGACCCCTCATGTTCCAAATGGGATCTTCCCAACCTTCCTCCAGGTACCTGAGGGGGGCTTTTGCACAGGTGTGTCTGTGGAGCAAACTGAGATGAGAACTCATGATTTCCAGGAGTGCTCTGGGAGCTCCCAACTCAGCCTGGAGCAGGTTCCTCACTCCCAAATGCAAACTGAATGCAGAACAACTTAATATTTACTTGGAGACCTTAATGATCTATCCTTAAAAGATTAATTTGCTGTATTCTCCACTGGTGTAAATCAACATTCACCCATTGGGTGAAGCACAATTTTATGCCAACATGGCAATCTCCTTTGAAAAAGGAGATCTCCACACACAAAAACTCATCCTGCCAGCTGAGGAAAGGACTTGTGCTTGTGGGATATAACACAGGTTTTATAAATGGAGTTGTTTTTGTGGGCCTGAACTTCCAAACTGTGCTTCTGTGAGCAGGGGCAGATGCAGCCCAGATGTGAGCTGGGCATTTGAGCATCATCTCTCCCTTCCTTGCCCCAAGTCACTGTGACTCCTGGTTGCTCTGGCCTGGACCAGCAGTGCCTGTGGGGGCAAAGGGTCTGCACTGGACCCTCTCCCAGCTGTCCCACCACCTTCCAGGCTTCTCTGGGAGCTCCTGACTCCCGCTCCTTCCCAGAGACCCGGCCCTATTCCCAGTCCCGCTCCCATTCCCTGCTCGGAGCAGGTGACTGAATTCTCCTTGAAATACAAAGTGTAATTGTCACTACTGTGGTTTTTTTTATGCAAAGCAGTAGTTTCAAAGCTTTCAGCTCGTGATTCCTGTTCCTGGCTCTCCTGTGGCCATTTCCATCTGCACTTCCAGGTCGTGAACCCAGCGGGGTCACAAGCTCATCTTTGGGAACTGCTGATTTAACGTGTCCATGTAACTCCATTGCCAAGCTCCAGTGAAGTGCTGTGATTAGCAGGATTTATTTTGCTTTCCTAATAATACACTCGTTATGGGAAAAACTGAAGTTGAGCTTCCATTCCTCAGGAAACAAAGATCCAGTGTTCTTTTCGTAGGGAGATGGCCTCAAGGAGCAAGTAATAGTGGGGGGAAAGAAAGTAAAAAAAAAAAGAAAAAAAAAGCCATCCACTTTTTAAGACATCAAACACTAAATTGTGCTGTATAGGAAATCTTTTAACAGCCCTATTAATGCTATGCTTATTCCCCCTCCAAGATGGGCCGTGTTGTTGCCCCAAGGAAATCTGTGGAAAACTCCCACTGGAAAGTTGCTTTAGTGCTGCTGAAGGGCAAGTGCTGGATCCATACGTGTTCTGTTTTGAACCATCCTCTCTCCATGGCTTGAAAAGGAGTGCCACTGCTTCCACATGTACAATATGAACTCCCAGTGATACTCTTCCCAAATGCTAATGCACAGCTGTGGAGTTTGGATATTCCAGAGCTGACTCATTCTGCAACACAGCAGATTCACAGAGACGAGGTGGAGGAGGGGCAGTGCAAAATAGCTCTTTCAGGAATTAAAAGAACTCCTAAACCCCAAAGTATTACTATTCCATTACAGTATTTCTTTCATTGAAAAGTTTGGGTTTTAATGACCCCTAATTGATTTTTTTTTTTGGCTTTGCTTTGTTTCAACATAAAATCTATGTCACTCTGGCACAGCCTGCCAGTCTTTTGTCTGATGTTACAAACAAATCCAGGCAAACATTAAGATTCATAAGGGGGATGGGGGGGAAGCACAGCTTCTTAAAGCCACATCAAGTATGTTAGAGACAAAACATTTAATTTAAATGGTAGAAACTAACACAAAACAGCTTCAAACTTAGTAAGCAGAGTCAGCTAAGTAGAAACACATGTTCTTTTGACATTTGTTTTCATGACAATTAGAAGCAACTAGTTTTCAGCTAACATTCTTGTTCATCCCTTTGAGGCTTTGGCTCGTACATGGATTCAGAATTACTGCAGAACAGGTGCCGATTGGAACATGCAACCTCAGAGGATGGAAGGCAAAGGAGCCAAGTCTGGCTCAGGCACGTCCATGACCGTGGATTCAATGAGTCAGGCAAATGAGGAACACAAAACGCTTTCATTTTTATGTCGCTTTGACCTCAGTGTGTGTTTTGTTCTAATGTGTTCTGCATGCTCTGATCACCCTGATCACATGCATGTGGCTCATTCACTTGCAGAGCATAGAGTTTCTTCCCCCCCCGTTTGAAGACAAAGCCCTGTGACAGCTTACAGAGACAAGAACAGGTTTTTAAGTGTCATTAGCTCCTTGGGTTTGGTTGCAACAGTTTTCATGTCAGCCCAGAGCCACTGAGAGGATTAAATTGTCAATAGGCTCTTCCTACCTTTTTTTTTTCCTTAACCAAGAAGTGAATCCTCACTTTGTTGAAGTCAATGAAAGGTTTCAGGCTGATTTCAACAGGCACAAGGTTACAGATGCAGCCAGAGGGACAGCTGAGGTTTCAGGAGGGCAGATGGGTCTGAGGTGCCCTGCTGACAGCAGGGAGGTGATGGGGGGTGAGGAGGTACATAACTGTCAGGCTTCTGTTCTGGGATGACTGTACAACTGAAAAAAGCCCACAAAATTGCCCCAAAGTTTTTCAGCAAGATGGGCTACCCTGACATTTCTTGTTCCAGGCATAAAGGACATGACGGGTTGGCCAAGGCTTCTTTCACAAATAAGGGTGGGACTGGGCTGAGGAGACAAGTGGGGAGCGCTGAATAATTTGGCTTTCAATTTCTGGGGGCCTAAAACAGGTAGGAATGACTTTGCCTGCAGAAACATCAACAGACACACAGACACACACCCCAGTCCTTTTGGGCTGACCTACAACTGTTTTCCCTGTTGACCATCCCGTTCCTTTCCACTGCCTTTAACAACTCCCTGCCTTATCCATGCTGGTGTCACTCCTGAGAGGAATGACTTGGCAAGGGTCTGATGGAGAAAGGAATGAGCAGGTTGAGTCCCAGAGCACATGGAACAGGGAGATGTCACTGAGAACATTAATAGGAACTGTGTTAGCACCTCTGAATCATATTTTCAGAAGAGTTATGAGAAGTAGAAGCTCTCACTGCTGCTGCTATCAAGGGATTTGTCCTTGCAGGTGAGATTTTTAAGAAATCCAAGAGACCTATTATTGTTAGCCAATAAATAATTATTTTCTTTTTGTTTGTTTAAACTGGTTTACCAGGCTACTGAAAGACAGGAGTAATCTTAAAAGACTTGCTAATGAGTTAGGAAATGCAGAAACACCACACCCTGTGCCTGATTTCAGTCATACAATGGATCTGTATATGATGAAGAATGCAGATGGTGTCACATGACAAACCCTGTATGGATCTACCCTGCCTTAAGTAGATATAGATGTGACCTTGGCTTTCAGGAAAGATCAACAAAAGCTTAGCTTATTATTCCAAAATCTTAAACATATCATTTCAGCATCCATATAGGGCCTTGGCATATAACATCTGTAACTGCAGAGCTGGGTTTTCTCCCATATGGTAGAAAAATGTTCTAGAGGATGTCAGACTTCCCAGCCTTGCTGTATAAAGGGCAGGGCTCCTGCCAGTGCAGCAGGAGGGTGAGGATCACATCCCTCTTCAGCTCCCACTGATGCCACTGCAAACCCACGTGCTGGGGTTGGACACTGCTGTGTCCCCATGTCAGAGAGGAGTATTTGCAGCGCTGTATTTTGATACTAGTACAGATTTCATACATCTGTGGTAATGAATTTCACTTCATGTAATAAAATAGGTAAAACTTTACCAGAAGGATAGGATTGAACCACAGTGTCATAAATTGATGACACTGCTGTGTAATAAGATGGAAAAGGACTTTTTACAAGAGCATGTAGTGACAGGACAATGGATTCAAACTGACAGAGAGTAGGGTTAGGTGGGATATTAGGAAAATATTCTTCCCTGTGAGGGTGGGGAGGCCCTGGCACAGGTTGCCCAGAGAAGCTGTGGCTGCCCCATCCCTGGAAGTGTCCAAGGTTGGACGGGGCTTGGAGCAACCTGGGCTAGTGGAAGGTGTCCCTGCCCATGGCAGGGGGTGGAACTGGATGAGCTTTAAGGTCCCTTCCAACCCAAACCATTCTATCTGTAGTACAAGCTTGGTTTCAGGGGCAGTGAAGGTTCTCCTCCTCAGTCTCTATCAGGACTGCAGCAATCACTCACCCTCTGACCTGAGCCACCCCTGTTCTTAAAATGCTTTTAATTTTATTTTTCTTTCTTTATTCTCACTTCTCCACAATAATGCATAAACATTATATATATATCATATATTTAATATTTAAATATAGGGGTACTTTTTCACTTCTAAGAGAAGAAAAGAGCCTGGTAATACCCCAGGCTGAATCTGGTAATAGCCCAGACAAGCTGTATCTCTCTGGGCAGGGGTTTGCCACTCTTACTGTCACAGCACAGTTCAAGGTAGGATATTTTGTCTGTACTACAGACTTGTCTGAGGTGTGGCAGGAAGCACAAGTAGTTCAGTGGGTGCCTCCCTACCAACTGCATGGAGCCAGCCCATGGTTCCTGGGGCCAAAATGCTGTATTTGCCATGGAACATAGAGGTGATCCTACCAAGTTTTGCCATAGCAGGGTGTTCACAGCAAAATCCAACTATTTTACTTTGATGACCTTTAATACCAATCAGATCTGACCTGGTTTAGTCTCACTTGGAGGAGCATTGATCAGACCAGCAGAGAAATGTCCCTTAATCCCATTTTGCTAAACCTGCAAAATGCTACAAATCAGCTGAGTGAATGTGTATATAAATACTGTTATTATCATGCTGTTATCTAGTTTATCAACACTGAATGATACCCTCACAGCATCACTGTGCATCCTGTAAATAACTGAGATAATACAAAGGAAGCTTTTTAACAACTCTGTGCTTTTGAAGTTGTAATAAATCGTATATCACAGGGCGCAAAAACACTACAGAAATGACTCTTCTCTGCCAATGCTTCCTCTTTGTGCGTATGATTTTCATTTAATATCACTTATTTCTGAAGTCTATTAAACCAATTGTCTTAATCTCGCTTATTATCAGTGTATTTGCTCCGTGCAGCAGCAGCATTAATAAAAATCCCTCTCTAAACACAGACCAGCTGGAGCAAGCACCACAGGAACTGGGAAGGGTGACCCAGATGTGCAGCATTACCCGTATTCTTTTTATGAGAGATAAACATTTTGTCTGGTCCCTCTCAGGAATGCCTTCTCCCGGTGTCCCACTCTCCCTGCCCAGCCAGCAGCTGCACTAAATCAGGCTCTTTGCATCGTTCTCCTCAGCCCACGAGGAAGGGGAAATTTCTCTTCCCCTCCCCTTTTTCTTCTCTGTTCAGCCGGAGGTGATAATCCCCACGGAATGCAGCATTTAGCACTTGTCAGGTATATGGTAATTGCTACATTCCCAGGGGATTAAATCCCTGGAATCTAATTACAGTGGAGGGAAACCTCCCTATAAGAGAAGAGCTTTGCTGTATAAGAGAAGTGAAAGTCCATGGCAGGGTAACAGGGAACTGAGGGAAGGCAGGGCCTTTGCCCCTTTCCTACCCAACATCAGCACTATGTAGGTCCATCTGTCTGTCCATCCTTTTTGGAGAGCAGCCTGTGGGGAAGGCACTGGGAAGCTCTGAGCCCTGGCTGCAGTTCCTACAGGTCTGGATGTCCCTGGGCAGGGCAGATTCACCTACTGAAGTGTTTCATGACTTGACTATTATGGATGCAATCCCAACCCCAGCTGGGGTTGTACAATTGACTTACAGGCCTTGATCAAACATGATTTTGTTAACTCAAACTGCAGTCTGCACCCACCAGTACACCCCTATCCCTCACCTCCACAGGTCCATAAAAACTGCTATTATGGATAATCCAAACCAGCCTCCGTTGCTGCTGCTGTGTCACCTAAAAGCAATTTGAGTTCATTTTTGTTTGACGTCAGCAGAGCATATTGCAGAGGGGAAAAGAAAATACACTGCACAGGGGGGAAAGAATACTCAAAAGCACGTAATACGAATATGCTGATCTATAGATGATACCAGAAGAAAATGAAGGAGGCAGGAAGAGGTTTGTTTATGAGAGGAAAGATCTCTCACACACAAAGTGAAGTGTGTTATGTCAAGATACCGAGTGAGGTTCTTGCTCTGTTTTATTTAGATCACAAAAGAACAGATGCACTGCACACCCGCCTGTATGAGCTATTTTGTTGCATTCAGTTTTCCAGTGAATAATTATATTTGGAGAGTGAAAATATATATGTATATATAAAACACCTTGATAAATCAAAGCCCTCTGCAGTTGTGTGGCTGTCTGTTCTCAGGAAAGGGCTCTGTCTGATTACACAACCTAATCTTCTGAAAACATGAGTTTCGAGGAGATGAGTTTCTCCTCTCTTCAAACCTACACCTGCAGACTCTGTAACTGCCAAAACACACGTGGAAAGACTTTAAAATGTTGCTGCCTATCTGCATTATTTGTATCACACCACCAAGGCTCTGTTGCCAGACAACGGTGTTAGAAATAGTCACAGGACTGACTCTCCAAAGGAGGTTTTAAAAATACTGTCTCCAGTTTATTTGTTTGTTTTTGAGGCTTTATGTATTATCAGTTCTTATTTTCAGGCTTTTGTTTTCATTCAGAAAGAGTAAGAGAAATAAAGAACTAACTTCAAGAAAGTACTTGCAGTTCTCATGGAAACACATGAGAACATTTCTGCCTCCCAGAACTGAATCCTAAAAAAACCCCAATATTACAAGGCTTAGTGACATTCCTGGAGTTGACACACTATGCAAAACATCACTTCTGTTGTCTTTGAATTATTATTTATAAAACAAAGAGAGGTACAAACAGTTCTGCAACGAACATATATTTAAAATATCTGCACTAAATGTTTAAAGTTTTATACAGGAAAACATGGGCTGAGAATTAGGAGCCCTGGCTCCATTCCCTGCTCAGCCTCTGGATTTCCAAAGGGGCTCTATGTCACCAGTCCTTTGCACCTTCAGTTCCTGCAGCTATGAAGTTGACTTGTATCTTTTAAGGAACAAATCCTTAAAAATATGCTCTGAAATTACTGTGTAGAGTATTAATCTGTATTATTAGTGCTATGACTAAGAATCATGAATAATTAGAATTTGGAAGCATAACTGTATATGGTCTATTACAGATATTTCTCCAGCAGGAAAATTATTTCTAACTATGCCACTGGTTTATTATCTCATTTGGGTAAATTAGATCTGATGTTTGATAGTTTCCCCAAAAATAAATAAGGAATACTAATTCCTCCTATCCTTTCTGGAAATGCTTTTCTTTTGATTTGGGCAATGCTGAGTGTTTAAGTCTCAGTAATCACGGTTAAACATTAGTACCAAGAAAATATTCATATTAGATATGGGCAGATAAAATAATTCTTTATTCACTTATTCATAAATTACTGACCCTGGCACACCTATCAGCTAAACAGCACAAAAAGTTTTATATTGCCACTAAATTTTGCAAATTTTCTTTGATTTTTCTTCATTTTGCCTGTGTATATTTAGAACAACATTTTGAGATGCAGTAGCGTCCTTTGGTGATTTCTTTTTTAATGTTTTATCTTTTGTATTTTCCTGTGGTCACCCTCTATTACAGAGAACAATAATTTTAGACAAGAGGATGCGTGGAAGAAAAAGATGCTCATTCAAACACAGGCAGAAAAGCAAGAGCATTTTACAGCCCCATCTCCATTAGTCCACAACTGACAAATTACATTGCAGTCACCCAGAATTTCCTCTGCTCTTGCACTAAATTTTTGCATGTTATTTATGAGCTGTTGCATTCGACTCCAGGAGTGGCTGCACTTCCCACAGTGAAAAATTCACTGTAAGAGTTTTGAAAAACTCATTAGGTTGGCTCACTTTTTAATTTAATCTTTGCTCGGGGTTTGACTGGGTGTAAAAAAACCAGTGAGGAGCTGAAGAGCTGGCCCAGCATCTGCAAAGTGTGAAGTGTGGTTTGTCAGGAGAGATGCCCCTGGAAACAGAGAAGAGGCTCTTTGTGATGTCAGTTAATATAAAATCTCTTGTCCTCAGAGCTGGCTGGGGGGGTGTTAAACGTGGTTGGCACAGGGGGGACGGACTGCAGGTGAGAAGGGTGATCTGATGGGCTGAATAAAGAGCCTGGGGGTGCTTCTGGGTGGTGTTGCGCTGGCAGGAGACAGGGCAGCTCCTGCTCTGAGCCTGCAAAGGGGCTGGGAAGGCAGGAGGTGGGCAGTGCTGCCAGCAGGGAGCTGGGTGGAGGCATCACCAGAGGTTTTTTGGGAAGGTGGTGGCACGAAAAGGCCAAAGAGAAAGTGGTGCCACTTTCTCTCCACCAGCCTGAGTCTGTTCTGCAGGTCAAATCTCCCCTTGGTGCAGCATCAGCTTCCCCCTGGCTGGTTTATAGGCAGGTGCAGCTGTGTCTTGGTGCTCTGCCCCTTGCCCAGGGTGGTGCTGGTCAGTCCCCTGTCCCTGCCCAGGAGGGTCCTGGTGCTTCCTGCAGCTCTTCTGGTTTGTGGATCTGTTCCTTTGGTAGTTACTGACATTTCTGCTTCCCAGGCCAGACATTCCCTGTTCTCAGCTCACACATAAAGCCCCTTATTTCATATTCCTCTTCCATCAGAAGCCATAGATTTTATACACTCATTTTGAGACCTTCAAAATACAGTAAATCCATTAAAAACTCCCAGTGTTCAGGCACTGAAAGCCCCTCTTAATACTGACATGGTGTTTAACCTGTGTCCTTCCCCCTGTGAGCCCTGCAAGGTCAAAGCAGAGCAGTGATAAGTTTTTTGTATGTCTCCATGAACCTGCACACTTTTTTCACTATTTCAAATGTTTTGTAAGGAAGACTATATCTTCACTCTTTATTTTTTTCAGTAGTTGCACAACTGTTAAAAGTAGTGGACACTAAAAAAAAAAAAAGGAAAAACACATTCTGAGAAATGATCAAATGACCTTTTCAGAAAACTGAACTTTTGTCCAAGCATCCTCTTTTCTTAGTTTTATTAACTACTAAGCTATTTGCTTTGTGTTTGATTTATATTTAATCTGAATCATTATATTGATACAACAATAGCAGCAGAGCCTGCTAGGGAAAAATACTTGAGTGAGTCCAACCAAGATCAATTTTGAGTATAAATTGTCAACTCTTGATGAAATTGGTCTATTAATTTAGTGGTTGCAGGTGCAGGAGTCTCTACACCTGGAAGGCATCAGTGTGGCTGACAGTGTTGGCACCTGGTGAGTGAATCTCCAGGAGGTGACCCAGGAATACACTGGGATTCAGCCTTTCTGTTGTTTGCAGGTCAAAGCTGAGAGTATTCAGGGCATCTTAGGAGATATTTCCTACTTGCTCTATTTTTAGAGGAAGAAGAACTTTACTTCTTAGGGTTTTGATGTATTAATAAGTACTAGATTTCTTTTTTTTCCACTTTCTTCCCAGACGATGAGAGTTAACTCAAGCAGAAATCTAATATCTGATTACAGGTAGCTGGAAAGTGTGACCCAGAATTGTGAGCTTGACTGCCAGAGAGCTCTGGAGAAGCCCTACCTCACACGTACATTTTCTTCTTTCTCCATGAAGCACTGGGAATAGGGAGTGAATTTCTGATTAATATTGGAAACAGAGAGATGAAATTACTGACTGCCTACACACAACATAGTGAATTTACCACTCTGAAACGAGCAGTTTGCTATTGAGCTCGGGGTTGCTGTGAATTCAGAAGGTAAAATACAAACCTTGGTGTATTCCAACCCTCATTTACATTAAAAATATGCAGACACGTCCTGTGGGGAACCATCTTCAGAACTCGGCAATTCAGGGCAAATTTGCAGTGCAAGATGTAATTTATCTTGGTGGGGCTGGGAGATGAGTGGTCCTCACATATGTAAACCTTGGAGCTGTGCACTGACACCTTCCCATATTTCTTCTCCAGCATTTCCTCAGGAGTTTTTCATGCCCAGAAGAACACCTGGAGAAGCCCAGGGAAGGTCCCCTGGCCCTGCCTGTCCGTGGGCAAACCCTGCACTGCCAGTGGTGCTGGGGGGTTGTACCAGCAGGGCTTCACTGGGCAGGTTAAAAAAATACCCAGATCTTCCCTCAGAGACACAAATGCAGGCAATGGGAGCTCTCTGGATGCATGGGATTGTCTGGCTTTTAAAGGGAAAAGAACACTTGATGAGCAAGAAATTATTCCAGGTGCTTGATGACCTTTGCTGGTGGTGGGACCAGTGACTGTAATGGAGATTGGTGCTGTTATTTTTAGAAGCACCAAATTGATGTCTCCCTGACACTGCATTTATGGGGTTTATGCTGCCTTCCTGAAGAGCTCACCAGTTTCTTCATGTCACCAGGACAAACTCTCACAATCATCTAGAAAATGAGAACAAAGGACACATCCTTCTCAGCTATTGCCAAATCATTACACACTCTTGCCAAACCGTGGGACTTCTATTTTTTTTATTGTTTGAAACTGTACTCAAAAATAGTTTTCAATTTAAATTGAGTGGAGGAAACAGGAGGCAAGAGGGAAGGATTATTTTCTTTGTCAAAACAACTGACAGTGTTCCATGTAGTGAAAAAGAACAACACGTTGCTGGACACTGGTTATAAACCCCATATTTCAGTGGATTAATTTGCAGCCATATAACTGTTGTCAGGTGAAAAAAAATTATTTAAAGCATTTTTTTCCCCTAATAAAACTCCCAGCCAGCTATTTTTCCATTCTTTCTAATCACTCTGTATAAGTGCTTTGCTAGGAATACATTATCTCTGTTTGCAGACTGCAAACTTGTATTTCTGATGTTAATCTGCTGAGACATTGGCTCAGTTCTGAGCACAAATCATGGGGAGCTGGACAATATTTCATGTACTGCTTTATAACTAAATTCAGACAATATGACCCTTATGTTCCTAATGCTGAAAACATTTCACAAATGTTCAGGTTGTACCTGAAATGAAGTTCATAGAAACGGTAGGAAAACCCTGAAGCTGCAAAGAGAGGCAAAAAAACATGTGTACACTTCATTTTGGGTACATATTGAGGCTACACTTTTTTTTTAAACAGTATCTTAATGACATTAGAATTTAATGTCATCAGTAAATATATATATATATATATATATATTTAACTTCTTTGTTCACTTCTGAATGCAGTAATATTCTCCCAACAATAATCAGGCAGAGCAGTGAGTATTCACAGCTGGAATTGTCCTCGATGAGGTGTCCCGAGCATCCCCGAGCAGGTACAGCAGTTAATTAGTCCCCCAGTGTGAAGTTTGCAATCAGGTGTCGAAGCAGTTTCAGTTACAGTGTTGTGGTGAATCATTTCCTTCTGATGCTTGTGGTGATCAATCATGTGGGGCCCTCTTCTAGATTTTCACACCAGCTTTAAGACAAAAGACATTCACAAAGAAAAACAAAATATTATCCATCTGGGTACCCAGCGTGTATCTCGCCTCGCTTTGATTATTTTCAAACTACGAGGTTAGGTAAACATTCTACTTTTTAAAATTCACATATTAGTCCCAAACAGGCTTCATAAGGAAATATATTAGAGTCTAAAATATAAAAACTGTATATATTTCTGAAACACTGGTTTGTTTTGTTGGTGGTTTTTTGATTTTTTTTTTTAATCGCTTTTATATCTAACCAACATAACACTCAGGAAAATATCCTGCTTTTCCAGAGGCAGCTTTTAAACTGCATAACACATAAAAAAAACCCAAAATGCTTTCTTTTTTTTTTTCTGAAATAAACAGCACTACAGGCCTGTGCTTGTATGACCAGGCACATTTCACTGAAAGCACGTATGAAGAATTTTCACCTGCAGCTATTTGGATGGATTGATTTGGATTCAGGAATGCACCCCTGCTTGAGCCCACACTTAAGCATGTGGGTAAAACACACAGAGGGTAATACTTCAAGCTGGTCACACACTTCAGTGTGGTCTTGAGGAAGGTGGGATCAGAGCACGAGGGAAAGTGATTTCTTGACTCGTGGCCTTTGTCATTGGAACATAAAAACATGTACAAAGAACGTGGCCACACATGGCAATTACATGCAGAGCTCCTGTCCTCAGCCGTGGTTTAATATAGAGAATAATTGTGTGATGATGAAGACCTTGGGCTCTCACAGGTTTCGGTGGGAATTAAGGATCGGTGGAGGTGGCGAAACTAACAGTATTTGCATAAAAATGCTCATGGGAAAACAAGAACATCAGCTAGATAATAATATTCCAAACCTATTTTCAGTGTGTTCTCTTCCCTTACAGCTCACTGCAGGATGGGTTTGGCTGGAAATGTAAATGAACACGCTTTTCCAAAGATACATTTTTTTCCCTTACCGGATGGTAATGGATTAGGGGAAACAATTTTGAACTTTTCCCCATTGTTTCCTCCATTTTCCTGATCTGTACCCTGGGGTCTGGGAAGATTATTAACTGTGAGGATATGAGGATTGCTTGCTTTCCATCGCTACTTATAATTATCAAACGGTTAAATGAATAAAGAATAAGGAACGTGACCTTGTCACCCTGACTCATGAGTGATTGTCAAGTGAGGGATCCCAGTAGGTCAAACGCTGAAGTCTTCATTTATTTTTTTCATTTCACCATGAACTAAAAATGGAAATGCTGTTCTCCCAAAGATCTTCTGCACATTCATGCTTTTAGGCATCAGACAGCAAAGTTTATGCCTTAAATACACGTGTTACAGAAGGAAGACCTCAGGAAGTCTGGAGTCACCCCCGTTGACTTCAATAGAGGTTTTCCCATGAAGGATTGCAGGATTCCTGGGTGATACAAAGGAAGTTTACAGCAAGTGCTGGGGGTGGGGGAGCTGTTAGTGGAGATATAATTAAAGTTGCAGCCGTGGTTACAGATGATCACTTCTGATGACAAACTCTACCCCAAGTAAACGTGAAGGTCTCTGCTCTCCTCTTTTTTTTTTTTTTTTTTTAATTTCCAGCAATAAGGATCCTTCCCAAAAGCCAGAAGAGGGCAGGGCTGGGGGATGGGTGCATTTGCATTTTGGTGAGAGATGGGGGATATCACTCAGAATAGTGATTATGTGGAGACACTCGAGATGTTATTGCCCCTGCTACAGTATTTGGGAGAGCTGGATCAATATAACATTGGCTGTCCTTGCAAAACACAACAGGTCAATAAATAAATTTGTCAGCATTTTTCTGGCTGGGAAATAATACAGGTTACTAAAGAATTGCCACCTTTGATTTATAAAGCTAATTAAATATAGGTGGGTTGATTTCTTGAGAATCATTTAACAAATGAAAAGATACAGGGGAAGAAAATTCTAAAAGTGAGGCAGAGATACACACAGCACATCTGAATTCTTCTCAGCTTCTGGAGACATCTGCCCTCAATTCCTGTAACCACTTTTAACTCCAGGCTTTAGTGTTGCTCACCCCTTGTCTATTGACAAAATATGATATGCAAAATAAATCTGCAATGAAGCAGTTTTAACTTAGCATTCAAGATTCTAGAAAATCATTACAACTTAAGTCTTGGGGCAACAGATATTTTCCCTACTGATTTCTTGTTTTTTTCTGCACTTTTTTCTATTGCTTTGCATGATGTTACATTCATAATACTCGAGTTTATTCATTTCATAGGCATTCATTTCATGTACAAACGGCCTTAGGTGTTGTACTAACAAACATTTCAGTTCAAGCCACCATCCTCAGAGCAGGCTTTGGAAATATTACACACTGTTGTGTCCTGTTGTGTTGTAAATCAGCAGCTCCTGCAAACTTAAGGAGCAGTTTCAGGGATTTTTCTTTTTTTTTTTTTTTTAAATCATGGACTTTTCCTGGTCAACTTTGGCTTGCAAACAATGAGAGTCACAGATGAGGGTCTAATACTCCATTTAATTAGGTTTCCTTTGTTACATTTTTATAAATAACTTGGGTTAAGGATTGTCTGCATCTGACTGCCATGGCCCAAATTGTGCTCTCAGCCTTTCCCAAGGAAAACAGCCTGGCTGGTACTTCCTGAATATTGTGGGATGAAGATTCAGTCTGAAGAAACCCAGACAATGAATGGGGGGAAATGAAGCCGAGTGGTTAATGGAAATTTCTCATATTTCCCCCTGGGATTTTGCATTGGGATGACAGGTATTGTGTCCAAAGCCATGAGTCAATATATTCCTCCCAGCTCCATAATCCACTCAGCCCTTGCTTGGCTGTGAACAGCTAATCTGGGGCCCATACATTTCTGTCTGGGATTTCCTGGACAGAAACAGGGGCACATGTGCTGGGCAGTGGCATGTGGAATAAACTGGAGAATAAAGCTGATGTACCCAGGATGCATCAAACTTACTGTAAGTGTGTGAATCAACCATGCACCATGTGCTCCATGAATCCAAGATTTGTGAGAAAGTGCTACAGCATCTCCAAATCCATTGCACAGATCTGGGAATTTGGGATGTAAATTTTAATTGCTCTGCCCTTATAGACAGAAATCTCAGATAAAGGGCCAATCCAGCCCTTGGATTTTTCTTGAACAAGGAAGTAAAGGACAAAAAAATTATTTTCTCTGTGTTGGTGAAAAGAAAAAGGATATTTGCCTGCAAATACCTAAGCCCAGAGTAGCCCTTGCTAATCCCAGGGTATTGCATCTTCCCATTCTCTTTCTTGCTTGGCTAATGAGTGCCAGGTCCATGGATTTGGCTCATTGGATGTCACATGGCTGTTGTATGGTATCTTTAAAGGTTTGATACACTTGGTTCAGTGGCTGTGTCCCATACTCAGATCTTGGGGAAAATACTCAAGCCTCAGTTTCTCCCTCTATAAAATGGGTTTGGTGATGACTTCTACTGTTTGTAAAGTGCTTGTACCACTACACATCAGTGGTTCTCTTGTTCCTGTGGCCATCTATGACTTTTAATTAAATTGTGGGTGATTCAATACTGGTGCTACCTCCGCAGCCTGTGCCTCTGTAAGACACTCAACTCCTACACAAGGCATGTTCTAAAAGCCCCACAAAACTCACATTACCTTTGACCTATTCCTGTGACAGACATGAAAGTCCAGGACATTAACATAGTGCACGACCTTCTCTGAGCCAGCTTCAAAAATGTGACACAGTCAGAGCTACCTTCAAAAAGTCTTTTTTCTCCCCCGAAACATGAGCAAGTGGAAACAAAGGCCGTTCAGATGATAAATATTTCTTACTGAGAATAATTTAAATCTATGAAAATATTTATAAGCCTAAGTAGTAGGTGAGTTTAGTGAGTCTGCTGACTCATTATATAACTAGTTATTATATTAAATACAAGGCATCCTGTTACTACAAATCCATTATCATTCACCGTGAGGCTCCTCGTTCCAAGCAGTTAACGCAGTTATGAACCTGTAAAAAGGATTGGTGACTTTACTGCCCTAGAATAGAATTCTTTCCCCTTTATTTTCCAAACTGTGATTTTATTTCCAAAGCTGAAACAAAGGGAAGGCTGTGCTCCGGCAAGGAGATGCACTGCTCCAGGCTGACAGCTGGAGTAGTGGATATAGGATGGCAGTTCTTGATTTGTCAGCATGTTGCCAGGGGTGGGGAAACTGAGAGCAGAGGAAAATGCTACTGAGATATTCTGGTGTCTCCTGGTGCACTCGCTCTACCCCTCTCTGTCTATATTCCAAAAGGGAAAAGAAATCCTCCTGGCGAACCCAGAAAGACACATCCTGCCTTTCCTTTCTTCTCTTTGCCTTTGTGCACGGGGCTAAAAAGTACCCAAACTGAGTGTACAGAGCATCTCAATGGAGCTGAAAAGCTCCTGGGGGGCAGCAGGATGAGGAAGGGGGGTCAGCAAACTGGCATGGGTTGGGGCACTGAAAACTGCAGGATCTCATTCCTTCAAAAGCAGTTCTGTATGGGATCCATAGCAGGACACAGAACCTTAGATCTGCCTGGGGTTGCTGCAGGTAGAAAATGCAGAGGGCATTTAATTCACAGTGAGCTCTTGCCATCCCTCCCGAGTGTCTGTGCAGGTAAAAGCAAATTAAAATGTGCTCAATTAGCTGCTTCCATGTACAATTACCTGGTTTCCATACCCAAATTAAAATAATTGCATGCCTAAAGCAGCCATCCAGCTTCACACACATTTGCAACATTTATCGAGTTCCTAATTTCTCTTGAAAATCCACCTTTTACAACCAACAGAACAGATTATGGAGCTTTTCTGTATAAAGCAATGACATTCACCGTAACCTTTCAAAGTCTACTGAAGGTATTTATCTAAATCCACACACATTCAACACCGGGGGACACAGCACTACCAGCTTACACACTTTTCCAGCCCCGTGTGTTAAAGGCTTTAATTCACCTCTCAGCCTGACAAAAACCCCACCACGGAGCGAAGTCCTCTGTGCTGCTCCTGTGGCAGCAGCAGGAAGCAGCAGCAGCAGGAAGCGTTTTTTTCACGCTCCGGGTTTGTAGTGTCACCAGGAGTCCCTGATGAAGCTCTGGTTTCATCTGTTGGGCACGGATTTTGTCGGCACCAAAAACGTGTTTTAGGAGACCTGGGAGAGGAGTCGACCATCTCACAGCCACCTACTGCACGTGGCACGGTCTGTACCAAATATCCTGCTTTCTTCCTCACAGGAACGAGCTGTCTTCTCCCCAGCTGTTAAGAGAAACTTCACTGCTGTAAAACTATAACATCCCATTACTCTGGAAGAGCACTCCCAGGTTAAAAATGCCCCATATAACAATTTTCTCCTATTTAACCTGTGGTGACACCACCTCAGATGAATAAACTGTAAAGGGTTTACATTTCAATTCTACTTGTTATTTCATGTCCGATGGTTTAATTTCTGCATTTGCTTCCACAGAACAAGTCACCTTCCTCTTTGCCTCATAAGTAGTTTAAGCGTAAAGTGCCCTCAGTTGTGTGTGTCACTGTCTTGTTTGAAAACAGGCTTTATAACTGTACAAAAAATTCCAGTTACGGTGTTTTTTTTAAAAAATCCTCTCAAAAACTTCAATATGAAATAAGAGCTAATTTATTTTGAGGGGAAAAAAAATGTTATACAGGAAATAATGTAACAATGGCAAAAAAAAGAAGCAAAATCTGATGATTTACTTTGAATAATATCCTGGCACGAACAGCCTGCAGGAAGATATTACTGTGTCCAATAGACAATACTTCCATTGTAGCGAAACACCAATGTCACATTTTGAATTTCCACACGTGAGTGGAACTCTGGTTTGCTGAAGGACAGATTTTGAGGGGGCTGCCACGTCCCTGCAGCCCCCTGCCCATCACCCCAGCACTGGGCCCTGCAGAAATAGTGGGTTTAGAATCAAAACTCCCCTTAAGCACTTTAAAATGCTGTGGTGAAGTCTCAGCTGCTGGAAATTATTGTGGCTCCATTAAAGGCAGGACTGTGATATCGATATGCACCAGCTGAAGCCTTGCTCTGGTCCCAGCCTTCACCTTCCATCCTCATCCTCCTGCAGCCCAGCAGCGAGTGAAGAGTGGGGAAAAGGCACTGGGTAAGCAGGAGCTCAGCATTTTGTTACATTTATGGTAATCTGGCAGGTTTTGCTGATGGTGGCTGCCTGTGAGAGTTGCCTGTGTGTGAGTATTGGCAAAACTTCCCTGGTGGGATTGTTTGGGAAACTTTTGGCCCAAGTCAGCAGGGCAGGAGTGGTGCAGAGACTGCGCTTTGGGCTTGGTTTCCAAAGGTACTTGAAAGCTTCTTAGCTCTGGGAAGTTTGGGTTTGCTGTTCTCCCTCCCCTTTCCCCCAGAACAGAGGTGGCAAACGTTCATCACCTGTCTGCCCCCGCACCCACCTTGTCCTCCCGCACTTGTAAGAACCTGACTTTGCAAGGAGAGGGAAGCAGAAAAATATAAATCAAATAAACACAAGAAATGCAAAGACGGGGGTCAGGTTACTTGCCAGTGGTGAAAGAGGAAAAGGCAGAATGTGTTTGGAAGTAAATGATATCTTCTTATGGTGTTGGAACAGTAATTCTCAATTCTCTGTGTGTGACTGTGCCAGTGTCACTGTCCCCCAGGTCAAGGGATACTTGTTCCCATTAAATGGCACTGGAAACCAGGGATCTCTGGCACGTGGCTTTGCCAAGTGTCATGCTAATTCCTGGTTTTAAACAATTCCTTGGCTCTTTTACCACTTTTCAAATGCACATTTGTGACATACCAGCTCTACTGCATTCAGAACTCAGAAGCCTCGGGTTTTTCTTCCTGCATGTCTCATACAAGGAGGAAGTGCTGCTGAAAGTACAATAGGAAGAAACAAATAATGATAACAAAGAGCCAAGCTCGGGGAATTCTTTGTTATAAGATTAGGAGGAAGTAAAAAAAAAAAAAAAACAAAACCAACCCGTTGCAACCCTCCAAGAATGGTAATTCCACGTCAGGATTGATCAATATTAGGTTTCTATTTATAGAACACCTTTCATTCTGAGGCTGTGTGGTGTTTATAAATTAGTAAACACGTGTGCAAGAATCCCATCATCCATTATTAATGCATCAGCACTTTCAGTTTATGAGAGATAATTATTATTTTTAACACCATGAAAGTTGGGAAAGGAAACAAAAAGTCATTTTATGAATCCTCTTCTCTCTGCTCTGCAGTTTGGGGGATTAAATGCTGTAGTAGCATTACAGCCCAATGTGAGGACACACTCTAAGGTAAATACTTGTGCAAAAGTATGGCTCAAAAAATTAACTGAACTGGTCATATTGTTCTAGGTATTACACCTAGGTAATTTTACATAATGAATGTATTCAATTTTACCAAATGAATACTTCCTTAACTCTGAATTAATGTGCACAGATGCATCCAGTCTCTCTGCTATCTTAAGGCAGATAATTTTGTTTCCTTGCTCATGGGACAGTTCTTAAGGATCTGCCTCCACATCACAATTACAAGGAGCAGTAACTGCCACCCTTAAAGGCAGTTTTGGAATATGCCATAGGAAGTAAAGAAATTAACTTTCTTCAGTCTGGAAATATTTTGTGAGACTCTGAGAACCTACTTCCATTATTTTGATGACAGACCCTGTTGCAAATGTTATGGGTGTACCTGCAATTTCAATTTCATTTAAGATCAAGACAAAGAGGAGTCAAACTTCTATAGCTGAAAGTAAAATAAAAAATTACCCCAAAAGGAGAAGTGGGAAAAAGGTGACATTTGAATTACACCTACAGCACAAGTGTCAGAACTGAAATGTGGCTGTAAAACTCTGGTTTATCTGCTCCAAACATCCAAGATCTTACAGAGCTCACGAATCTGTAAAGTCAGAGTTTTTTCAACTTATTTTGTAACAAGCATGCACTGAGCTCAGTAATAGAGTGAGGAAAGTTGTATTAACAAATACAGAACTTAAGCATGCCATCCTATCAAAACAATAGGTTTCAATTTTAGAACCAGTTCAGTGCACACCTACCTTTGTATGTGAATAGTCAGCACAGGGTTGGGCTTTTAATACTAGACTTGCTTTTAATTGAAGAATGGTGTCAGGTGCTAATTAGCATGAGTGAATGTACTTTTATTTTGCCCTATCCAAGCAATAGAAAGAAGCAGTTTACAAACCCAGAGTAAGAAGACTGGAAGCTCAAACTAATCAAGGGAGAGAGAGGATTAACAGCCAGCCTCTAGATCCAACTCTTGATATTCAGAGTAAAAGCCGTGTGATGCTGGGCAGGACAATTTGGAAAGGTACAACAAGAGTTTAAGGCCTATGGTGCTGATAACTGAGCCATTCTGGGCACAGGGTATGACTTCATCATCCTCACTCTGTTTATCTGCCCAAGAAGCCCTTTTTGTATAATTTGTATCTCACCAATACATTTCTCTGCACTCCCTGCACAGATGCATGTGAGGCTTGTTTCTGTTTTCAGCCCTGAGGAAGGGCTTGTGTGCCTGAGAGCTCTTCTCTCTCCTCCGGCCACATCTAATAAAAGATTTTACTTCTCCATGCAAATCTTCATTCTCTTTCTATCACTGCAGCAGCAACGATGCTGCTGTTACTGCTGTTGTGATAGACCCTATCAGACAGCTACCATGTGCTCGAATAAATAACAGTGGGATCCCGGGGATCTCTCACCCCACAAAAAGAGAACATTCACACTGTGCTGTGCCATCATCTCAAAAAGGATCCATTTGCGGGACAAAGTACAGGAACAAAACTGCAGGCTGAGCAAAAAATCTGATGTGTTTTCTTTGAGAAATCTATGTGCTGTTGAAGAGGCTTCTGTTTACATGTATTTTCCTATGCCGTGTGCACTGCAATGAGTAAAAAGAAAAGGCACGTCATGCTTCAAGTCTGTTAAAGTTCATACACGGCGAAAACAAAAAATCAAGGTCAAACAGAAAATCTTTAATAGCTGCACTGTCAACGTGCCTCGCAGGACTTGAAATCTATGAGTTTACACAGACAGGATGTACAAAACAGCGAAAGAAAACCCCTGCGACTTCTTTATCACTATAAAAATAAACTGTCGTGCGTTAAATGCGCTGCTCAGAAAGTAGCTGAGCATCGAAATACCTCCGAATAGCATCAAAGTACCTACAGTGCATGTATAAAGAATGCAGCCCTTTGGTGTAGAATGCAAAGGGGGTGTTGACGAGGGAGCTGTAAGTGAATATGGGTGAGGAGATAGTCACTAATGCAGGAGCCAGGCGCATTCTTGGGGGGGGGGAGGGCAGCGCCTGCTGGTTTCTGCGCAGCCCTCCGTGGATTATCTGATGTCGCAAGAACCCGATTGCTCGCAGCTTTCTCATCGCCGTCTCATCCGTGTCTTCATTTAGTCAATGTGATCATGTGAGTTAGTCAAATCTGAGCCCGGGTCTAACGAGCACAGGCGTTTCCTGTAAACATGCACCAGCAGCCCGATCCCCGGCACGGCGGGATCGGCTCGATTTGCTCAAATAATGCTGAAAGAAGTAATTTGTGCGAAGGGGGGAAACGCAGAGGAAAAAAAAAAAAAAAAGAAGCCACAGAACACTGATAAAGCTTCTCATAAATGATACCGTTTTCTAGTCTCGGTCTCATCTGAATGTTGCACAAACAGTTTGTGAACTGTTTTGTAAGCAGAAAGGCAGCGTGATCCTGATTTTGCCAATAGATATTGTTGCGCAGAAATGAAGAGTGTAGAATTTTTATATTCCACCTCGTGGCCCAGGCACTCAAAACAGCTTCCAAAAGGACTTCTAAAATGCGTTCTCCAACTTTGAGCTATTAGGCTGCACTCTGATTGTGGTTTCGAGCTTATCTCCTTAAAAGCCTAAACACGGTGTATTTACTTTATTTATCTGTTCATGCCAGCAAATTGAGAATTTCATGTAATGCCTTGAACTGCCACAGCAGGGGCTTGAAAAAAAACCCAAAAAAATGCCCCATTTTGTGAGCCCTGGGAGAAGACTTGCCCAAGATCACGCAGGAAGTCTGTGGGACTGAGCCCAGCTCCCCTAAATCCCGTTTGTGCCTTAACCACACGACGGGCCAGATTTAATAGCTGCCTAAATATGAATCTAAAATGAGAGAGTCCCTGTGCAAAAGAATGAAACTTGGCTGATCTCCTGCTGCCAGGGATAGACCAGGGGTGTTTTGCTACTCAGGTCAGTTGTTTGAGACAAACACCCACAGAAACCCTTGAAAGATTTTAAATTTAGGTGAAGGCTTCCTGCTGCCTGCTCAGCTCTGTTTTCATTCTCCCTGACAGCGAGGGCTTTCCCCTGTGTGCTGTGAGAAGAGCAGGACTTGAGCCAGATCACCAAACTTCCAGCATGGATTTTTATATAATGTAATTGTGCATAATGTAATTTAAAAGTACTTATATGTTTAAGTGCATTAGGAGTTTGGGGACTGAAACAAAACTTTTCGGCTTTCAGCAATGTTATTTTATTTCTTTCTGTTGTTATGGAGGAGATTATCACAATTTTGGGCAGGCTGCCTGGTTCCAAAGTCTAGTTTGGGGCTAGGTTTAATATTGCAAGACTGTGTAGTAACATATAGTGCAGAACAGTAAACACAGGTCTGTCAGTGCATTTGTTGTGGAAGTTTTTGCTTCATACATAAAACATCGATTAGGGAAGCTCTCCAGAAAGGCAGCAAATGTCCTCAACGTAAGGAAAAGGGTAGGAGGAGAAAATCTAGGATTTATTTTTCCAGGTTGGCCCTTGCCTCATATCAAACATTTCCAGTGCCATGAGCATAAATCACAGAGGTCACCGTGGCTAATCTGTAAAAATAAATGGGATGTTTTCATTTCAGCCATGTAATGTGATATTATACGACGCTCTTTGAGGAAAAAGAAGAAAAGTTTTATGATATTCTGAGTCTCTCATTTTTTCCTGAAACAGTCTTTTTATTTCCTTATATTTTCCACAGAGGTACCACATCTCAGTGGATAAAAACCACACGGCTTCTGTGTTCTCTGCTAAATCATGTTTACAGTCATCCAGAGCCCTGACTCAAGTGAAGTGCCCCTTGTGATCCAGAAGGTCAGTAGATTTCACCTGAAAAAGTAAAATCATTAAAAAGGGGTAAAAAATGAAAGGAGGAGGGGGAAACTAATGGGTTTTGCTGTGTCATGAGAACAAGAAATATTGCAACACCTGACTCAGGGAGTCTTTTAGGAAACACATTTAAGAGCAAAAGTGCAGGTTTAATATTTTTAAAAATTTGTGGGCCCTGAAGTTGTTTTTAACTCTTCAATGCAAGGTCTTTCAAAATGCTAAAATCAGAAAATAAAGACTAAATTTGTTAAAAGAGTCATTTGGTGTGATAAAACTGGTCACTCCCACACCCATTTCCAGCAAAATTCCACTTTGTTCTCCTTGCCAAGCTACCATTTATAGATAATCAATATTTAACTGGCCTAGTCCTGTGCTTAAACTTGGGAGTGTTTGTGGGATCAGGTTTGGCTACATAGTACAAAGTGCTGTGCAGCAACTTCCAAAGAAATGCAAAGATCTTGCAAGACAATGGAATATTTTGCATGCACGGATAAACACCTGGCTTGGACACATCCTACTGCAAAAGAATCACACTCAAGCCAACTGGAACTGCTCAAGGTGCAATAAGCCATTCAAAACTCCATTCAGAGCAGTGGCAAGACCAAGATCTGATGCTTAAATATCTATATTTTCAACTTTTGGCCTTATCAGGTTTGACCTTCTCTTCATGAAAATAAATGTGCTTTGAATTACTTTGAGGCAACATTCAAATTTGCCAATAAAGATATTTCATCTCCCAGAATTACCTGGTTAGTAAGTATATTACTATATTACCTTGTGTGTATTACACATCCTGTAATGGTTTTGATTAATCTTTATTTGCCATATAAGTGACCTAAATTTCAGCCTGGGTAGCTTTGCTCATTTTACACTGGGAGAACATTTTGGGAAAACTTAAAAAAAAAAATAAAATAAAAAAACCCACCCCCACATAATTTTAGCTGCAATTATTTTAGAAATGTCCTCCATTCGGGCAGGATGATTTTTATATTGAGGGAAACAAGCCCCTGGGTGTGATCTGAACCTACTGATGTAAACTAAACTGACTTTAGCAGGTCTCCGTGTGTCTTTGGGGGAAAAACGAGAGCCCACATGGAAACTCACCTCCTTCTTATCCCATTTCCTTGCAGAAGGTGCTAACCTCAGAGTCTAGCAGAGATTAAGCACTTTGCTAACAGCATTACAGATTGCATTTAACTCCTAAAAACCTCCTCAGTGCCAAGTGGCATACTTGAAAATATATTTTGTCTTTGTCTACTGCATTGAATTCCTCTGTAGCGTCCACACCTCTAGAGCAGAGGTACCCGGAGAGCAGCTGGTGCTTTGGTGTCAAAGGGAATGAAAACCAGATGAATCCTTGGCCTGTTTCGGGTGATGTCCACAGCAAATCTCTGTGTTCTGGGTGTTCCCCTCCTCAGGCAGCACTGACAGGCGCCAGGCCCTCACTGAGCTCTGCCAGCAGTCGGGGGGCAGTGGGTTCCAGGGACACCACAGGAGGGACTGGTGGCACTTGAGGGTCATTGGGGCTCTTATGGCACCACAGGAGGGGCAGGTTGGGGCTGTCGTGGCAGAAAGGGCTGGTTCGGGTCATCTCCGCAGAAAGGGCTGGTGCCATCACTGCAGGAGGGGCAGGTTGGGGCCATGTCACCCTCAGTGACCCACCCGAGGACATCGATGGCCAACAGCTACAAGGTCCATTGACATGGGCTCTACGGCCCTGCCCTCGGTTTGTTACCCAGGTGATGCCCATCGCCCAAATCCTGAATCACAAAGTGCCCAGCGTGGCTGGCACCTCACACCCCAACGGGACAGAGGAACAGCCACCAAGAAATCCCAGAATATTGGTGTTGGAAGGGCCCTCTGGAGATCACCCAGTCCAACCCCCTGCCCAGGCAGGGTCACCTGGGGTAGGTGACACAGGGACACGCCCAGGTGGGTTTCGGATGTCTCCACAGAGGGAGACTCCACGCCCGCCCTGTGCGGCCATTCCAGTGCTCTGCCACCTCCACGGGAAGAAGTTCTTCCTCCTGTGGGAACCTGAGGTCCGCACGTGAGGTGGAACTTGTTGTGTTTCATTTATGGCCATTGCTCCTCGTCCTAAAAGGGGCTGAGGCGGCAGGGGCGTGGTCGGAGGGGCGTGTCCAGAAGGGCACGACCGAGGTGGGGGCGTGGCCAACAGAGGTGAGGCCAATCAGAGAGCGAATCGGGCAAGGGGTGTGGCCACAATGGGGCGTGGCCAACAACGGGGATGTCCAGGTTCGGGGGCGTGTCCACAGGAGGGGGCGTGTCCCCAGCCCGGTGGGCGTGTCCTCAGCGGCGGGGGCATGTCCTCGCGCTCCCGAGCAACAGCCGCGGCGGGGCCGTTTACAAACATTGCCCGCGCTCCGGCCCCGCTCGGGCCCCCCCGCTCGCGGCGGGCACCGCGCAGGTGAGGCCGCGCGGGGGCACCTGCGGGGGGCCCCTCATCACCCCCCACCCACACCCCCTCAGGGACACCCGGGCGAGCCGCAGCCCCGTCCCGCGGGCGGCCCCTGCCGTGAGGGCGGCCGGCTGCGAGGCAGCGCGGCGGGGGGCCGCTGCGCGCCGGGTGCGTGAGGGGGTTTGGGGCGCACAGCCTGTGAGGAACCGGGGGCTCGGGCGCCCCTTGAGCCGGCGCGGGGTCGGAGCGGGAGCAGGAGGAGGCGCAGGGCAGGTGCGGGGCTCGGGGCCGGCGGCTCCGTGCCAGGTGTGCCCGGCGCTGGCCCCCGCCCGGCCGCCAGGTACCGGCCCCTCCGCCGCCCCCTCCCCGGCCGGGCGGGCGGGGCCGGCCCGGCCCGGCCCCCGCTCCCTCCCGCCCCAGCCCCGCTGTCCCTCGCCGGTGCCGCCGCTGGCCCCCCGCCCCGCACCCCCCGAGCAGCTCCCGCCCCACACCTGGGGGGTCACCCGGCCCCCCCCCGAGCCCCGCCGGGTCTGGGGGGGATTTTCCGCCGGGGTCGGGGGTGTGCGGAGCGAGGAGAGACTTTATTTCTTTGTGAGTCAAAGATGTTCCTGGAAGAAGGATTTGTAGTAAGTGGCTCATGGGGCGGAGGAGGAGGAGGGGGGGGGTTGTTAATGAAAAGTTTATTGATCCGTTTTGCCAGTTTTTGTTTCATTTACCTTTGTCTTCTGAAGACCGAACCCTTCCCGATCATTTCTTCTCGTGATCGTTTCTTTAGCATCGTGTTTCTCTCTTTCTTCTTCTTTTTTTTTTTTTTTTAAAGAGGAATAGGAAGTTTAGAAAATAAATAAATAAGCCTCAACTGACTTCTTGAACAACAAAAGAGGTTGCCAGGCGAGGACAATAAAATTCTAGAATATCCAGAGATTGGATTTCATTCCTGTTCCGTGATACCCCCTGGACTTTGTGTTTTGGGGTGTGAGGATTTTTTTTTGTTTGTTTGTTTGTTCCTCACACAGAAAACCTGCAGCCAAGTAAGGTCTGTATGTTCTCTAATGAACCATCCCATAAAATGTGCTGTGTGACTCCCTGTAAGTATTTGAATTGAAGTGTAATAGTTTTGAAGTGGAGGGGAACAAAAATCTTTATGTTGGGTTATTGATCTGCTGATGAAAGGCGTTTGAATGTGAAAAGGGTTTAGTTTGGGGGGTTTGCGTGTTTAAAGGTTTTTTTTTTATGGCAACATTTTTTTTTTTGATTTTTGAAATGACCTTGAGAGCTTTAAAACTACATCAGTTTCTACCAGTGGGTTTGAGGGGGAGGCAGGAGCAGAAGAATCTAGTGAAAATCGAAAATAGAAATGGGAACTGAAGTGTAGCTGCAGTGAAATATTTTCTTATAGAAGTATGTGAAAAGGGAAGTTTTTGTAAGAATATGTGAGAAAGAAGAGAGGGAAATAACGCAGTTTCAGATGCAGAGGGGGGAGAGAGGGAGCATATCATTCTTCACATTTTATTAGGCCGTGAAATGCAGGAGTGATATGATCTGGAAGACACAGAAATAAAACGCCTAACTACAAGTTGAATAGCAGGCATTGACTTGCTGACCAGTGCTCACAGGCTTGGTTGGGGGCTGGTTCTGTGTCTGCAAAGGTATAAGAGCACAGGGCTATGACAATGGCTTGCAAATGCTTTAACGCCATGTTTTATTGCTCTTAGGAGCTCTTATTAACTGTAGGTTTGGGAATACGACTAAGACTTTAATTTGTGATGTCCACACTGAGGTTTCAGCGTTTCCTTGGATAATAGAAAAGGACAGTTGCAAATAAGTAGGATAAACTGCATTCTTTGGCAGAGGGGGAGGGAAGAGGGAGAGGGTGGAGGAGGGTTTTTTTTTTTTCTTCCCCTTTACTAGTTCTGTAACTGAGTCAATATTTTAAGATCTGTAGCAGGAATGTGGCTTTGTGATCACTGATCTTTCTGCAACATGTTTTTTTAATGAGCAATATTGTAATGCTGTGCAAAATACTTGGGTTATAGATCTCGCAGCTCGTTCTTGAAATCAGTGTCTGAGTTTTCAAGTTTTGCCTTTTAAGTTTGCTGGGATGATGAATATGAAAAACAAATAACTTTAGAACCGCGGCTATTACAGTGATTATTGATTGGCTTGGCCTCCAGCCAAGCAACTCTTCTGCATGCACCAGAGTTGCTGATGTAAATTCTATGGATTCTTTTTCATATGTTTGCTTTTTTTTCTTTCTTTCTTTGAAATCTCTCAACGGCATATATGGCTATTTAGGAACAGTAGATCAGTTTTTAGTTAAGGTTGTTCAATTATGTCTTCATCGCTTTGGAGTTGGTTGAATGACTTGACATGAGATTAAGCACAACAAAAGAAAAGGCAGGGGAACAACAGCTGCCTTCCAGTACCAGAGCTCCAGATTCTGAGCAGTTCAGCATTTTACCTTTTTAGCATTACGTGGTGTCAGGTTTAAATGCGAATATTTCCAGTCGCCTTCCCAAGAACCTCAGGCTGATAACACATCAACCAGTCAACACTGGATGTTCGCGCTGGGGGCTTGTTTGTCTCTTCGCATTTTGAAGAAAATGATCTGACGGTCTGATACTGAGCAGTGAATTGATCTCATTAACTTTTAAGACAAAAGTAGCAAACAGTCACCACTAGTTTGTACTTGTTTAGTTACTGTGTGGTAAGAACTTTAAGGTGTGTCCTTAATGGCAACTGACGATTCTTGCTGCGAACCTTGTTTATTTTAGGTAGATGTTTTATACAGAATTTCCAGTGGGACAAATTACTCCGCTGACTGCACTTATTCTTTCTGAAGGCTGACTGTGAGCATAAGAGAATGATTTTGCCATGCTGCAATCAGTATATATTTAAAAATTGAAGCCATTAAGTTTTGCTGTGTATTTTAAGGCTTTTCCTACTTCCTTTGTTTAAACATTCTCAAACAGTGCATATCATAGATGAGTTTAAAACATTCATATGGCACTGTTGGGGCCGAATTTAAAATTAAAATGAATACCTACGTCCTTGTTGATCTAAATAGAAAAAGCATTTCTTTAAATAAGTGGATGTTTTCTGGTTTTGAGTGTGGTAAGGAGGCTATATTTGTATCTTGTAAACAAAGTTTCACATTAAGTAGTCTTTAGAGAATGGCTTCCAGGCTTTGCATTAGAGGATTTCTTTTTTTCTCTTTAAGTGAATAATGTTTTTTTGGGTTTGCTTTCTTTTGGTGTAGGGGTGGGGAGAGCAAGATTTAGGGTGGGGGGTAGAAAGAGGAAAATAATAAACTTTAGCACCTTTTTATCAGACTGTCTTACACAAAAGGTTACTTGATTCTAGTTTCCCCTTTCATTAGATCACACTCAAAAACATTCCTTTTTTGAGCACTTTTTTCTAATCTTCAGAAATATCTTCTCTTATGTTTTCATTTAGAACTATGTTGATAGATTGATAGCATATTTTATACAAAGTGCTAAGTAATTACTGCGATCAGGGGAAAATAATTTTAAAAGGGAACTGTGGGTTTCACTTAGACTTTCAAAAGAGTGATTACAGTAAACTTTTAGTTACAAAAAATCCGAGAGTTTGCAATTAAGAAGCTCTGGGGGAAACGTTAAGTACATTTTAACTTCCCTTTGTTCTTGGGGACTTTTTGTTGTCCCAGCTCTTTTCTAACCTGAACCTTGATTTGGAATCCATTGTCCTGGTAAAGGATTCCATACAGTGGGTATGTAAATGCACTCCCTCTTTCCTGTGTTATGAAATGCTGGCATATGGAAGGAGCAGCCCCCCCTTCCCCAAGGTAAAATGGGCTGAGCTTTCTTTTCTTTGCAAGAAGCTGAAAGAAGAGTTTGACCTTTGAACTCCCCCTCACACTTCCACGCTGCTTTCAGGATGATTAAATAAGCGAGGATATTTGCCTGTGTCTTATGCTTATTTATCTCACTTAAAACGCTGTAATACTTAACCGTTGAGGTATTGTCTTTAAATATAGCCGGCCGGTGCCTTTGGGTTGCAGCGGGGCTGCCATGTGCCAGCTCAGCCTCTTGTTTGTGGGGCTGTGCCTTTGGAGCCTCAGCGTTCCAGGCAGATCCTCTTTCCACATCTCATAACTTGCGCTCCTTTCCAACCGCTCTTTGGGGCGTTTCTGCTGACCCGTGACACCTTCCCCCCCTCCCTTCTTAAGGTGACTTTAGGAACAAAAAAGTTTTTCTTCCTGGTGCCTGAGCGTGCTCAGGGGATTCTGCTGACTACTGTATGTGTGCTGTGAGGGAGATGTGACTCATACCACGAGAGATTTGCAGCTGAACACAAAAGTAAGGAAAAGGATATGACCAACTACGTGAGAGTCTCAATACTATGTTGCATTAGAGGATTAAAAAACCCCAAGCACACTTTCTCAGCCTAGCCTTCCCTAGGTTTTTGTGCACCTCTAGAGAGAAAGCTGCTCTCTCAAAATAATTTGCTTTTAGCGATCAACTTTTGTTTTTTTTTTCAGTGAAATTGCCAAATAATCGCCTTTTGTTGCTGATGAAACTTGTTTATGCCAAACGTGGGCGTACGTCACTGGGGAAAATATATTCAAACTTCTACTGTTATAACCACATGACTTTGGTCAGAGCATAGTTTATAGCTTATCATAAATCTAGCTTTTGATTCTTCCTCATTTTTTTTTTTTTATAAGGGGGGCAGCAAGTTAAGTGGCGTGATAAGAGCAGACTTTCAATTTCAAAGTAAAAGAACTTATGTGCTGGGAAAAAAATGAGTTTGAAATCAAAAATATAGGTGCCACACTTGTTTGGAAAGACAATGCCTTCAGTTTATTGCAGGGGATGGAACTGGTTATCAGGCTGCCTTGAGGATTTCAAAAGAAAGTACAAGAGGAAATGTGGTCAGAATATGCTGGGAAATCTATGTAGATCAGTGTGACTTCAAGATTTGAGCAGAACACCATCCAAGTAGAAGTGAATAATTGACTGGGTAGTGATTTTCTATGTGCTGAAGATTTTATGTAACTAAAAGTATCAAAGTCTGAGTTTGTTTATGTGCAATAGGTACGGGGGCATTTCTCGGTGGAGTAAAGGCAGTACAGTTTGCCTCTGACATGAGCTACAGGAGGGATCTTGTATTGTTTTTATACTTTATTGTGATAGTTGAGAACTGGTGGGGTGAAACCTTGGGGGTTCTGTCAGCCTCTTCTCTCTTTTGCCACTCGGGAGGAAGAAAATTCAATGTACACCAAAGGCTGATGTTGAGTACATTGTAAGGAAAATGGGTGTAAAGTGGTCCAGAGAAGCCCAAATCACAGTTTAATTTTCCTGTTCCTTTCTAACCTTTTCTTATGCTTAAAGAATTGGTACATGACTCTGCCTGTTGAGGTCAGTTTGTTGTGGGTGCTGCCTCTCCTTTCTTTGGCCCTGTGAAGCCCAGGATGCTGGATACATGATCTCATACATCCCTGCAGCCCTCTGGGGTGAGAGACTGCAGGGCTGGGTAATTAGAGAGGTTTATTTGTGGGTCTCTGGGAGATCTCCCACCTGCATGGGAGAAAGGAGGCAGCTGTTGGAAGTGTCTGTTTCTATCACTTTTATATTTTAGTACCTTCAGATGCTAGTCCAGGATGACTGGAGTACAAGTGAATGCCTTTTCCCTGGGTCGGGTACCTTTTTCCATCTTCCAAGAGTGACTTTTGCAAATCCCTAATTGTGGATGTGTTTGAAAGTGGCCACTTCCAAGTGCTCTGCAGAGAAGAGGAACCAGACATTGCTGCTTCTCCTGCCACTGTGCAGTGGTTTGAGTGTGTTGGGTGAGAGTTGGATTCAGAGCTGAAACCAGGTGAGAGCAGTGGGGCAGATTTATGACCTTAACAAAGGGAACTCTTTGGAAGTGACCACTTGTCTCAAATACAGGAATAGTAAAACAATCTCTTTTCCTGTTATTTCACCTCTGCTGCCCAAAGGGATGCAACTTGTCCATAATTGCTCTGGAGGAACTCCTGGCTCTTGAGCAATAAGGAATTAAGTCTAATTTGGTAAACTGAATTTACCACTTCTTTGGAGTTGTGGCTACTGGAGAGACCTTACATCCTTCTACCAAGAAGTAAAAAAGTCCAATTTCCTTTTAAGGTCTCTGAAAATATCTCCTTTTAAATGAAAACCAAGACTAAACACATGAGGCTGTCTAGGTAAGGTGAGACTGACTCAACAATAAAAATGTATCACTCATTCCACAGAGAGCCTTTACCTGCTGTGGAGAGAACAGTAAACTGTTTTGTAAGGTAAGGGGTCACTGCCAGTTTAAGTGCATGTAACTTCTTGATTTAATGAAGTTGCATCATCCTGTAGCAGTGGTGAAATGTGGCCCAGACTTATTTCAAATAGGATCACTCCTGTGTCTTTCAGCCTTTCTACAACAGGTATTGGCCACTTCACCTTGTCTAAAGTACACTTTGGTTCTGTGGCTCCTGAGAAATTCTCTCCTAATCCCAGGGAAAAAAAAGGAAAAAAATCTGGCAGTTAGAGCAGTCCTTCTGAACTTTAAAAGTCAATACTTATTTGTAGCACTTCCTCCTTTAATGCCAAGAATTAGTCTCTTTTATATTTGCTCTTGCTCAGTGGAGGAAAAACATGTGCAAAATGATGCAAGCTTATATGTTCCCTGCTTTAAAAGGACTAATTACATCTTTTGATAGAAGAGGCTTTCAGTTCACTGAGGAGACACATTGAGCTCATCCATCCTCTGCCAAAACACTGGTAGACATATAGCCTTAAAGAAAAAGGGACTCCACAGGAAAAGGTTTCTCAGAGAGAGGATATCCTTTGTTTTTATTAGTATAGATGTCTGAGATGGGGGGAGGGAGTTTTCCTAATATTGTTCATTATTAACTACTAGTTATTTTCCACTGGTGATTAAAATCCTGTTTGCTGGACTCGCATGTGTGTCTCTTTTATCTGACTGTAAAAGAGCTTTCCACCCAAAATCTTTCTGAAGTGCGTGTGCAGAAATGCCTGGATAATAACATTCTTGAATTCTGGATGTGTGTCTGGTTTTGTGAATTGTCTTGGTGTCACTGTGTTGGGAATCTCTGTAGTGTTGTTAGAAGGGACTGTAACTGAGCTGCTCTCTTAGAGAGGATAAAAACGATAAGCCATGAAAACCCCCCCTAAGAGTTTAAGTTTAGGATAACTTTGAAATCTTCAAGCCTGAAGGATGAAGACTAACGAGGGGGACTTAAATTTGCAGATTTAGGGAGTGGAAATTCCAATTTAGGGTCATCTTTTATGTTCTCTTTTCAACCTGAACATCTTCATTTTGATCTTTCCTGCAACTGAAACAAACAACTCTCTTCCTCCCCTTCCTCCCCCTAGATCTCCATTTCCTTTACAAGTGTTGGTTCTTTATCAGGCTGAACTGGTAAAGTATTTAAAAACAGTTCTGTACTTGAGCAGTTGGTGTAAAAGCCTCGGTGAGGATGAGAAGCAGCTAAAGGTGTTTTACTCACGTGCTCCTCCATTAGCAGAGAACACACTGGGAAGTTGTGTGAAATGATCCCCTGTTAAAAGGTGGAAGGGGATAGCTCTTCCCCTCCCTAGAAAGCAGTGGAACAGCCAGTGATGAGGAGTTATTGGTTCTGTGCTGCTCTGCAAAATCGGGTTTTATCTGGGCAGGCTTTTACAACTTCCCAGTGTTGTCATTTCAGTCGTGTACTTTGTCAGAAATAAGGTCACATCCTATGTAGCAAATACTGCATCATCTTCCCTGGCTTTAGGGACTGTCCTTCTCTTAAACTGGGGGAGAAAAGGCATTTCTGTCTCACAAGGGAAAACACCTGATGGCCCGAGGTGTGACATCCACACTGTTCTTCTGAAACGCAGAGAGGAAGTTCAGTGGTTGCCATGAACCCCTGGTGCCTGGAGAGACAAACCTGGAATTCCTCCCTGTGGATTTTGGAAATCTGACTCGTGTGTTGGAGCAAGTGGTAAATCAGAAACTCCCAATAACACTTGGCTTCACTTTGTAAGTGTAGGAGCTTGTGGACAGGGCTGGTGTCACTGGTGGGTTCTCCAAGCACAGCCCAGGGCACTGGAGGTGCCATCCCAAAAATTTGGAGCTCTTGGATGTTCCTATCAACTGTTTAGGGATGGTATTTTCTGCTGAATGTCTTTGTGTGTGCCAGGTGTGGTGCAACTTAGCTTAATGCAGTGATAGAAATGTATATTAAAAAGAAATGCTCTCAATAAATTCAGTCTCAGCTCAGGTTTTATTTGAGGATTTATTTATGTATTTAGTTATGCATGAGCTCCTCTGCCTGTGATCAGTGTTATACCTCAATACAGCTGTGCCCAGACAATACAGATAATATTCAGAAGGTAGCTTTTATTTGTGGTCTCAATGACGAAAAGGTCATGTTAAATAAAACAAATTTGTTGTGTTCCTCAGGTAGAACTGGAACAACTATTCTGAAAAGGCAAAACTTGTAGATTGAAACGAGAAAAAAAAAAAGGTGTTTAACTTGTAATTTCCATTAAGCAATCAGCAGTGTAAAATCCATTTACCAGCAACATGTTCTGGGCTATAAACATACCAAGAGAAAAGAACATTTTGTGTAAAATGACTCTTAATATCCTGAAACTTCTTGAAACGTGAGGAAAGCTGAAGGGTTTTTTTTGTTGTTGTTTTGTTTTTGGTTTTGTTTGTTTTTTTAAGTGGAGTTGAGAGTTACATGAAAGTTTCTCAAGTCTGATAGACACAGTGAAAATTAAGGTGGTTGATCTGCAGCAGCTGAAAGAAACTGGTCATCTGTTGAACAATATCTTTGCTGCTGGCCTTGAATTTGAGAATCTCTGAGTTTGTGAGGTGGTTGTGTCTGAGGCTGTGTCTGCCAGTGCAGAGCAGTAACCAAGTGTCCTGAATTTGGCTGTAACTCGAGTAGTTTTCTCACTTCTGTTTCTCAGAAAGTGTTGCAGCAACGACTTTAACTTCTGTAATTGTTCCCCATTGCTTTTTACAGTTTAACAATAGTTTTGCCAGCACAGGAGTAGCAAGGAATAGATATTTTTCCTGAGACTTGGAATGCAACTTTCGTTCCCAGTGCTCTGTAATGTTTAAAATGGGAAATTCAATGGTTAGACTTTGCTATTCTCTGAAAGGTGTGTCGAGAGTTTTTATTACATATTCATGGAAATTTTGAAATGCAGGAAGTAGAAATGCAATAAAATTACTCCTGATAGGTCATTTCCCAAAGAAATCTTTGAGATTGTAATATGTTGTCTTTGGTTGTGTAACTTAATAAAAAGAAATGAAATTTCTCTACAGGCACTTAATTAAAATTTTCTCTGTTTTAATAATCCATTTATATGCAGCAGGTTTTTGGTGTGGTTCTTGGGTTGTGTGGCAAGTGCAGTGAAAACAAGATGTTCTCATCTGTCCAGTGGAGTCTTTATTTATACACGTTTTGTGGTGTTTATAAATGCAATGGGCATCACTGTGAACCTGCTGAAATACTTGGCTAAAGGCCCTATAGCCAAATATGACTCAGGTTGAACTGAAGTTTGCTGAATGCTCAGGCTCTGCACTGTTGGAATGGCGAAGTACAATAAGTGGCATCCTGGAACTCAGAGGAATTTGTCACTTCTGGATGGACCACGCCAGGAAAAGTCCTGGCAGGTTCTTCCTGCCCCGCTCAAAGTGTTGGAGCAGCCCCTGGAGCCTGTGGGTCTTGGATTGGGCTGTGAGGTCCATGGTGACATTTATAGGGCAGGGAAGGCAGAACTCAAGTTTTCTAGTGAGGAGGGACAAGTCATTCTTTATTTTTAACCTTGAGTTCATCTGGAGCAAAGTTACGGCTTTTCAGCTGTTGGAAGGAAGGATTTCCTGTTTTGTTCTGCTCCTTTCCTCATATCTCTGATTCTGGTGGGTGTCTGTTCTTTGGTCTTCTGAAAGTGAAAGATGACAGCAGAAACCCAGGTACTGTGTGTTTTTTGTGGAGCTCATGCACAGACCTCCAGCCACAGACAGTGTTGGTCAAACCCACACGTTGTCCACTTTCCCAAGGAAGCAACAATTGAGGCAACTCTGGACAGTTTTCCTGCTGCCTACAGGGTTTTGAATAACAGGAATGTGATTAATCAGCATTTTTGGTCCTCAAATCCAAGGCACATTATCTTCAGCAGGAAGAAAGGTTTGTTACTAATGGATAAAATCCTGGTGTAGATATTTGGGCTGCAGTTCCAGCGTGTGTTGGCTTGTCTAAACAACAAGAGCCTAAAATCCTGCCTGCTTGTAAAAGCCATGTACCTAATCAGAGTGAGATGTGTAATCACCAGATACAAGAGTAAGACTACAGCTTTCTAACTCACCTCCTGACTCCAGTAGTTTTGTTCTCTTTTCCTCTCAGTTTAAATATAATTCTGTCTAGTTGCATCTGCAGTTTCCTTCAGAAATGCTACCTGCAGTCTTTTTCCCCCTCTATGGGTACTGTCTCCTGTATATCCAAGAGCAATGGTTGCCTGAACTGCAAATAGGCATTTGAGATTCCAAAAACAGGAATATCTTGCTCTGCTTTGCAGTGCTGCCTAGAGGATGAGCTGTGGCTGGTTCTTCAGAAGTGTTCAGAGCCTCTATTAAAAGCTTGGAAAGCACTGAGCAACCAACACAGCTTGGTGGAGGGGCTGCAAAGTGCTGTGACCATGGAAGAAGTCTCCAAGGGGCTTGTTCAAACCTGTTGATGCCCAATGAAACGGGACCCAGACTCCTGTGGAACTCCTCTCATGGCCCATGTTCATTGTACACTCTGAGGACAGGTTTAATTTTTTACAGCTGAGGTTGAAACAGACCCATTTTTAAAGGACTTACCAGAGAAAACATTATTGATTGAGGTGTGTTTTTCACACACCAGTGACCAACCTGGGGCCTTCCCTAGATGTGATCTGTGCCTGTCCCTTCAGTTCTGATAAATCTTGAAGGACGTGGCTCTCGGTGTTTGTATCATCCCAGGCTGGGTTTGAGTAGAGCTGGGTGTGGTGGTCCCTGTTAGAGGGAGCTCTGCTCTCCCTCACCTCATCCCAGAATACTGTGGAGAACAAGGCACTAAGTGTGGATTTTGCTGCTTTTGAAATCTGTTTCCTCTCTGCAGTGACTTAATTCTCGTTTCTCTGTTGTGTGGATATTGTAGTGTAGCAAAGTGGGAGCGTAATCAACCCTAATTGGCTTTTTCTGTGTTTGTAGACAGTTTTAAGGAAGTAGTGGATGACAAATTCCAGCAATTCTATTTGGGACATTAGGCACTGGCCTTTGGATCTGCCCTCATGCTCCAGAAATGCCTCTTGTAGGCATTTTTGTGGGATGATTCTTACAGCTGTTCTTGCAGAGCGCTTCCCTGTGGCTTGGAAAGAAAATGCAGTTGACTCTAAGCTTGTTCCATTTTTTTTATCTTGCCTGGATTTTTTTTTCTTTTTTTCTTTTTTTGGTTTGAAACAAAATTATTTTCAGGCAGATAGTCACTGAGCTTTGCTGCAGCATGTTATCCTGTTGGGTAAAAAAAATACCTCTTAAAACTACAGTAGAAATAGAACAAAAAGGCAAGTTGAAACTTGAAGTAAAACATGCTAACCAGCACCCTTTGATATGTTTTTTCCTTCTGTTTTACAAAAGGGAAAGCTTTTTGAATACTTCAGCTTCAAACTTTGGTTATAGTTTCTCCAGCTGCCTATAAGGGAGAGAATGAAAGTCAGAAGTGAGTAGGGAAGGGACAAAGGCAAAGGCTGCAGTAGAAGTGTCACCCTACAGCCTGAACCTGCCTGTTACAGGAGATTTTTGAGTCATGATGCAAGGAGGAAGTGTTAATCATGGCAGTGATAAACCTGAAAATGGGGAGAAAGGGTGTAGTTAGAAAAGAAAATCCAGGTTCTGTTGGCACCAGCCTGTCAGGGGCTTGTTCCCTCTTAGGGGAATGTGCTCATTGTTTAAACCTGAGTTGGAGGACTGGGCAGGAAAGACACTTGTAAGCTCTGGAGATACAGAAAAATAGAAGACAAGCAACTGGCAACAATAATTTCCTCCTGTTTTGGGGCATATTAATTCAAGTCATGTGATCACTGGCTCTTAGGAGATACTTTTGAAAGTTTGAGTCAGATTTTTTATGAATTCTTTTCATTAGATATTCATTTATCTGGAAATGTGTCTTGTCTCTGAGTGATTCTTCTTCAATTTGTATTAGTCTTGTATTAGTTTGCTAGACTTTTCCTTCATCCAGAAATTTGATCAAGTGGAGTCCTGAACTCCAAACAACTATAATTTGTCAGCCCAGAGTGGTGAGTTGCTGGTAGCAGACATTATAACTTTAGTAGACTTGGAGATTTAAATTGGAGTTGTGATTAACTACATTATAACCCTTTTTAGTCTTGTGGAATCTTTCCCTTGTGAGGAAAATGAATTAAGCACCTTTTTTGTTGTGTGCAATTTGAAAGTAGAGGAGTTTTCTTTTAAAAACGTAGTAGTTGGCTTCTTGTGTGATTTAAATATTAATATACTGTTCAAGAAATTGTATCAGTTTATATCAGACTTTGAGATGTTCCAGTTGTACCAGCCCCAAACTGACACTGTAAATTTGTGGGTGATAGGAAAAGCTCTGAGAGTGGTACTAGTGAATAGTCCTTAATACAAAGATTTGTGCTGACACTTCCTGTGTTCCAGAACTGTAAAAGCTGATTCCAAGCTGTCTGGTCTTAAAAAAAAAAAAAAGTCCTTTGCTCAACAGCCTTTAGAGGACAAACAAGCAAAGTTTTACGGTGGTTTCACCGGTTCAAGGAAAGGTTACTTGGGCTTGCTATGTTTGCCTGTTGTGAATTCAGGAGTGTATTGAAATATGGTTTCAGCAGCTTTATATAACTGGGTTGGAACAGGTTTAGAAGAGACAAATTATTGCTGTTCTGTAGCAGTTGTGACACAAAAACCCCGCTCATGGAACAGAGGGATGGTCAAGTGTGGAAGGTAGAAAAGTGACCATAGTGCCTTTTAGCTGTCCCTCTTTGACTCTTAAAAATATGCCTCCTGTGTTCAAAAGCACTTGGTAGTTCTCAGCCCTCTTGTTTTCATTATTTGGGACACAATCCTTCTCTTTGGAAAAGTCTGACTGACTCTTTTCTCTCTTTTCCAGGTGCTGGAGTTCTTCGTGGCACTGAACTTGGCCTTGAGTGTCTTTTGCCCAATGCAACTATTTGAAATGTTTGTGCAACAAAACTAAGTGCAACTGACTGTATCTGTAAACTTGAAAAATCTGAAGAAGCAACTCAATAAAAAAACCTCATTCCATCACTGAATGACCCCACGGATGCACTTGCAGTGATGTGTGAAAGCACATAAAGCTGAAAGAGAATAATTTTTTGCTCGTGGAAAAAAACACACCTTTTCCTGGCGGAGGTTTTCCAGCTCAGCAGACTTGTAAGCACATGTTGGAGAACTCTACAAGTGTCCTTATAGTGATCAGTGAGCACTCCCAAAGAACTGCAGCCTTCCAGTGAGACATGTAAGAGGGCAGAGAAGGGAGGAATCATGCCCACCCAGCCCCTCCTGGCATACATGGAAGGGCCGGACGGAATAGCCAGTACCGTGGGGGCACAGATGGACAACAGCGACGCCTCCATGACAATAAAAGGGACAAACACCATTTCCTACAAAAGCTTGCAGGAGAAGTTCCTCATGCAGGCTGAGGGCTGCATGCCCCTGGACTGCATGTTCTGTGATGAGACCTTCAAACACCCTGAGGAGCTCGGGAAGCACGTTTTAACCCAGCACAGGCCCACGCTGTGTGAGCCGGCTGTCCTGAGGATTGAGGCAGAGTATCTCAGCCCTCTGGATAAGTGTCAGGTAAGGACCAACCTGCCTTCACCAAACAATGAGCAGGACAGCGAAGAACTCAGCTGTAAGGTTTGTGGGCAGACGTTTGACAAAGCTTTTGACATTGAGGCACACATGAAAAAGCATAAAGACTCTTTCACGTACTGGTGTAACGTTTGTGGACGAAGATTCAAAGAGCCCTGGTTCCTCAAAAATCACATGAGGACGCACACTGGAAAGCCTGGCTCAAGAAACAAACACCAACAAGGTTCTGAAGGCCCCGTAACAATAAATGAGGTGGTGCAGGAGCATGTAACTGAAAATGTAACGTCACCTTACAAAATTTGTATGGTTTGTGGTTTCCTATTTCACAATAAAGAGACTCTAATTGAGCACAGCAAAGTGCACACCAAAGAATCAGTAGCCAACGGTGAAAGCCCCCAAGTGACTGCTGAAGTGAATGCAGAAGAAACATCTCAACACCAGGAATTTTTCCAGTTCTTGAACTTGAGACCAAATTCAGTTCCAGATAAGGACAAACTGCAGAAACCTGCCAAATGGATTGCTGAGCTGGATCCTTTCACCACGTACCAAGCGTGGCAGCTGGCTACCAAAGGGAAAATTGCAGTTGGCCACGGCCAAGTGAAAGAACCGGGGCAAGAAGGAAGTACAGACAATGATGAGTCATCTTCTGATAAAGAAGAACTCTGTGAAATTTGGAATGCAAATAAAGGTAGCCAGGCTGAAACTACAGGGAAGTCAAAAGTAAATAAAAACAGTTACGCAGGGAATGGTAACTTAACCCAAGACAAACTGAAACATCCAGGTGGTGAAGTGCCTTCTATGGAGATGGATTCTAAATCATCCCAGAACAAAGAGAAACCAACACACTGCTCCGAGTGTGGGAAAGCCTTCAGAACATACCACCAGCTAGTCCTTCATTCCAGGGTGCACAAGAGGGACAGGAGGGCTGAGGGAGAGACTTCAGCTGCTTCCAGGACGTTCTGTGCTGATATAATTGCAAACCTGGAGGAAAACGGAGCAGGAGAGCGAATGGAAGGAGGCTCCGAAGATGGATCTGAAGACGGGCTCTCGGAAACAATTCATTTAGGTGAGGAGAGTTTGGAGCACTTGAGTCTGAAGTAGCTGATGTTGAATTGTTTAGGAACTCCTCAGAGCCAAAGAATGCATTGTGTCTTTGTTATCTGGTCAGAACTTGGTAGGAAATGTTAAAAAACTAGATGGGAAATGTTATGGTGGGGGGAAAGGGAAAAGAGAAAAATGACAGGGAAAGGAAAGGTTTGGATGCTGCCATTTTTGAGGTCTTCAAAGTTTTGTTGGGCTTTCCTGCAGTTATGAGTTACTGGAATCACTGAAATAGCCTTGATAACAATCAGTGTAGGAAAAGTCTAATCTGTTTACTCACCTCTTCTCTCTCTCTTTACTGGATGCTTTGGAGTGTTGCATATCCCTTCTTTACCCAGAGTATTTCTGAAGAAATTATTGCAATTCCACTTTTTTTCCCCCCTGCATCTCGTAAGGGCAGAAAATGTTCAGTGCTCGATTCCAGCAGGTTTTAAGACCCCGAGAAGCAAAGAATAATTTGAAACTTTTTCTGTCAAACTGCAAGTTCTGTGTTTGTTTTGAACAGAAGTAACTTGAAAGCCTAAATGTCAGAGCCAGCAAGTTTAAATCCATTGTGCAAGGACGTGCAGGCTGTTAATATGTGGACATGTGTGTAAGGTATATATTTAAGTCCTCCTCCTTGAAGGGTTGCTGACAGAGTGGATAGGCTCCATCTGTACATTACCCAGGATTAATTCTGCATGTCACAGTGTCTTGGAAAAGCACGTGATACTGAATGATTCCTTAATTGAAAAAGATTGCCTGTCTGGGGACAGAAAGGGATAGCAAAGATTGCAGCTAATCTCACATTCCTGTGTGTGACATGCTCCGAGTCGGCATTTAAAGAACAGACACTTGCATAATCTCAAGGAAAGACACGACGTACAGAATGTCCTGGCACACACACAGGGCTGACTTTTCCATTTCTGGTAATGTGCAGCCCTTTATTTTGCCTCCAGTAACAAAGGAATGGAATTATTACCTAATGCTAACGTGCTTGTTTTGTTTCTCGGCGTCTTATCCTAAAGCACAGCAGATTTCGGTGTGAGGGTGCTGAGTCACAGCTATTGAGACATGATGTGTTTGTTTAACTCAGCTACAGCTCGGCTTAGCCACAGCTGAGCCAAACAAAGGAGCATTTCCACTAGAGAACCTTTCCAACACTTAGGAACCTCAAAGAACTGTTTTAACCTCGATCTGTTAAGCGGCTGCAGTCTTAGTCAAGCCAAAGGTCTCCTTCCTTCTCCTGGTTTCCGGTTGGACTTGGGTGTTTAGCTGAAGTTGTCTCTGTTTTTACTGAACCTGCCAGCAGAGTCTCGTTGCTCAGTGGTGTTGGGAGAGCTCTTCTCTCCCATTTCCCTGTCCCTGCCGCCCTCCAGTGGCACCTGCTGCAGCTGCACTCGAGTGGAACCACCTGGCCATCCCTGGATTTGTTCCTGGAATACACGTGTCCACCCGGGCCACTGCCCTGTCTATATTTCTCCAAGCTTTAGCATTAATGTTTCTAGGGAAAGATTGCTCATCAAATCTAAAGATGCTATTATATAGATACACCGCTGATTAGCA
Source organism: Manacus vitellinus (assembly GCF_001715985.3). Classification (NCBI taxonomy): domain Eukaryota; kingdom Metazoa; phylum Chordata; class Aves; order Passeriformes; family Pipridae; genus Manacus; species Manacus vitellinus. Next base: position 2,860,137 of record NW_021939960.1, on the reverse strand, counting down.
CGGAAATAATATTACTATTAGAATTAATACAAACTTACATCTATTTCTTTGCCCCCCTTCCCCGAAACACCTCCTTGTGATTGGCCATTGTGCACAGAGCACATTTTTATTCAGAATTATGATTCTCACACTAATTCAAGCACTCCTTTTAGTAAACTGGTGCAGTTTATAATCTGTGTGAGTTTTTGAGATGGGCCATTCTCCATCAAGTTCCTGTAGGTCAGTAAAGAGAACTTTTTTTCTTCTTTGAGCCATAGTTTTGCATCTTGTTCTCTGGGCTCCTTCAGTTCAGTCACAAGCCACAGCTCCTGGACACAAACAGAACTTTTAATATTTTAACTCTTGTGCTTTGAGATGAGAACAAAAGATACTTGTAGACCATAGGATTTGACAGCAGTTCATAATTCTGTGGTCTTTTTCTTAAAAAACCCAGTTAAAAATAGTTATTGTTTTAAACAAGACTGCATTTGCTCTTAATAATATACCTATGTTTTTTCCCAAAGATAAAAATGAAGATAGTTTGGAAAGAACAAAAGTTAAAACCCTTGGAACCTCCAGAGAATGCAGCTACTGTGGAAAGTATTTTCGCTCTAATTATTACCTCAACATTCATCTCAGAACTCATACAGGTAATGGGGGCTTCTCCTTGGTGGGAGGGGAAGGAAGCCTGCTGAATCCACTTTTTTTAAAATGAAAAACAGAAGTTAGCTTTAAAATTGTTGATATTAAAAACGAGGTCTTCTCCAACGCTAAAAAAAATATTATAATTGCAATAAAATGTCTTAGAATTAATTATTTACCTAAGTATAAATGTTTTTGAATGGAACTCGTTGCATCAGGTATTGTTAAAAACACAATACGTTTTAAAATTTGAATTTTTTTCTGCTTTTAGCAGTGTAGCAACAAGTTTGGGGTTTGGTTTTAATTTTTTAAAAGAGCCTGTTTCCCAGGTATTCAGTTGTTTGTCTGCCAGCTGCTACTACCTGTGAAAAGCTGAGCCTGCTTTTCAACTCCTTTTTTTCTCTGGCCAGGCAAACTCTTTTACTTCTGCCTGTCCCTGTTTCTGGGGAAGCAGCTCTATTTATAGGTGAGCTGTGCCACTGGTGTTGTTGAATAGCACACTTGTGGTATGATCAAGGGCTACAAGTTGTTGGAGTTGACCCACAGTTACACTTCTTGCTTATCTCTGCCAAACATGTCAGCTCCCATCTCCATCCGTGGCCAACTGTGTGGGAAACATCTCTCCACTGCAACCAGAAGATGTCACTGTAGTTAGTCAGAGCAAAAAGATGTTGTTTAAATTATTTAAATGGGTTTTGGGCTGCAGAAGGGGAGAGAAAAATCTGGTTTACTGTTTTAGGGTCTCCGTTATTCCCGTGTGTTTTATTGTGTTCAAATCACGTCACATTTATTTACTGATAAAACTGTGTTTCAGGTGAAAAACCATACAAATGTGAATTCTGTGAGTATGCAGCAGCACAGAAAACTTCACTGAGGTATCACTTAGAGAGACATCACAAGGACAGGCACGGTGACAGTGCAGCAGACGTGAAAAGTGACAGCAAAGTTTCATTACGGAATCAGGAGACGGTGCTTTCGCTGGCTGCTGATGGTGCTCAAGAAACCAAAAACCTGAAGAGGCTTTTTGATGGTGCCAAAGATGCTGAGAGCTGCCCACCTGCCAAGCAGCAAAAGGAAGTTCTGTCCTTGAGCAATGCAATAGGCAGCACAGTCTTTTTAAAAATCAAAAACAATTCCAGGGAATCGAACAAAGGTTCTCTTTGTAACAATTCCAATCAAATACCCGAGAACGTGCCCACTGCTTATGTGGAAAAACTAAAGGCTGAGAAGGAAACAAAGGAAGCTCAGCTTAATGTTCCTCATAAAAGAGAGAGAAAGGTTTCTGTGGCATCAGAGGAAGATGATGTCCAGTATATCTGTGCTTTTATTGGTGGAAAAAATGTGGATGATGTGCAGGAGTGCACCGAGAGCTACAAACACAAACCTGTCGCGAGCTGTCACGAGCAGCCCTTGGACTTATCCAGCAAGACTTCACAAGAATGTTCAGTGGTTGCAACTAAAGGCCTGATAGCACCCAGTACCTGCCCCTTCTGTACTTACAGGACTTTTTACCCCGAAGTCCTAATGATGCACCAGAGGCTGATGCACAAGTACAACCCCGACACCGTTAACAAGAACGGCTACAGAACGAAGGCCGTGACCAAGGCCCGGCGCACGGGGTGTCCCCCAGCTCTGCTGGGCAAAGATGTGCTTCCTCTGTCTCCTCCTTCCAATAAAAATAAGACTTCCTCATCTACACAGCAGAAACCATTGCAAACAGGGAAAGCTAAACAATGTCCCCCTGCACAGAACAAAGCCCCTCTCTTCTCAGCGACCGAGTCGAGCAGCACAGCCCCCAATAACCTCAAGTTTCATAAACAGCCAAGTAATATTGGAGCTCAGGCAAACAACTACAGACAACCTCAGCAAGAAGTGCACTCCAGTCCCAGCATCTCTCCAGTACTGGACAGAGTAAAAAGGTCTGAATCTAAGATAAAAGCTCTGGGTGCCCCAGTGACTCAGTCTGGTCTGATAAGCAGCAGCATGAATGGGGTTCTTGACTCTCACCTAAATGAACCTGCCTGGGCTTGTCATCGAGGAAGGGACTATCTTTGTAGTAAATCTGGGAGCAATGTGAACCTAGACTATGGTGAACCCTCTTCCAAACGAGTGAAACCCACCCTGGTGGCTGTTGACCACGTGGACTCTCCCATGGCCAATTACATGAGATACGAAATGAGCAGATTTCGTGTTGCAAACAGATATGCAAATCTGCTACCTCAGGAATACCCTCGCACCAAACCTGCACCCTCTGCTTTGCCAACCAAACAAAGGCTTCTGAATTCAGATGATGCTGATCCTCCCAGTGCATTGACTGCTCTCAAACCCTACGAGCCATATGGCTCTGGGGCACTGTACAGTTCCTGTGGATCCAGCAATGGCCAAGTGACCAGCTCTACAGGAGAAGGTACGGTGTCCCCTTCCTCCTTAAATGTCCTGCACTGGTACAGAGGGAGGGGAGTGGAGTGTAAATGTGTTGTACCCACCTTGAAGCACAGAAAATAAAGCTGTACTCACTGTTCCACTAAGTCCAGTCAGTGCTCGGACTTGAAATTTAAAATCCAGGTTCAGCAAACTCCTGGCTTGGGGAATTAGGCAAGGAAGGGATGAATTTTAAAGAGGGATTTGAAGTTCCTCAGGTTCCCTCCTCCCCCCTGCCATGGGGCTCTGATAGCAAACATGTATTGTTTGCTCATCAGAGTGCTCCAGACATGTCGACTAATCCAGGATATGGAATGAACCTTTCTGCTTAATGTACCAGAAGTCTTGAACCATCTGGAATATTAATAAAACTTCTTACAAAAAAAGAAAAAAAAAAAAAGAGAAAGCTGTCATGGACAATTGTTCCCTTCAATAGCAGAAAAGGATGTATTGCAGATCATAAAACTATGATTTAAATCTTATACTTCTGTTCTTCAGTGATGTTTTTTAATGTTTAGTTTTTAGCAGGAACAGAATACTTTGTTAAATCAGGACAACAGGTTTCTGCTGTTGTAATTATGGTGTAGTAATGCTCTGTGGAAAATCCTGGGCCTAGCAGAGATAAATGATTTGTGATGTATTGGGAAAACTTTGGTACTTCTATGAAATACATGCTTTTTGTGTTTTGTTCTCGGTCAGCATTTTCAAAACTTAGCAGGAGGCCAAGATTAAAAGGTGCTGGGTGATATTTAAGCAGTTGTCTGACTATTTCTAGAAGGTGGTATTTATGACTTGGAGCTGAGGTCAGCATGGACTTAGCTACAAATACAGGACTTTGAATTTTGAAATGAAGATCCTACTATAAAAATGAATAGTGTGTGTGTGTGTGTGCTGTGTAGTCTTAAAGTCTGTTCCTGAACTCTGAATACTCCCATTCTCTGGAAGCAGTAAAGTTACTCTTCTGAAGTAGTCTGAGCTCGTAACAAGCCAGGGGTGTGTTACTTGAGGTCAGAGCAAACTGCAAAATACTAAATCTACATTTAGTTATGGGGCAAAAAAATATATGTGCTAACTCTGTTCTGGTTTTTGTTTGCTTGTTTTAAGGTTGAGGGCTTCAAAAATATATCAGATTTATATATAAATATCCAGGCTTGCCCAGTGGGTTCTGGAAGGATGAGGGAAAGTGTCCCAGTTGTGTTTCCAGGCTGGGTGGGGAGTGGATGAAGGAAAGCCTACACCCCAGCTGGCTCACTGAGGAAGCTGTGGAGTTAAGGGCTGATTTTGTGAAGAGCATTGTCTGTGTGCCCTGAGCTGGACCAGCAGCTGCTGTGGGGGTGTAAACTGGGCTCTGGGTTTGCGCAGAGTGCCCAGGGGTGGCAGGAGGACAAATGGTGCTGGTGATGAGAGAGGATGAAACAGAGGGGGCCAGCAGCATGTGTGGGGATGGGAGATGCTCCTGTTGTGTCAGCAGGCCCAGCCAGGCCAGGCTGCTGAAGCAGCAGTTCAGGCAACACTATTTTTAAACAATGACTTCACTGGAATCCACCTTGTTCTCCTTTTGGAAGCTCCACCTGTCTGCCAGAGAAACCTCCATGGCTTTTCTGCCTCCTCTTTAGTGCAAGCCTGGAGAACTACCCTGGAGTCAAGAACTCTCCACTATTCCTTGTTACTTAAAGCTCTCAAAACTGTGCCTGCAACTAATTTGACAAAGGTTGTTGTCATGGAAAGAAAGATTTCATTGTTGGTTACAGGGAGGAAGGAAAGCAACTTTTTATGGCTGTTACCTACATTGGAAAGACTTGCAAAGCAAGCCCCCCCCATGGGGTTTCTTAGCAACTTCAATAAAAAGCCCTATCCAATAAGATGTAAATAAATATAAATAAAATATAAACAATAAAAATGTAAATAATACAAACACAGAAAAAAATGTAGGTTTATGAGGTTAATGTCTTAGTTTTCCAGCCATTCTGCCTAGAAGAACCCAACCTAAACCTTGACAGTTGTTGAGAGGGTACAGGGGAGCAGCCAGCAAACCTCTCAGTGTTAGAGTTTTATTGTGAGTGAAGACTGAAGATAAAAGTTCCTGCAAATTCTCTTTATTTTTGGTTCAAAAGCCAAAGTACAACTGTTTGTCAAGAGTTTCAGCTCCTCAGAGCTGTGTTCTGTGAGACACCACATGCAAAGCACTGCAGGTGCAGACCTGCAGCTTTCCGCACTCTTTTTATTGAACTCTGGTGATGTTATAGAACACGATGTCAAACCCCTTTTCTAAGGGCCCCTGTGCCTCGTGGCAACATTCTTTAGGTCCCGTGAACACGTTATGTCGCATGTTAAATGCTGGATCAAGTTGTCATGAGAATATGTTCCACTTGGCAAACTTGATTAAGGCACGATGCCTTCCCTTATTGCTTGTAAGCTCTGCCATCCCGTGTTGCCCTGAAGAGACAGGAACATTCTGAAACCACTCACTTTGTGTTATTTTCAAATTAGTTGCCTTTGCAATGGCAACATGTTATCAGGGATAACCTGTTGGCTGATTGATTTGGCAGAGGCTGCAAATTAAATGACAATTGCTCGTGACACACTCCAATGGCTTCCTAGATTCTGTTGAAATATTAATTTAGCTTTGCCATTTTAATTTAATTAAAGCTTGCTGGCTTTTTTTTTCCCAATGCTGCATTTAAAGCTTCCATGGAATATGGATGGCAGTTGGGCTTTTTGTATCCTGTGGGAGTAATGATTCTGGACTTTTTTCCTTAGTTTTATGAAGTGTTTTTGACTGCTTGCTTGAGGTAGTAAGACTTAATATGGAACAGGCATTGATTTCACATCTATAAATCTGAATTAATGGTCTCAGATAAACATGAAACTACCTGTATACTGGACTGAAAATTGCTTAACAAAGGGCTTCAAGAAAATGTATATTAACACTCTTTAAAGTGTCACAAGTGCCATATAATCTGTGATGGCAACAATGAAGTATCCCCAGTTTTCCTCTCAAATACTCATTCAAAAATTGAGTTTTCAAACCAATACAGGCACTGGATCTGTAGCCATCAAGGTACAAGAATGTCCTGCAGCACTCACACCTCCTTAGGTGAGGCCTCTGCTGTGATGAGTTAAGCAAAACAATGTCTTTCTTGCAAATAAAATGAATGAAATCTGGAGATGGACATTATGTTTATAAAGCTTAGCACAAAGTTGTTAAATTAATACTTTTCATTCTCCTTGTATTTGTTCTGGACAGTGAATTTCACATAATCATTAATCAGGACTGGGAATATCTATGTCTTGAGGCCTGGTGATGAGATGATTTGTTGAGGCATCTGTGGTATTTTGGGAACCTGGATGCTGATGTAGACCTGACATTTTAGCAGGAAATAATTCTAATTCCTCTAAATTATTTTTTTCCAGGGAAGAGATCAGTGTCTTACCAACACTTACCCAGCAGCCTCCTGCAGAGGAGGAGTTACGAGCCCTTCGTGGGGAACTCACACTTCAGGCCCAGTGACAAGAAGAATTAAATCCTTCAAGAAAAGGTAAACAAACCTTCTGAACTAATTGTTGCTCAAATCTTGCTTTGTGTTCTTGTGGCATCAAAGGTGCTGCACAGCTTGATGAGAGGTTGTGAAAGTCTGAACCACAGCAGCTGAAAAGACACAAACTCCCTTGTTCTTATAAATTCAACCAAGTGCTGGTGTAGCAGCAGGAGTTGTTTTGAATAGTAGTGATGGTGTGTGTAATAAGGAGGTAGATGCTCCTTTTTGGAAAGAAATGGGAGGGCTAAAACAAGATAAACGTATTAATTAGGTACAATACCAGTGGGTAGTGTTCAAAGTTAAGTCAAAGTTTAGTCAGAAAGTCAAAATTAAGTCAGTCCTGGAGGGTGGGAGAACATGTTGTGGAGAACTAGAAATGAGAGGAAGTGCCTGTGATCACAGTTGCTGAGTCCTGTGGGAGGTTATGGGTTGGTCCTTCCTGAGAATGGAGGTGAATCCTTCCTGAGAATGCAGACACTGCTCATTTTACCCCTGCTGGGGCCTGAGCCCTGCCCCAAACACAACCTCATGGGGGATTGCTCCATGGAGAGGTGAGGGTGTCCTGACAGCTCCTGCACAGTTTCTCTTTGTACTGGAGGGGTTATTCCAAGTAGTTTTCCCTCTGTTTGACATAGGGGTGGGTGTAGCCTCTGGGGGAAAGAGGTCAATGAGAAGCTTTATCCTGGTGCTGGGAATTCCTGTGCTCCAACTCCTCAGTGCTGTGCCTGTCTGAGAACTCACCAACCCCCTCCACTGCTCAGGAGACAAGTGCTCTGTAAGAGTATAAATAAATAAATGTATCTGTGGGCCTTTTTCAAACCTAGAGCTACAGATAATTTTCCTCATTCAAATTTAAGGAGCTGTGTCTGGAATGCTGTAGCACCTGGACCAGCACACACTATTTTATGGAAAGATTTTACATGTCTGCACAGAGCTATCTGACATCTAGTTGACAGCTTTTAAAGTACTTTGCTTTATTTCTTGATATTCTTCTAATCTCACTGCATTTATTGTCCCTACTAAGCACATTTGTGTCCAGTTGTGATGTTTTAAGTTAACTCAATTTCATGCCTGTAGCTCTACTTGGGGCTGAGTATCTTCCAAAGTAGACTTGATTGCCAGCTTTTATTTGGAAAATTAAATATGCAGACCTTATATGGCAATACCAATTCCTAAATACACTGAGCAAGAATGTGGAAGAAATTCTCTTTATGTTTTAAAGCTGCTCCTTGAGAAAATGTGCTGTACTATTTTATAATTATGTGCCACAAACTTATTTTTTTTTGCCCTCTTTTTCCCCCAGGCCTAAGGACACAAATGCATGTTTTATGGAGTTATACCTGCAGTTCATCCCCTGAGGAAGAGAAAATGGTGAAAGCTACTGAACTAAGCTGTGATTGTACTGTATATAGAAACACTACAGTTTTATAATATCGGTTCTTTTAACATTTTGTACCAAATAGCCATAAAAAGTAGTCTAAACAATTGGGTTATGAAGGTGTGTGGAGAATGTATATCTTGACATTGACTTCTTGAGTATTTTTCATTAGAATGAATTGACCAAATATTAGGTAGGAACTATATTTTTACATACTTGAGCGCTGCTGAAGAGTTTCTCTTTGAAAGAATATATACTGTTGCACCTCAGGTAACCTGTAAATAGTGAAGATGAAATCCTGTTGGCTTAATGCTCCTTTTTGATAAAAGTGAAAGTTTCTCATCTGGGTTTTTTTTTTTCCCTGTTGAACTATGTTAGTTTTTTTGTTTTGTTTTGTTTTGTTTCTTTTTTTTTAACAACAACTTCCAAATAAACTGTCTGAAACTGTCCAGTTTATAAATGTTGTGAACACGAAAGCAACGGTGCTGACATTGTGCTGATCTGCCTTATGTGTGAGAGGACCACGACGTGCTGGAGGGCTCTGGTCCTCTGGGCTTGTTTCCAGCATGTTTTTAAATGCAAGGATGAGGCAATACTTGACATTTGGATTTCCTGAAGTGTGGTTGGATTATTCTCTTGGCATTGGCTGCTGTTCTTCAGAGAAGCCTCTCAAACGTCTCTCCCAAAACTTTGCAGCAGAAAATCCCTGGGACTGGCTTGAGAAACGTACTGCTCTGAGTGTTGCAGAGGTTTAGTTCTGTACTAAGCTCCACACACAGTTACATTTAGAGAAAAAAACTACTTTGCACCTTTGTCCAAGCTGTAAAGTCACAAACAGGACTTGCAATATGAATATGGGATCTCCAGACTTCAAAAGGGATGTGGCTCTGGTGGAGCCTTATTAACTGTGCTTGGAAGCTTCTTGATGTCAAGTTTTAGCATCTGCTGGGTGTTTAAAATGAGTGAGAAATAACCTGTAAATGGGAGAATATCTCCTTTTATTTTTTTGTGAAGACAACAAGAGTTTTTTCTAATGCACATGCAGTTTAAATTTTGTAAAGGGAAGATGGCCAGTTACCAGCCAGTAAAGCAGAACTGTTGCATATTTTGACTTGCTTTCCTAGTTTCTCCTCATGAAACCTGTAGTTAAGAGTTAACTCCTTCTGGACCTGGCTTTGACTTCCATATATTTTAGTAAAACAAAACAAAAAAAAAGAAATATTTTGCACTGTTCGTTTTGCTCTCTTCCCTCATACAGCAAATGTAAAATAGCAAAAATGTAGAAGCCTTATGCAACTTGAGATGTTCCAGTTGTCTGTCTTAGTTCCTGGATATGGGACCTATTTTTGCTGTCTCTGTGAACTGGCAATGGAATGAAGTGCTGTGTATCAGGAAATTGTACACTATTGACCTGTTTTCCTGTTCATAAGCTGAGCCATATGTACATAATCTAGATTTTTGTTTTCCTAGTTTTGCACTTTTATAGCCTATTTTTTGAAGATGAATTCACTTGGAAAATGGTTGATCTATTTTTTTTGCCTGATCTCTCCATGAGTTTATAGAATCCGTGGCTGTCCCTGTCCTACCTGTGCCAGGGGGTCTGAGGTTGCTCCTCTGTGCAGGGCTGGGTTTTAACGTGTTTCAGCAAACAGACCTAAGGCTTGTTTGTTTTTAATCTCCCTTCATACTGGTACAGTTTTTCAAGGCTTTTTTTTAAATCTTGGTATCTCTGGGGTTGGAATGGAAAAACAGACCTGAAGACTCTATTCCACAGCAGCACCACCCTGTGCTTCAGAACACACTTTGCCCATCAGTATTAACTATTGGGATACTACTGGTTTTGTATGTCTTTGGAAATAACAGTGCATATATAGAGGTACAAATTGTTGATTTTTTTTTTAAAATGTATTTATTTCATTCCATTTTGTTCTATTTTAATTGTTGGAACCGGAAGTTGTCAAGCAGTAGGCGCGCAATACTCATTTAATTTATGATGTATTTCACTTTAGTTGAGTATATTATTACATGTGGATGTAAATATAGACTTGGTGTTTTGCAAAACTGGTTTCTGTGTCTTGCTTTTAAAGCTGGAAAGGAATTGCCTGGAACTGCATATTCACTTGACCTTTTGTCATACTCGCTCTGGTGGGGGGGAGAGGGAGAAGCTGCCAATAACCCAAACCAAATTCATGCCATGTTCAGTTGTTACATGAAAATACTGAACCACTCCACAGAAAAATCCATCTGTGAGGTAAACTTTAAATAATGAAGAAACCTTTGGTTTCTTCTCTTTCAGTTATTTTCCTTCAGAAAGGAAATTGAGTTATTGGATGCATTTTTTTGTGGTAATAACATTATCAGGGGACTGTGTGTGTGTATGTATGTATGTATATATATATATATATATGTATTTTTTTTTTGGTGACACTTCAGAATTGTATTAAATTATCAATTGTTTTTGAAACCAAGTATGTTTCAAAAAAAATTTCTAGGTCTGTCGTGTCCCTGGAACTCTCCTGAGGTGTCAGACCTTCCCAACACCTCTGGCCACATCTCAAAACCCACTTCTGAGCTCTGAAGGCAGCTGGGAAAGACTTGTCAAAGGCAGCTCATCTGGGGGAGAAAGGGAACTCCCCAGCTGAAGCCCCAGTGGGAATCAGCCCCATTTCAGTGGGAATCAGCCCCATTTCAGTGGGAATCAGCCCCATTTCAGTGGGTGAGCGCAGCCTTGTTAAGCCACGGGCTCAGCTGGGCTGGCTCTGGTGAGGTTTGGAGGAGTAGGGTGGCCCAGGTTCTTGGCTTAAGTGCTCCTGTAAAAGCAGTGCTGCTGGGGAGCATGAAACCTTCCAGCTGTTGGGGCGGGAGGGCAGCAGGATGTACCAGGGAAATTGTGGTGCCTGTGTGGTGCTGGGTGGCAACAGGGTTGGGGGGGGTACAAGGGGTAAATGTGAGCTTTGCAGTCTGCTGTAAGGCTTTGGTGCCTCTCAGGGGCCATGTGATGAGTTTCTGATGAGCCACACAGACCTGGAGACAAAGGATGCTTATTGCAGTGACTGTAGGTCAGCATTTGCTGGACCAATGTGTGAGTTCTGCAGGTGAATTAAAGAGCAGCTCTCACTGCCTGACTGAGAAGGAGGTGCTGAAGATAAGGACCAGTACAGGGATATTTGTCTGCAGGTTGAAAAGGCACTTGGAGTGTCTTGCATCTCCAAACCCCGTGGGATGTTGGAGGTGTGCTTTTATTTTATGTTAGTTTTGTCAGAGATGTGGGCTCTGGTTGCTACAGGTGAAACTTTTTTCGCCCCCATTCCTTTGAGATAAATATTATTCCCAGCCTAAGCTGGGTTAATGGGAAGGTTGAGACTCTCCCTGGGGAAAGGCCAAAACTAGAAATAAATTGTGGCAGTGAATAAAATGAGGGTGTCTCGTCACTGCTGGTGTTGGTGGAGCTGCTGTAGGGGAGGGTGTGAGATGGCTCCGGGGCTGCTCTGGCTTCTGCCCCCTCATCCAGGCCGAGGAGCTGGGGCTGTGCAGCCTCGAGGGGAGACACTGAGAGGGGACCCCATCCATGTGTGTCAGGGCCTGCAGGGAGGGGGCAGAGCATGGACCAGGCTCTGCTCGGGGGGCCCAGCAATGGGACACGAGGGACGGGCAGGAACTGATGCCCAGGAAGTTCCACCTGGACAGGAGGAAGAATTTCTTCCCTGTGCAGTGACTGAGCACTGAACAGAGACCAGAGAGGGTGCGGAGTCTCCTCCCTGGGGATGTTCCAGAACCATCTGGACACAATCCTGTGCCATGTGCTCTGGGATGGCCCTGCTGGAGCAGGAGGTGGGACCAGGTGACCCCTGTGGGCCCTTCCAATCTGACCTAGTGGTTCTGTTTCCTTGATAACCTGCAGTGCAGGTTCTGTTTGGTGCCTCCATACACAGAGTCAGAGGGCTTGGAGCACTGTCTGAGATGAGGGAGGGTAAAACAAACAGTGTTTCTCTGTGGATGTTCAGACCAGCATCACAAACACTTCTCTGAGGGCTCTTCCTCCTCTGCTTTTAGCTAATTACTGGTTCAGATTCATCCTCAGACTGCTGGATGTCCTGAAATTGCAAAGAAGCAACGCTCATTTTCACTTACGAGGGAGATCTAATATTAAATCGCAAAACTGTTTCTTCTTCCCCTTTGTGGAAGTGGAAAATCTGCAAGTGCTTTCCCGAGCAGATTTCTCCCTTCATTTGCACACACTTGAGAAAAGTGCATTTAATTAGGATTAGCAAGTCTCTAAATTGCAGATGGTTCTCAGGGGAAAAAAATAGTTATGAGTGCATTCATGACATTAAAATCAGTACATTTAATTCAATTTCATCTTTACGAATTAATATTAATTCGTAACATCTAAAGTAGTAGTTCCTACAGCAGATATTTATATGATTTAGAATTACTGGGGAAAATGAGATGTAGCAGTTCCAAACATGCTACAGCATGATTCCCATGTGTAATTATGCAGATTGAGTAATCACATGCTAATTGCAAGAATGCCCATTTTGACGTGTTGTTATGTGTAGCAAGGGTCCGTTGTATGCTGAGTGGTTTTATTTAGTTTGGAGTTTGTTATTGAGAGGCACAGAGTCCAGTATTGGGTCAGATGTGAAATATTGCAAAAATCAGGAGCTATGGTTGCTGTTGGAGCAGAATTCCAGAGAGGAGGCTGCTGGGCTGAGCATGGCACTGCAAAGCACAAGATGCTCTGGTTTAACACTTCCCAGCCCGCCACAGACTCAGTGGGGTGAAGACAAACGTGAAGGTGTGGTGTCTGCCCAGGTCACCCCTTCACTGTGGTGCTGGATCTGAGCTCTTTGGGCAGACACAGCAGCTTTTTATCTTCCTCCTGTATATTTGTGTGGAATGAAGTCACTTTGCTCCCGACCTTTCTGCAGGACTGGGGGTCTCTAGGTTTTGATAATAATATTCCCTATAACAAGAACATTCCCTCTCCAGAATTGCTCTCCCTTCGCTTCCCCTGAGGCTATCCCTACTCCCAGCATGCAGAATTCCATCCTGCAGCCTCCGGGAGCTCATCTCAGCTGTCCAGCACTTCCCAAATGTCTCTGTGAGCTGGGGAGAGGTTCTTCCCCCCGCTCCGCGTGTGCTGCAGCCCCAAAGAGCCACATCGCCCCGCTGCTGGGGCACCTCCGGCTGGGCACAAGGGGGGTCCAGCCGGGCGGGAAGGGCGCTGGGAGCATCATTCCAGGTATTTGGAGCTCCAGCGGAGCGGGATGTGCCGGCATTAGGTGGCGGTGTTGGCCAAGCCGAGGAGCGGGACCCGCCCGCGGGGCTGGAGCTGCCGCGTGTTCCCGGCACAAGTTTGCTTTAGACACCAGAATTAATTAGCAATCGCATAAAAGTACCTAATAAACACAGAGCTGCCCCCAACAGCCCAAACGGGCTGAAAGGCAGTGACCTGGTTAATAACGCGAGCATCACTGGGAAACTTCCCCGACAAGGGAGATGGACCAGAGAAAATCTGGAGATACAGAAACGTTATCCTCGATTTTCTCTTCTCACCCGATCAATATTTCCTGAAATGTGTTGCTACCGAGCAGATTTAGCTGCTGGCAAACATTATTTTTGACTGCTTGGGTTTTTGCTATTAATTAAATGATGTGTTTTATAACGTGGGACAATCACTGTGGACGTTCCTCTGTGTGGATCTTGGGGACAAAACTATTTGCATGAGCAAGTTCAGTCTAATAAATAGTTATGGAACACTTTGGCATTTAAAACTCATTTTACATATATAAAATGTTTTTATTAATCCTCTCTGAAAATCGTGACCTAATTACTGATTTTTTTTTTTTTTTGGTCTTGTGGAATAATTACTTGCAAAGAACCTTCCTGTGATTTCATCCCTCAGTCTTTGGTGCAGTTTAGTGGAACAAGAGGTAGATAAAGAACAGGCAGAGTCTGCATTACCCACGTGAGCTGAGGAAACCACAGGCTTCACAGTTTTCTGATAATTCTGGAAAATCAGGAAGTTGCTCTCACTTAAAGCAAAAAAAAAAATAAATTCACATTTTGTAATGAAATGTTATTTCATTTTCGAGCAGTTCTGAATTTTTAATATGTGTGTATATATATATATATATATGTATGTTCTCGAAAATCTAATTAAACATTGCTAAATAAAGTAGTTCTGAGCAAACCGAATGAAATTTTAATGTCAAAGTTGAGCATAAATAGTTTGGGAAAAAAGATCAGAACCGAGTGAAATGATAATTAATGCCGAAATACATTTTCACCAAACTTGAATTTTTTGCCTTCTGTGTTTTTCCAAATCCCTCTCACCAAAACCTCCCAAAACTTCCCAGCAGCAGGCCCAGGTATTTCCGACCTCTGGGGCAGGTTCCTGTTCTCAGCTGGAGGAGGAGCAGTGGCTCTGCACTTCAGCTCTCTTGATTATCCAGGGAATGTATTTTCCAGGTCAGTTTTTGGGTAAAAATAACCCCTTAAATGAAGCACCTGCCCCTGCCCTTCTCAGTGTTGGTGTTGTATGTTCACAAAGGGAGGTGAGGATGAGACACTCTTAATTTCTCTTTCCTTTTGGTTCCCCTTCACTGTTGAGTTTGGGGTCGTATTTCTGGTCTCCCTCCAGCTGTTACTTGAGGTTAAGAGGTAATTGAACCCAGCATTTCTGTTCAAATTGTGTCTTGTTAAAGTCTCTTTTTAGCAGAACCTAAATCTGGGCCTCTGACATTTTGACAGAATCTGTTTTCAGGTTGAAAAATTTCTTTCCCGATAAGAATTTTGGTTGTTTTCCTGTTGGACTCCAAAAGCCTGAGCTGATCATCTTTAAAGCATTAGCACAATTGCTTACAGATGGACTTTTCATATAAAATATGTGATTTCCCCCTTCTCCAACCAGCACTATTGCTGTTTGCCTGAGCTCAGGGGCTCCTCACTTTGTTAATTTAACCTAAATATTTTCTGGGATGAGTTTATCCAGAGCCGTCAATATTTTATTATTTCGGAAAAACAAGCAAACAAAATTCTTAAACACTTGTAACATTGTTTTTAGTCAATTAAAAGGTAATATCGAACATCCTGGTTCAAGAAATGCTTTGGATTTGGTTTTGGTTCCAGATTTTGGAGTTTTTTTTAACTTGTTACTGGTTTTTGGCGCTGGATTTGCAGAGCCCAGTCTTGGGACACCTTAATCCCACCTGAATTGCACCACAGAACTGAGCTGCACGCTCAGGCAGCCAGATGCAGTGAATTTGGTTGAGAATGCTTTAAAAATAAAGATCAGTGATAGTTTGACAGCAAAAAGGACTTTTTGGTGGAGAGCCAGGGCTGGTAACTGAGAAGCCAGAGCTGTACTTGCATGGTTATAGATTATATTAATGTAAAGCTGGCATCCATTTCTGAAAAAAAATAAAAAAAAGAAGAAACGTGTTCAAGGTATATTTCCCTGGGAAATCTGTCTTTTAAGTAATTTAATGTTTCCTGAAATGCCCAATGTTTGCAGCCCTGCTCTGTCTGGTCACTGCAGGAACATCCAGTGGGCCCAAGGCTGGTTCATCACCACATCTACAGAGTCCCTAAAGACATCACAACCATAAAAGCACCACTTCACCAGCAAAACTATGTCTTTCCTGTGTTAAAAATGTTGTAAATGCCTTTCAAGTGTCAGTACCACTGCAATAACTATTTTCAGTGTGCAGACAGTCTTTGTTTCCCAAATGCTCTTGTTAGTGTTGAGGTTTATCTGATCTCTTCAGGAATTCTCTTCTTCCCTCACCATGGCTTTCAGACAAGCAACACACTTAATATTTTAGGGGCTCAGGCGTATTTTGTAGGACAGCCTGAGGAGGTATCAGAGGGCTTAGCCTGGATTACCATTTGGGCTGCAGAAAACTCTGCCAAAGTAGAAAATTTTACACAATTGAGCAGTCTGGACCTTGCTCCACAAGACTGACGTGGCCTGATGTGCTGAGAAAAAATAAAGGCAGGTTTGAAGTGCGTTTCCCCAAAGCACAGCTTGGTTAAGAACTGCTTTGGGGCAGCTGAGAACTGCTGAGGTGGTGTTTAAGGTACTGGGGCCACGGGGAGCTGGGGACCCACTGGGAACTCTGTGTCCTCCTGTTGATGGGATCCCATAGGAACACATCCCTTTCCATTACTCATTTGTGATGCCAGTCACTGCTGGTCACCAGCACCAGGGGACATGGGCAGACATGCTCAGTCCTCGTGTGCATGTAGCCAAAATCTTGGATGTCTCTATGTGTCTGTTTGTCCTGCTGTGACAGACACCTGCCCTGCCCCTCCTGCTCCCCTGGGATGGGGTGGAGGAGGAGGATGAGGCCCCAGCCCCGTGCCCTGGGTGGCAGTTGTGGTGTCTGTGTGTGCTGAGTCCCGGGAGGATCCCAATCATCATCATCCTCAGGACTCGACTCCTTCCCCCGAGCAAAGATCTTCCCAGTAGTGGGCAGCAACTTGACACAGCCTGATGTTTTCTGCTGCATTTTGGATTGTTTTTCCTGTGATATTTGCTCCTGCCTTTTCCCTGCAGGCAGCCTGGAGCCCAGTTAACAGCTTGGTTTGCTCCGGAGCTGCCTCTGAGCCGTGGCTGAGGCGTCAGTGTGAGCTGGGAACAGATGCTGAGGGGATGTGGGGCTGCCTTTTGTTCCTCTAAACATTTGTCTTCCCGACCATAAATCTTCCCAATAAACTGCCCTGAGTGACACAACCCCCTGCAGCTGCTGTGCTGGGTGTGGTGCTCCAGCCGTGTCCAGCCTGGCTCAGGAGTGCGGGGCAGCAGCTCCTGGGGAAGCTCAGCCCATCCTGGCACCAGTGCCAGTCCCACCTGAAGATGTCCCTGGGCTGGGAGCCCCTGACTGTGGAGGGATCAGGGGAGATGTGAACAGGGCTGTCTGTGCAGGGGGACCAGCCCAGGGGCACTTCTGCATTTCAAAACTTCGGAGCAAACCGTGGGTCACAGAATGTTGGGGCTGGAAGGGCCCTCTGGAGATCACCCAGTCTGACCCCCCCACCAAGGCAGGGCCACTCAGAGCAGGTGACACAGGAACATATCCTGGTGGGTTTGGAATGTCTTCAGAGAGGGAGACTCCATGCCTGCCCTGGGGAGCTGTTCCAGTGCTCTGCCACTCTCACGGAAAGAATTTCTTCCTCAGGTTGAGGTGGAACTTGTTTTAGTTTGTGGCCATTGCTCCTCATCCCATTGCTGGGCACCACTGAGGAGGGTCTGGCACCATCCTCTGACACCCCTTGGAGATATTTGTATGGATTGATGGGATCCCCTCTCAGTGTTCTCTTCTCCTCCTGTTCTATGGTGCTTCATATGGGTCACATAATCCTCCTTCTGGTGGCAAACCCAGCCCCTGGTCCCAGGCTCTCCTCTCCTGCCTCCCACAGACCTGGACAGGTCCCACTTTACCCTTTGTACCACAACTTTGGTGCCCTCCTGGAGTGCCTGGACCCCTCTGTCAGACCAGCTATTTAAATTGTAAAACACTCAGCAAAGGTAGACAGAATTAAATTTATTCCTGAATTGCTGAATAATGTAATATTCGTGTTGTACATAAAAGAATCACAAACCACCCAGCCTGATTTTCCTATGAAAACATTTAACTTTTATTAAATCAAGACAGTTTTAAGGAGCAGCAAAAAAAATGAAAGCAAAAACAACAACTGAACCAGCTTTCAAAGTTGCCCTGTAGCCAAAACATCCATCTGAGAAGCTGAAGGGTTGATTTTATTTGTTTGTTTGTTTGTTCTTCTGTTGGAGTGTATCACCAATAATTAAAAACAAAACAAAAAAAAAAAGAGAGAGATGCAAGTTCAAACCCTTGGAATAAATTAGAACAGGCTCTTCAGCCTGCTGGGAGCTGCCTACAGCTGGTCTGGCATCTCCATCCGTTCGGGAATGCTGTGGTGGTGGGTGAGTGGCCCCACTGGCTCACCCAGGGCTCCAGCACAGAGAGGACGTGGATCCTTGTGGACCACAATCCCAGCCCCACAGCCAGTGGGGTGCTGTGGGCAGGGGCATGGGGTGAAAACCCCCTCCCATGGCACATTTATTGCTGCTTTGTGGGGCACTAAAATGCGTGGGGTCAGCCCCCGAGCACCTTGCAGGTGAGACTCCCCCAGGCCAGGATTTGGCCCTGCACCTATAAAACATTCCTGACCCATTAATGATCCTTCCCAGGGAAGTGGCAGAGGACCCTGTGTGCTGGAGTTAAGTCAGAGAGGCGAGACAAAGCCCAGGGGAGGGTCTGCGGGGAGCAAACCTGTATTGGCAGACAGTAAGATAAATTGGATGATCTAATAGTCCTTTTCCATCTCTAAGTTTTATGATTCATTTGTTATTTTAGCCATCTATATATATTTTTTATTTTACCCTAGAGGGGTTTCTTGAAATGTGTGCAATATATTCCTTAAAAAAAAAAAAAAAAAAAAATCACTTAAAAAAAAAAAAAGAGGTCGGTGTTGCAGGATCGGAGGCACCGCCTGGGAGGGGGTTTGGTAATGAGTGTGGGAGGGATGGGTGGCCCTGGGGGTCACCCGTGGGTGTGGGATGGTCACAGCAAGGGGTGAGGAGTGGGCAGAGCCTGTCACTGGATTTGGCTCTGCAGGAGATGGGCAGCTGGAAAAGGGATGGGTGATGTGCTCTGGAAAAACCCTGGGGTGGCTTGGGAAAGGAGATTTGAAGGAAGTCAAAGGGGGACACATCCAGCTCTTCCCTCCCGTCTGCTGTCCCTTCCACAGGTGTGGGGACACCTGCCCTGTCCTTCTGTGACCTTCAGGGACAGACAGGATGCAGGGAGGACGCGCTGCGCTCGGGATGGGCTGGCACGGGATGGGCTCCGCCGCTCCTGGAGTGCTGTGTCACAGCAAGGAGGAGCAGCAGAGTTAAACCCGGCTCGGGCTATCCTGTGCCCACCAACATTTAAGGAGGACGAACCTCAGGAATCTCTGCCCCGGAGAGAGCTCTGACTCGTGGGCAGTAAATCAGCCACGGGGTGGGCGGTGGGGACACAACTCCCGGCGCAGGGGGACAGGGAATGCCCGGGGACAGGGAATATTAACCGGGGGACCAAGGAGTGCCCGGGGACTGGGAATGCGAACCCGGGACAGGGAATGTCAGCCCGGGCGATCCGTCGGGGTGGAACCCCCGGAGGGGGTTTTGGTGTCTCAATCTCTCCTGGTTTGTGGTCGGCGAGCCCCGAATTTGTGTGACAGCAGCGCGGAGCCTCCTGCAGATCCCTCCATAAATAACCTGGAGTGGCCAGAGCAGCCCCGGGAGGGAAGGCAAAGCTCTGCACCACCAATGCAGGGCGGGGTCGTTGGGGATTCTTCCCCCTTTTGCTCACTTTAAGTGATTATTATTTAAGGGAAAGGAGACTGCTAGAATTTGTTCGTGAGTTTTACTGAAACAGGCACATTCCTGTGGGTTTTTTTCACTCCCACAGCCCCTCCAGGTCAGTCCTTTTCTTTCTCTGCAGAGAAAGAAAGGCAAAAAAAAAAGGAAAAAAAAGAAAGAAAAGAAAAACCCACACAAAAATCAATCCATCAAATGTCATTACAGATTTATTAAGCCTGATGTAGAAAGACTTTTAACAGTAACATCTTCAGAAAGCATAAAAAGAGCACTTCTGTTCAGTCTTGTGCTTTGAAAATCTAAATATATTTTTATCATATAAATAATTCTTTTCATGTTTTAAGTGCATCTGTTTTTTTTCTTTTTTTTTTCTTTTTTTTTTTTCCCTTTCCCTTTTCAAATTTCCATTTTACAATTGGCCAAAACTGAAGCCTGCATTGACTGAAATGAAGCCATTTGCAAAGCTAATGATGTTGTGAAGCATGTCTATGGTGAGCCATATCAGCTAGATTTCAGAAAGGTAGTTCAATGAGTGCAGCATTAAAATGAGGGACAGCCTCCAGCAAAATCATAATTGAACACACCCAAGTCCTTAATGTCTGCAGTTGGGTTTCCTGATGCAAATTACGATAACATTTCAGATGTGAGCAGTCGCTTTCCAGTAGCTGCAGTGGAAAAGAGACATTTTATGCCACAAAGGAAAGAATTACCATGTTTAAAAATGTAAATAATATATGTATAGAAACCTTTTTTATGGAAATGAGGCATTCAGGATTATGTGAACAGTTTGGGCTATTTTTTTTTTTTCCTTTTAAACACAACAGATAAAGATGTGTGATCTATTATTCAGGGCTTTAATTACAGTTCTAAAACTGCAGTGATTTTATTAAAAAAAAAAAATCCCTGGGCATAAAAAGTAATGTTTTCTGTGGGAAAGTTGAGGGATTTTTTTTTTTTAACAACATATTTACTGTGGTGAAAATACAGAACAAAAAAAAAATCACCATTAATAGATTTCAATGCTGCAAAATCATACACAGAAATACATCTTAAATGCTCTGGAATACAGTCATCTTCCTGTAAATCAGAAAAGGCCTTAGATAAATAGGTTTGACCTGATTTAAATTTAATGAGATACATAGTCCTGATTGTTAATAATTGGTTTGGGGGAACCCAAAACAATAAAAGCAATAATCTCCTCTAGTATAAATTATACGAATTTATTTAGCAATCAACCATGGGGGGGGGGGGGGGGAGGAAAAGCCATTAACATTATCAATTTGTTTAGTTTAAGTTAGTTATAATAAGCAAATAATTGGAAGCAAAATTGCCAGCCAGGCTTTTGGAAAGACAGTAAATATGGGGAAGATGTGTGTCTGTGATGAAGCTCCAGGGCCACTAGATGGTATGGTCCTCCCAGCAGAAAGGGCTTTTTCCTTGAGAAGGACCATTCATAATCACCCAAACCAAGTGAAACATGGTTTTGATTAAAACAGCCTGTTGGCTCAATAATCTTAGTAATTTTAAAAACATCCTTAATGTGGAAGAAGAACACTGCAATGTCAGAAATGGCCTTGGGGCCCATTATAAACAGCAACAAAATAAATAAGGAGAAGAAATGAGGGGTCATGAAAACAAAATTAAGCTAATGTTTCAAATTTTGACAATTATGAATTGTTCCTCCAAGAAGACATTAAAAAAAATAATTCAGGCGCTATTAGATAAAATACAAAGAGAATAATTGTACATGTATGAGTTTCCCATGGGACTAAGCATGCTTTAAAAGCAAAACTTGACTTAGATTTCCCCTCTTCCCCCCGCCCCCCTTTCTAGCCAGCAACTGGGCAGGTCTCATGCAAACACAGACTTGCTTCTCAGAGTTCCTCCAAAAACTCGTCTCTAATTCCTTTATGAGTCATTAAAAGATGATGACCAAGAAAACAAACAAACAAAAATTACAAGCATATTTTCTATTGGGAAAAAAAAAAATAAAATAATATCCCCCGTTATGGACCCATTTTTTTTCCCTTTTTTTTTGTTAGGAAACCGAAACAAGCAAATATAACAAAATCTGTGTTCATAACATGGCAATATAGTTAATATATACAAATATGTACAGTATAAAAATGCATCAAAGGCGCAACTTTTCATCCCAACAAGCTGCAGTGCCCAAGGAAGAGCAGCTTGGCCCCCCCTCCACTCTAAGTTACAGGCAATATGTTCTATACAGCATGCACTGGTTACAAAATCAGTGCAGAGCACTGAGACATTCTACAGAGAAAGTCACTGCGAGTCCTCTCCAAGGGAGTCCCCTTGGTTTGTTCGTATAAAAAATGTGGTTCAGCTTTCCTTTTTGCCATTTGGAGTATATACATTATTTTTTTTCTTTTTTTTGAAAAGAGAAATGAGCTTTTGATTCTTTATTTTTATGACCATTTTTGAAACGAAATTCCAGCCCTAACACCACGGGTCACAGATGGGACCTGAAGATGCTGCCAATAACAAACGTGGGCAGGGGCAGAGCAAAACCATCCAATTTACTGTTACGGCCAACTGTGCTCCTTTAAGTGGGGGTGGATCTCTCGTGATTCCTGCTGACAGGTTCCAGATAATAAAACCCAAAATAAACATGCAGAATAAAAAAAACAAAAGCAAAAACAAAACAACAGAGGATTAAGAAGTGGTGCCTGAGCACAAGACAGGAGGGGTTATTGTACCAGAGACAGGACAGAGAAGTACCCTGAGCCAGATAAGAACTGTTGAGCTTGTCAGCTTTTGCAACCTGTATTGCACATCCCAGTGTTTGCTGCCTTATAAAGCCAAAATCCTGCCCTGCTCATCCTGCAGGCCCTGCTGCCAGCAGTGCCCAGCTGGTCCCTCAGCCAGGGGTGGGTGCCTGGGCAGGAAGAGATGCACAAACACACCCGGGTGTGCCCGTGTCTGCACACACATGGTGAGTGGAGGGGGGGATATCTGTAGCTACCTGCACATCTACACACAGGTATGCATTTATTTAATGCTCCATGGACCAGTTCCTAAGTGAAAACCTTGCCCACATAAATCCTCCACACCAGAGACAGCTGTGTGGACGTTTCCACACCGTGAGTCCCTGGGGATGGGGACAGCATTCCCTGCCTTTAACGTAGCTGCGTTTTTCCAAGGTGTTATTTTCATTTTCTTCTTGAAATACTGATCTTTTATTTTTTCCCCTGCTATCTCATCTAAGAAGTATAATGAGAGAATTTGTTGCCTTTACTTAGATCAAAAAGAGGAAAAAAAAAGAAGTTTGCTCAGCGAGATGGTGTGAACTGAAGTGGGGATGTACGATCCGCCAGGATTAGTATTTAATCTGTTGTCTCAAACAGGGCTTTTTACAAAGGCCTGGAGACATTTCATGAGCTGAGAGGGATGATGAACTGGAAGTTTATTACTCTGCAGTTAAGTCCAGTGGTACAGCAAGTTCGCTTTTAAAAATACTCCCCAAGAAATTATTGTGCAGACACTTTGGTACGAGAAATAACAGTGTCATCCTAAACTTCATCTGCTCTTCACTTTTTTGCCAGCACAGTGGAAACAAAAAACCACCACTAGCATAGACTGGAGAATACTGGGATAAAAGTGCTTGCACTGGGATAAAAGTGGTCCAGCAAAAGGAAAGGAGCTGTACCAGTATAAAGTGCTTTATAGTGATACAACTGGTTTTACATCAGGACTTATACCAGCATAGTCACAGCAATACCAAAGTATTGCAGTCTCCTCCCTGACATAACTCTGAACCTTCTGAAGTGCAGAAGGTTTAATTTGTCTGGAGATAGAGGTTGTTTGCTGAAGTTGTTTTCAAAACTGCCTAAACACGTTGGGAATGCGAGGTTAGGACCGTGAGGACAGTGTTTGGGGCTGTGCAGATGGAGGGTAAATCTACTGAATTTGAAGGAGTGGCTCTGGATTTACACTGGAATAATTCCATCCAGAATCTGGCTTCTGTTTTTTAGACATTGGACTGAAACCAAATCAGAGGGAGGCGGTTGCAGGGAGGATCAGGGAGGTGCTGGCAGGACATGGCACAGCACGTGTGGGATGCAAAGGTAAGTCAGCTTCTGTTAACAGTGCAAATCCATTATTTTATTCTTTCACTTTCCCTCAGAAGGAAATTGAAGAACAAAAGTTCTAAATTCTCTGTGTTTGTGTGAAGCCAACCACTGCAGGAAATAATTAAGAAAAGAAGAAAATCCAGGACAGCATTTCTTTCTGGAATAACAACCCAGTGGCTCACCCAGGGCCATCAACAGACAGATCTTGACTTCAGGTGCAGACAAATTAGGACCTCAGTTTGATGAAATGTGAATTGAAGTCTGCCTTTAGATGCATGTCATTTATTCACTTATTACAAGTCTAAAAATATTACACTTACTGTGGTGCAATCTGTCACATAACACAGTGGTCAGAGGTTGGGCTCCACAACTGTGGGGGTCTTTTCAAACCTAAATGATTCTGTGGTATAAAAAAAGGCTCAGTTTGCACCCACCAATGTCCAACTACAACACTTCAGCACCGTGAAAAGTGCTGAAGCTCTTAGTTTTAGTGAAAGCTCTTAGTTTTAGTGAAATTCAAGACCCTCTTGCTGACCATTCCCAACTGAGGACAGAGCTTTGGCAACAAGGAAAGTTGGGATAAATTGTGAGGGGGAGCAGGAAACCCAGGGGGAGCAAAACCACAGTGTCACTGACCTGCTGTGAAACCCAGCGAGAAGCTGGTCTGAGGGCCCCTCTTGGGAGGTCAGTACCCAGGAATTACAGCTCTATAGCTCCTCACACAACTTCCTAGGAACACAAATAATATGTCAGGCTGTGAGAAGATGGGCACAAACCAGTAGCACTTGTTCCCAATCCATCGAGGTGGCTGGATCGGTGCTCTTGCTTGGGGACAGATGGCCTTTAAAGCCTGCTGTAATTGCAACATATTGATCTGGAATCTGTGATCAATACTGTCTTTATAGAGAGAATTTTAAATATAAATTGCATCGTATATCTGTTGGCGAAGACAAAAGGCCTGTGTGATGGAGATCCACCTCTGCTCCAGCCTGGGAGTTACGATGGCACAGGGAGAGGGGACGTGGCCTCAGCACAGCCCGGCCTCGGGGGCTGAGCAGAGTCAGTTCTTCCATCTCTGCCAAAAATCAGGCTGCCATCTTCATTCCCTTGTTTTTTTTAGCAGGTTTGAGCCCAAAATAATATCCACAGCACAGCCAAACCATGGGCTGCCCTGAGCTGCTGTGCTGGCCCGTGGCTGGATCAGGCCCTCAGGAACCAGCAGAGTCAATCTCCCCTCAGAACTCCCACCAGAGCTGCCCCAGGACAAAACTCCCTCACTTCTGTATTTCCTGCTCACTCAGGGCAGCTTGTTTTCCATGGATGTTCCCAGTGGGAACATGCCTTTCTGTTTAAGGAACTGAACCGTGGGTATAAATTAATCAATAAATATGGCACTTTATCAAAACATGATTAAGGAAAGAAAAAAAAAAGGCCAAAAATTAGGGAAACAATCCTTGCCATGGTAATGAGTAAGAGTTGACTTGATAGCCTGTAAAACTGGTTTGGAAGGCTTCAACCCCTATCCTGCTAATATATAATTATTGATTTTTAAAATGACTTTTTGTATCCTCCCTGATCTCTAAAAAAAAGCTGGGAAGGTCAGTCTTGTAAATACTTTTACAACTAGGTAATAAACCCCCTGATAACTTGCATTGACAAGTAATTACTGGGCAGGTTTTTTAGCAGATTCTCAAAGATTTTTTTTTTAACCCAACAATTATTATTGTACTAATGACAGCTATTTTTAAAGTTAAGTGTCCTTCTCCCTCTCAGCTTAAATAATAAGAGCCTGGAAAAAACACCTGAGACTGATCCACTGAAATTCTTATATATTAGGCTCCAAAGGGATGCTAATTGCATCTCCTTCTTTTCAAATAGAACAATTTTTTAAAGGTGATATGGCTTATTTTGACATGGGTGGTGGTGGGAAGGGAGCTGTGGTTTCTGAATAAATCTTTCAAAGCAGGGTAACAATTCTCACTGCTTTATTGCAGTGCAGGAGCACAAACAGCTTGGATATGTGGTGTATCAATATGCCACTTGTTAATAAGCAAGGACGTGAATCATAAATATTCGGCTGTTTGATCACCAGGCTTTTAATTAATGTTTTGATGATCTCCAATAAGAATAAAAGTCAGAACGATAGATATTGAGTAGCTGCGACAGAGAAAAGATGCAATGATTTTCTGTGTTACCTGATTTATATGACAGATAAACTATCAACCCATCCAGTTCCGCACAGAGAAAGAGAGAGGAGAGATGTACATTTTCTTTTTTTATATCATATTGTAAAAAAAAAAAATAAAACCCAGTTAATTCAAATGTGTACCTAAAACGTTCCCAGAGGACAGCGGTGCCGGCAGAACGAGCGAGGCTTAGCTCTGTGTAATAAAGGTTTGTGGCCACGTTTCTAAAGGAAGTAGCTGTTCCCACATTTGCCTGTGCCAGAGCCAAGCCTCCTGACCAGAACCTGCTGCTGGGATGGCCAGACCTCCCTCAGGGGGACTAGCCCTCCCAAAATCTCCCTGGAGGTTTGCACCTCTGGGGTCCCAGGTGCTGACGAGACAGGGCTGTGGGGTTTTGCTGCTCACTGGCTATGGGACACCAGCAAAGCCTCTGTTCTGCCAAAATTGAGCAGCTGGTGACCCAAGAGCCCCAGCCCTGGTTGCTGTGGGCACTCAGGGCCTCCCTTTTGCAGGAAGAGGCTCCTGGCAGCTTCTCTGGCCACGGCCACAGGGGACAAACCCAACTGCGTGGAGGATTCTACCAGAGCAGACAGCAAAACGCCAGCAACAGGGAACAGCATCAAGATCTTCACATTTGGCTGCTGCAACAAGCCAAATATTTTTTCTGTGCACCCAAAAGCTCAGGGAAAGGAGCAGGCCTGGAGACACACACGTGGTTTCTCCCACGTGGTGATTTACTGTGGCGCTCGTGGCCTTTGGGTCTGTGCCACAGGCCCCACCTTGGGCAACTTCACCAAATAACTCTGATCTGGGCTGTGCAATTTAACAGCTTCTGAGGAGCTCGATGCTAATGCATTGATTTTGCTTTAATAGAATTTTGTTGTCAATGGCCGGTGCTCAGCACGGCACAGGCTTCAATCTTAACCCATCTGAAGGCTCTGCTCGTTTCCAGTTGAGCTCCGTTCATTTCCAGTTGAATAGGTTAAGCAAAGACAGACCTCACTGTTCTCAATTCACTTTATGATCCTCCCATCATAAAAAATAATATCAGCACCTTGCTTTTCATGTCAGAACTACATTTGAGCTGCTATTCCCTATGCCCATGAGTAAATCCCATAAAAGCCGCCCCGTTGTACTGTCGCTATTTTTCCTTGTGGATGATTGATTGATGGATGAGTGCTGACACTTCAATGAAGCTATTTCGACTGCCATCTCAATCCGATGATGTGAGGGGTATATTTTCTGTCCATGCCTCATTACTTCAGAATGACATTCCTGGAACTTCATTTACTTTTTCCCTCCTTCCCTCAAGCGCCATATTTTTTCCCATCTAGGTTATGCATGCCATAAAAAAAGCAATTTGCTATTATATGTGGCATAAGGGCAACACTTTCCCTAGGAGGTAAATAAGAAGGGCCTTTTTTTCTCCTCCATGTTGAGTTTAGGGATCATGTCAAAATTTCCCAAGCAGTGCCAAAACAGGCCCTTCTGCACAAGCCGGGGGGAACGCAGTGAACATGTTCAGCCTGATTTTGTGAATGCTGCACTTCAATTAAATCCTTGAACATCGAAAACAAAACAACAGTAAAAAACACCCCAAAGCCCCCCCTTATTTGAGAAAGAGCCTCTTCTCCACTTGTGCCTCGCATACTTTGAATATTTCATTTGCCACGGAATAACGATTTACAACTTGATCCAGACTTATTTTTCCTTGGAGAATAGGGGAAGTTCATCGTTAAATGCAGAGATGGATTTGTCTGCTGGAGGTTGCTTTTGCTGAGCGAGAGTAAACAGGGCTGTGCCTGGTTTTCCAGGCAGTGCACTAGGAAACAGGAGACTCATGACACTGGCATACCCTGGAAGAGTCTGGGAGTTGACTCTGGACCCGATTTTAATCTGTGTAATACAGTATTCCCGTTAATAATAATGTATAATTAAGACATCCGTTAAAAATCCATAACGTTAATTTAATGGAGAAAATCTAATACAGTTCTATTGGAATTTTTACGTTAAATTAACTTTAACGGGCTTTTAATGGATGTCTTAATTAGATCTCATTATTAACGTGAATATTCCACAAATTAAAATTGGGATCTCGAAGTTTTAATGAAAAAAGTTCCAAGCACAAATTCGGAATTGCCATCTCTGTAGCCCCCTTCTCCCCAGGTCTTGGCGGACTTGAAGGCACAGCACAGAACACGGACACCAGATTCTGATCCCATTTTTGGTGGCATAAACCCAAAATAACTCCATTGACTACAACAGAGAGTTCCAGATTTACACTCACCTAACTAAGAAAGGAATTCTACTTTTCTTCTTTTATATCTATATATAGATATTTATATAGTGATATTTATATATAGATATAGCTATATTTATATAATGTTCAATAATCTAACAATAGTACTTTTGTTTAAAAATCCCTCCATCCCATATGTCTCGTCATAAACCGTAATGGAGATTTAAATATATATATATATCTGAGGAATAAAACAAACTGAAAATAATCCATTTCAAACAAATCTTTGGCAGCAACATGGTTAAGCATAACTATTTGAACAACTTGCACAGAAGATTAACATTGTTCAGAGGTTTTTTGGCTCAGAATCTGTTTTAACTTAATAATTCTTGTACTTACTGTGATGTATTGATCCCTAGTGCAATGACTGGATTGGGCAACCCAGGTGCAACAGTAATAGCTGCACAGAATAGAAACATTTCCTTTAGACAAACTATCCCAAAGGGGTTATAAATAGGAAATGGACATTACCATGAAAAGTAAAGCTTCCAAAGTGACTGCATCTTGTGTAGCACACTTGGACATTAAACTATGAAGAATTTTTTTTTCCTGTCAAGTGTTACAAATTGACGAAATAAGTACATCAATGTTCTCAGTCATTATCTTACTTCAGTGGCACTTTGTTTCAGTGACAGCAAAAAGGGACAGTGGAGACCAGACAGCCCCAGTGCAGTTTATCAATGAAAATCTAATATTGTCCATAAGCAGGGGAGTGGAAATCAATACTTCATTACCAAATTGTTAGTGAGGATGAAGAAGAATAGCAGGAGTTTTTTTTGGCAGTCTTCTGGGTCCGGGTTGCTGTGAGTTCAGTGTCAGGGCCGGAGTGACGTGCAGGGCTGGGCGGGAGGCTGGGCTGGAGAGCTGGGACTAAGGCATTCGTCCTGCAAGCACAACAACAACAGCCACTGTCACCAGGTTGTACCAACTGTGTACCTGCAGCCACAGAAATTCCTGGAAATGAGGCAGCTTTGCTTTACTTTGTCCACCCACAGGCTCACAGAAGGCAAGGACACACAGGTGGGAACAAAATCCCGGCTCCTCGTGTCTGTAACTGGGCAGGGATTAGTTGGCAAACTCCAGCTGGTGCTGTGGCTCTGCCTGGTACACCAAGCACTCTGCATCTCTGCTTTCCCTTCATGTTGCTTAAACCAGAACAATGAACTCCTTTTTACAGCCAGCCAAGAACATGCTCTAAAATCCTCATGGTACTTTGGACATCTCAGTGCCCACATGGTGTTTAATTACTGTGTTATTTCTGTTGTTGTGGCACTTCCCCAGCATTAAAAGCCACTGTTCTTCCAATGGACCTTTTCCATTCTGCAGCTGCTAAAAGTGCTAAGTGACTCAAGTTGTGAAGTTACTGCTACACAGAGACAGAGGGGGCTTGTTTTATTTAATTTCAAGATGTGGGTTTAAAAGTTCAGCCCAAAGTTGAGTTCTGTTTTGCTTATAACCTGGGAGAAAGATACTGAGAAAAGCAGGAGAAAAAACCAACTGGAAAAATAGGGTGAGAAATGGGGCAGGCAATAAGTAGAGTGAAAGTCAATCTGGAGAGAGCCCAGAGGAAAAAAAAAGACCAGCAGTGGGCAAAGAGAAATATGTTACTGAAAAATATATTATCTGTTCAAGGCCATGGATAGTTCAGCAAACACAACTCAAACCCTGCGGTGTGTTCCCTGTGTTCTGGCTAAATCAACTGGAAATTCAGTAGTAGCTTTATTTAAAGTAAAATAAACTCAGCTTCTCAAAAAATTCCATATGAAAACAAAAAAGTCCATTGACTTCATGCTATTTAGTTTATAATTTGGTCTGTTTTACAATATCTTCACCTTTTCAGTTTTCACAGTGATGCTGAGTTTTGCACTGGCAACTCAAACCTGCTGTGGAGAAACTGTTGGAAGAAGAGGTTTTGGCAGCTGAATGTAGAGACTTTTGGCAAGTGGGGATGCATGGAAGTCAGCCTGAAATTGTGGTGAATGCCTTAAATCATTATTCCCACTTAAAATACATTAAAAGCAACCTATGTTGACACTTTAAAATATTGTCTTTAGGTTTCAGGGGTAAGGCTCTGGAGCCATTCACGCACCTTGCAAAGCCATTATTTTCCACTGCAGAAGGGCAGAGCTGAGCCAGTTTACACCTTGTTCAGATTATAAAGAAATCCAGAGGCCTTGCTATGGTAAGGCTGGAGCTGAAATAGAGCAACACCAAACAGTCCAAGTGCAGCCCCCCCGGGATGGCACAGGAATTTGGCTTCACCTCTCCAAGCAGATGTTTGCAGCCCTCACCAGGGTGGAAAACTACCTGCGAGATGCCACCTTAGTCCTGCCTTGGGTCATACCAAGCCCTGAAACATCTGCCTCCCTCATGGATGTGGGATACCAACACTGTGGGCTGGTCCTACATGGGCCAACAGGAGGGGCAGTGGTGACACAGCTCAGTGCAGAAGTGATAGCTCTTGATTAGCTCAACTCTGCCTCCAGAACATAGTTAGGACAATTAAGCAGCGTGTAAAGTGTTAAATCTAGGAAGGAGTCCTGAAGTTACTGCAGAGCACTGGTTTCCTGCCAGAGGGAAATATTTATCAGGGGATTGGATTGGAAGAACAAAAAAACAAACTCCTGTCTCCTTTTCTTCTTGTTTCATTGTGAAGAAGGCCCTGAGGTTTTGGATTAGACCAGCTGTAAATTCAGCACAGCAATATTCCTGGTCACTCCCGTGCCACAAGGGGAGTGTGCACAGAGCAACACTAAGGACAGTGTTAGCCCAGGGCAGAGCTCTTCACAGGCACATCAGTCAGGGAGGAGATCCACAAGAAACTCTTCTGGCAAGAAATAAACTTTTAAGGCTCAGTGTCCATGTACTTGACTAATGGTAACGTCTACACACAAGTAAAATCAATTGGGACTTGGCATTGATTTCCATGGGATAAGTACTTCACCCCTAAGGTCTTTTGGCCAACTGAAGTCTACATCCTTGTGGTTTTCTTTTTCTTTTTTTAATTTTATTGATACCTCTGCAGGCTGGGACAGGACTTTGGGAAATTAATTAGTGTGAGCCCTGATCAATAAGGGTCATAGTTTATGTATTTCATTATCAAGTCTGTAAGAGATTCAGGGAGTATGTGGAGAGCTTGTCACCCACAGGCAGAGCACAGCCACTTGGATGTTCAAACAGCACTTGATGGGCAAAGTCTGCTTCTTCCTGGGCATTTGCTGAAATGCAGTTCAACCTGTACCATAAAGAAATCTGCATCATTTAAATTGTTATGAAAATGGAGTTGAAGGTGTTCATTGTACTGACGTGTTGTACAGCATATGTGAAATATCAGTTGCAGATACTGAAGCTTTGCTTTTATTTAACACTAATTATCAAGCCATCAACAGCTGTAGAGTCGAATCTGTTTGAATGTAGATGTGTCAGGACTCAGGATTCCTTCTAACAACAGCCTTCCCACTCCTTGTCCATGGCACAGCTTCCCTCTCCTCATTCAAACGTTGCCATAAAAACACAGCTGTGAAACCCCTGAAATGGGAGCTCTCAGACATGTCTGCAGCCTGACACAACTGTCCAGGGCACGCCAGCAGCTCGTGGGATGTGTCCAGCCTGGGCTGGCTCCGGCTGCTTGGCCGGGTCCTGCACAGCTCCTCCTTCACAGAGCCACACTCAGCTTACCCTCACCCATCCCAAACCACTCCCTACACATCCCAAACCCCTTCTCACACATCCCAAACCCCTTCTCACACATCCCAAACCCTGTGCTTTCTCTGGTGTCTCCTTTTCCCTTTCTCCACGGCCGCACCAAGGAATGACATGGCTTCCTGGGGGTAGGACAGAGTATTTCACAGAATATGCTGAGTTGGAAGGGACCCACAAGGGCTGAGTCCAACTTTTGTTTCTTTAAGTGGATGGCCCATACAGGGATCAAACCCACAACCTCACTGCTATTAGCACCATGCTCTGACCAGCTGAGCTCATCTCAGGACACAGGCTGCCTGCTCAGGGGTTGGTTTCCAAGTCACAGAATCATGGAATCACAGAATGGTTTGAGCTGGGAGGCACCTTAAACATCTTCTCATTCCAACCCCCTGCCATGGGTTGGAACTAGACCAGGTTGCTCCAAGCCCCATCCAACCTGGCCTGAAGCACTTGCAGGAATGGGGCATCCACAACTTCTCTGGGCAATCTGTGCCAGTCACCACCCTCACAGTAAAGGCTTTCTTCCATATACCTAATCTAAATTTCCACTCTTTCAGTTTGAAGCCATTCCCCCCTGTCCTGTCACTCCTGATGAAGAGTCCCTCTCCAGCTTCCTCATAGGCCCCTTCAGATAGTGGAAGGCTGCTGTGAGGTCCTGCCAGTATCTGAAGTCCTTTGCTTGGGAACTGCTGTCACTGTTTGCTTTTTGGGATCTCCAGAAGTACCAACCTCTTCAGTGGCTGGTCCAAGGTGTGGTGGAACTCCAGAGCCAGGTCGATGACAGCAGGTTCATGTGTTTGTAATGTGTTCTTTGTATTTCCAGATCTCTGCTAATATCACGTCACCATCTCCTATTTATGTAATGGGATAATAAAAATGACAATTTTCATCTGTGATCCACCCACCTCAGCCTATGGGGAGTCTGTGGATCAAAACTTTGTCATGCTGCAGCTGTACCTGTAGTAATAAATTGCAGGACTATTTAAAGGCCACGAAGGAAGACACAGACAGTCCCTTTGTGGTTACCAAACATGTTATCTCTAGATGTCATTTTCGACCTACTTTTGCTAGATTTTTGCAGCAGTGGAAAATCTGCTCCTTAAAGAACCATCCTTACCTAGATACAGAGAAACCAGCAAATCTGGATATATTTTATTTCATTTAGGACTCCTCTCACCATGAATTACAATATTACAGGCTGTAAATGCCTTCTCGTTACCCATAATTATAACTAAAATTATATCAATCTAAACAGTAACTACTCAAATGATTCCTCCTGATTAGGAGGAGCAGGCTCCCTTGAGTTGTCCCTGCCCATCCATTTTAAAGCCTTGTGCAGGAATAGCTTTCCAGAAGGTCATTTAGCAGCACATTAAATAAATAAACAGAACATATTTGTTTCGGAAAACACACTCTAGGAGGGTGGGAAAGCATTCTGGGAGAGGTAAGAACAACCCTCATGAAAACTAACACTTCCAGCTCTTCATCCTCGCTGAGGCTGCAGCACCCACCCAGGGACAGGCAGAGGCTCCATGTGGTGCCAGCAGGGAAAAGTCCCTTGGGTTCTGCACACTGAAAGGTGCCACAAGTCACTAGAAGGCCCTGAGCCTCTTGTGGCCCTGGAAGAGCCACCAGTTTTTGCATATTCCACCTCAGCCATCAGCCACATGGAGAGGGAAGTGGGGAAAAGGCTCCCCTTTGCTGTCAAACATATTTCTGTGCTCTGATTCAAGTTCGTCAGAGTGTGGGACAAGGCAGAGGAAAAGAAATGTGGGCTGTAGCTCAGATGTTCCTGGGGTGTGTCTACCTAAACACAAAACCCACTGTGGTAACACCCAAGTGGAGGAATTTAGACAGCTTGTTGCCTGGGCTGATGGAAACTATATTTAATAAAAACTCAAAGTCATTAAGTTGCATTTATCTCAGAAAACTCCCTGTTGAAGACACTTTGTTAAGAGGCCAAAGGCCTGTGAAAAGCCTCTGGATTTCAGCAGAAGGATCATCAGAGCCCACACTTGATCTGGTGCAGGCACCTTCTCTGTGGGAGGTCAGAGAAGTTCTG
The DNA here is from genome assembly GCF_001715985.3 of Manacus vitellinus. Taxonomy (NCBI): domain Eukaryota; kingdom Metazoa; phylum Chordata; class Aves; order Passeriformes; family Pipridae; genus Manacus; species Manacus vitellinus. Next base: position 2,826,446 of record NW_021939960.1, on the reverse strand, counting down.
CTGCTTTACCTCGGAAGGGTTTTGTGATATAAAAGAAGAATCTGCTGGAAATCTGCCAAAATAACCCCCAAACCTTGCTTTCAGAAACTTCTGCTATCTGTGCCTGTAGTTTGTATGACAGGTCTGTTATCTGTGGCCCTGGCTGAGCAAAACTCTTAAGGAAATGTCTCTTGTGTCATGCATGGTGCAGGAAGCACAGTGATCCACCTCTGCCAGGAACTGGGGACTAATGGCACCAAACACCATGGCTGGGCTGCACAGGAACAGCAATGCTGACATTTTAGGGCCATGCCTGTGCAGGCCTTTATGTGCATCAGTCCTGCCACCTGAGACCTGAGAGAGAGATGAAAAAATTCTCCTGCTTTTATACATTATATCTTATGTACAGAAATAACCATATTTTTATATGTAAAAGTGTCTGTGTATTTCTGGACACCAAGCAGCCCAGTCAGAGCTATGGATATGTGCAGCAGTGCCCAGCTCACGAGGGTTCTCAGACATCCCTGAACAAACACCTCCAAATCCACCTGGACAATGTGGCTTGTGGGAGCCCTGACACCTCAGCACAAGCCCTTCCCAGAGGGATGGCAGGTTCTGCTGCTGCTGACTAGAGAAGGAACTGGGAGTGTTTTAAAAGCAAGAATGATGAGACACACCCCCAAAAAGCCAGAGGCAAATGAAAGGTGCAGAAGGGTGGAGGTGAGCACTGCGGGCTGAAGTGCCCCATCCCTCCCTCTCTGTCCTCTCACCAGAGCCACCTGTAAGGAGCTGTGGGGCAGGGGGCTGTCTAGGCAGGGAAAAAACAGCAATAATATCTGCTTTTCCTGATAGTTTGGGCAACTCAGAGCTGTGCATGGGCCCAGGCAGCTGAGGCAGCAATGGTGCTGGAGGGACAAGCAGCTCAGCCCCTTCTCAGAACTTGAAGGCAGCTGGCAAGAAAGGTGGTGAGAGATGGTTTCCAAGGGCCTGGAGTGGCAGGACAAGGGGGAATTGTCTTCAAACAGAAAGCAAGTAGGTTTACATTAGATATTGGAAAAAAATTCCTTTACCCCAGATCTCAGTGTGGGTCTCAAGGTGACATAGGATACACACGTTCAGTGACAAAGAGCACACGTGATGTCTCACAGGTACAAAGGTGTATCCTGCTCCCCATGGTTACACCAGTTACCTGGTGCAACTGGTCCCCCTAATTGCTTCTGCACATGGGCAAAGCCCAGTACAGGGGTGTCTGGATGGATCATAGGCTTGGAAAGAGAAAAAAAAATGCAGAAGAACAGTTAGTTTTTATTTTTTCCTTATAAATAAAGTATAGCCATCAAACTACAATGTATTTGGGAGCACATGTTATTGACAGCCTATTCTTGGGGAAAAGAAAAAAAAAAAAGTTGATTTTTTGGCAAAGTTTCCTAAAGATTAAATTGTTCATTGTACAGGGCACCATCTGCCCTTGGAGAGAGATTTAGTTGATGGCAGCTGCAACCAAAGTGTGGAAGATAAAGCTGAATTTCTGGTTTCTTTTCAACTAGCAACTGTCATTACAGGTCACATGCAAACTGTGTCATTTTCTGTGACAAGCAGGTTCTGTAGACTTGGGTGCTCGCTACATTTTAAACTGCCACCTGTATAGATCCCAGACAGAAACAGCTTTTGTAACACACCTTGAAATACGTGAATTTAGAGCAGATAAGACAAAACAATTATGGATCAACCATCTGGACACCGGCCGTGGGTCCCAGTCCCAGGTTTACACGGATGGAGGTCAGGATGGACTTGTGGGTCACCCTCTATTAATTTGGGTGCTTAAAAAGGCCAAATTGTCATTTACAAGTGTTCACTCAACTGTTGCATAATTCCTCAATGGCCTCCTTGTTTCCCTTGTGGTGTAGTTCCCAGTTAGATTAAACCCCACATTTCTTAAGCCCTGAAGAGAATTTCTGAATCACCAGAGGCTGTTGCTGGTGGGCTTTTTCCCAGCCCCACCTATGAGCTGAGACATTAAAATACCTCAATTCACTGCCAGGCAGCAAAGGCCATTTGAGAATGGGGAGATGCTGATCTATCTCTGCATCTGAGCTACTTAAACATTACACAAAACTTGTACTGGTTAAAGCAAACCCCTCCAGGAAGGGATTTGTATGTCTTCCCTCTCTCCTGAACACTTTCACAGGAGAATGATGTTCCCTTTCTCCTTTGAACAAAACGGGAGGGGAGAAGTTAAGAGCACACTGGTAGATTTTATTAGGACTAAGAAACAAAGCAAAACAAAAAAGCAAACCCAAAGCTCTTCCCTTTCATCCCTGCCTTTCTATGAAAATGCCTTCATATTTCCAGGCTTGCTGACAATATTTCAGGATGGTACATCACACACCGTCTCGTCTGGAACAGCAGACATTGTCAGAGCTGGGAGACAACCACTCTCTGGTTTATACTTCACAAAGATTCTGTATAAAGAAAGCACTTCTATAGAAAAAAAGAGTTTTGAAATTTGTGAGTCTCTTAGCCTTTCAGACAAGGATGAGTTCTGGTTAATTTTCTTCTGATGATTTCCACATTTTCTGTAAGAAAAACAACAGCTACTGTTGCCTTAAGATAGACTGAACTAGTTGTAACATGCCTAGATATAAGATATATTTTTTTTTTTCATGTGGAAGAATTTGCAGGACATGGATTTGTTCTTGAGTTTATTCGGTTCAGTTTAACTTATTGGTCTTCTATTCCATTTTATCACAGTAGAACGGGATCATATTTTGAAACAGAAACTGCTACTGCTGGTAGGTTTTTAACCAATCTGGTGTGATTAAATCCATGCTTTTGGATAATAAGATTAATTTTAAAATGGGTGGAGACTTTGTCTTTCCAACAGGATATTGTTCATCATTTCAGGTGTCAGTGCAGCTGTCTGATGGCCTTGTGAAGTGCCCAGACAATCCAAGCCAAACCTCCTTGGGAAGGCTCCCACTCCCATGTCCCTTTGCTGCTGCAGAACAGACCCACACTCACCCCTTGCCTTTCCTTAGGGAGATGCCCTTTTTTCCATCCATGACCTGACTCACCTCAAGCGCTTTCAGGATTAGGCTCTTCGAAGAGACATCCAGAAAAATGCTGAAAATCTAAGACTATGCCTGTTTGGGTTCCTTTTTGCAGAGCATTAACGGGTGGGAGGGGAGGCTGCCTGTGAGGAAGCGCTTCAAACACAAATTCCCACCTTAAAAACCAACCCCGTGCACTCAGCGCGAGCTGCGAGTAAATCACCGGCTCCGAGGTGCCAGGGCTGCACAGGCTCCTCTGCTGCTGATTTATCTACAAAATATATCACATGCCAGTTGCTTGAATTAGGATCACGGGGAGAAGGGAATCATTAGAGAGTAGAAGAAACTCTAACGCATAAAGAAAACTTATCCGTTTGTCTCCCTGGTTTATTTCCTCTTCAGGCACTGACAGCGCTGATGAGCCAACGGGTGCTGTAATCCTGAGCAATCGCTTTTGGGGGGAGCATCGTTAGGGTTTTGGACATGTTTGACACAGCAGAGCTTTGGATTTGCAGACAGGCCCTTTTCCCCGGTCACTGCCAAGGGTTGGAAGTGCTGGGAGGTGAAGGCACAGCCCGGGTCGGGTCTCTCGCTGCTGGTGCTGTTTGCTTTGCTCTCAGAGCGCCTTGCAAAGCCAGGTAAATTAGACTTGGAGAAAGGGACACTGCATCTTTGAGTAATGAGGCTGGGAAACAGGGAACACATTTTCCACTAGCTCATGTCTCACTGTATGGCATTCTGATTTCCTGACACTTCATAATAAATCATTGCTTATCACTCACATGGGAACATAACATGGTTCAAGTTAAGATTCGTTAGTGATTGTAAAGAAGAAACATGAATTGCTCTATATCAGGGCTTTTTGATCATCTTTCTGTCCATTGCAGGCGTTTTTTTAATCGGAATATTTACAGGAACCATTGTTTGAGGCATAAATAAAAAGGAGAAGAAAGAGCAGAAAATATGAATAATGAAAATGAATTTATTTGTCTTATTTATGTGTTTATGTAAACATTTGGCAATTGCTTTTCACAGCAGCTTGTATTCAGTGTCACAGGCTGCTGCACCAACATAAGTTTCTATAGCTGGGATTTTAAATATATATGTGTTTGTGCGTATATAAAAAACCCCTAAATGCCAATACATTCATTTTCTGGAGAAGAAGGCTCTAGCAAACATATCTAGAGACAATTTGATTTAGCATGGCTGCCACAGGGAGGAGAGAGTCTGATCCTGCCCTGTAGGGCTGGACCAGCAGGACAATGGGAGTGGAAACGTGGTGGCATCGGCCTGGATGGCTGTAACTGGGGTGTCTGGGCTGCTCCTGCAGCCCGTTATCTGTGGCCAGGGATCCATCAGATGCTTAGGAAACAGGGATTCAGTTCAGTATGAGGGGTATGTGAGAGCTGGGCCAGCCTTGCTTCAGTCCCTGCAATGAGCCCAGGGATGGCAAATCCTGAGCTTGGATGGGACACGTGCTGGGGGAGGAAAAAGTCACAGGCCAAGGGGGAATGGCCTCAAGCTGTGCCAGGGAAGCTTTAGACTGGATATCCAGAAAAATTTCTTCCCTGAAAGGGCTGTCCAGCCCCGGCACAGGGTTGGAGTCCCCATTTCTGGAGGGATTTAAAAGCCCTGTGGATGTGGCACTTGGGGACATGGGGCAGTGGTGGCCTTGGCAGGGCTGGGGAATGATTGGACTTCATGATCTCTGACAGCTTTTCCAGCCTCAAAAATTCCAAGATTCCATGTATCCAGCTCTATATTCAGGCAGTTCACTGCCTTCTCTGACCTTCAAGGGATGGATTTTTCTCCGTGTGCTGCAGTTCACAACTTTTTCATCAGCAGTTTAGGGAGAGGGTGAAAAGCTTATGGGTTTACAGATGGTGTCAGTAGAGCTTTAGGGGAACAGTGAATTTTGCATTAAAAGACCTAAAAACTGAAAAAATGGGAGCTCACTTAAAGAATTGCAACAAATGTGAAGAAATTTTCACAAGAAAAATAAAATTAAAATTCTATTCCTTCCCTTGTGTTACAAATAGTTTTACTTTAATTTGTTTCTTTATCTTTTGGGTCTGATTGTGGGAAGTACCTAAAACTTTGGGATAACCCGAGAGAAATCAGATAAGGTAACTATTTGCTGCAACTACGGCTTTGATTATTCCCCCTTCAGTAATTTGCTATTTACTACATTAATCAACTATATAATGTGTCATTTCTACTGCTCCCTGGCTGAATAATTTCCAAAACTACAAACAGCTTTCAACATAGTTGCCAGACAGGCGCAAATTAATACTTTCAGAAATTCTTCCTAGAAATATTCCCAGGAACAGAAGCTTTCACACCCTCTATTTGTGTAAAGAAAATAGAGTTGGGTTAAGAAAAATTGCCAAATGATTATTTTGGGCAGATTCTTGCATATATTTTTTTCTGGTTTTATATAGATTTATATATATATTATGTATTATAAAAATATAAAGTTTAGAATAAGTAGCTTTGGGAGACAAGGTGGCAATGGAAGTACATATGGAATTAACCCTTTGCAGGATTAGAGGCTTAATTTAGTAGTTACAAAAGGAGGGATCTGATCTGCTTTTCCTGAGGCAAATAATCCCCTTGATTTGTGGGACAACCTGTCTGAGTAAAATGGCAAATGACCAAGGGACTGTAAATTCAGCCACTTGATCCATCTGATCCCTCTCCCTGACACTCCAAATTCCAAGTATTTGCGGCTACTCTGGCCTCTGGCTTTGATCCTCATCCTGCTCTCTTTAATTCAGTTTTCCTTCTTGTGTTCATGGTCAGGTCCCTGTAAGACTTTCCCTTTTGCTCAGAAAGTCCCCAAATCCTTTACAGGAAATGCATTATGCACAAAAATGTGAAATCCCCCAAATATCAGATTTTTAAAAGAAAAACAATTCTGTTCTGCTAAACCACAATATAAGACAGTTTTAGTTTATCTTACTTTTCACCTACCACCAACAGATGATTATAGACAAGAATTAAAGCCCCCAACTCTTGACCAAGAAAAAATACACAGTTTTTCTAATATATGTGACACAGGCTCTTAATCTGCTCTCACTTGAAGTGGTGCAGTGAATGGGAATATTCTCCATTTATTTTGGCTTACACTAAACTGGAAATTTTGCCCCATAAGCTTCCTGTAATTTTTGTTAGTGGAACTGCCTTTGTCAGCATTTCTAATATTTCCCCATGGAAATGGTATTAAAAATCAGCACATTTGCCCTACAATCTCACGTTTTATCCTTGAGAAATGAGGACTTATGGTAGGTTTTTTTTGTTGTTCTCTCTTTCTGTAGGAAAATGGCTTAATAAAAATCTCAAACAGAGCCTGGAACGAGACGGTCTATCTTCAAAATGTTAATTCTCTCGCAAACCATGCCTGGGTTAAAAACAGATATTGAAACAGGGGAATAAATATTTGACAATGCTGTTAAGGCAACTTTGCTAACGATTTTTGAACAACCTCCAACTGAGGTCTAAATGTCTGCAATATCCATAAACAACTCTATACTGTCCAATTAGGGAGACAAAGACATAGAGTCCTGTCAGGAAGATTTGCATGGCTAAGTGTCTGAGATCACAGAGACGATGAGGGATCGTTGGGAGTGATGGGGGATGCACACAACGGATGACTATCATTAGGATATTACAGAGGCTTACACCTTCCCAATTACTGGCAGGATTCATTAGTTACTGCTGCATTTCCCTAATAGAATCCTCTCTCTTGGCTTATCACTACCTTCCCTCTGTCTACATAAACCCACAACTCAGCAGTCGATCACCTATGAAAAATTAGACGGTGGAGCTTCCAGTGGCCTATTTAAAATGAAAAGGCAACTGAGTAAGAAATAAAGAACAAAAAAAAAATAAAAAATCAGGGCTGTAATGCAGATATGGGGGAGCTACAGGAGAGGCATCAGACGGATTCGGAATTCTCTTTCTATTGAACTGTTTGAGGAAAAAAAATCAGTGGCAGCTGCAGAGAGCAGCATCATGGTGGGTTTAAAAGCACAATGAAAGTGTTTTACAGGGCTGTACGTACACACACGAAGTGGAGGCAGATTGCAAAGTGACAATTACTTAGGGCCTGCTAGGCTGAAGTTTCCCAACTAAGATTGGTGAGTATTGCAGGGGCTCGATGCTGCTGCAATCGGCTCAGCCCCATTAAAGATAATGGTGTGAGCATTTCCACGCTGTCATCATGTTACTATCAACAGCATTATCAGTATCAACTGCTTCTACAATTATGCACAATGCACAATTATGCTCTTCCTGCACAAAGACTTAGCAACCACCAAACTCGTTTTCTTTTTAAATACACTGAAAAGAGTGTAGATTTCAATCCTTCATCTGCTCACAGATGAAACAACATTTCCAAATCATCACTGATAGCATTTTTTTCCTCCCATTCTAAGGATGGCCAACTGTTCTCAGTGATTTCTATTACATTTCCTACCTATTATTTCATGTAATGGCATTCCTTAAATTTTAAATTAGCTTTGAAGAATAAAAATAATTGAATTCCTGCTGTTTTGTGTACATAGAGGGTGACAGGAGCTAATGTGATAATTTAAACTGTAAATGAGTCTTCACTTTGTGTTCATTAATTACAGCTAATTACTGAATTACAAACCTTCTTGGTTAGGCACTGTTATGTATTCATGTAGCATGTTGGATTTCCAGCTGGTAGAAAACTGTTTTATAGACTTACAAGCTGACACACCAAGCTACTGCCGGAACAATTCCGCTTGAAAAATAAAGGCAGGGTGGGGGGCACAGAACCCCTCCTGCTCTTTGAATTAAGGGACTGATGAGAAACAGGGCTGCAAACCTGAACCTCAGGTGAGGCAGGATCTGGTGGGTATAATTAGAAAATACTCGCTGTGTCTGGTGGGCAGAGACGCGGTGGGTTTGAGCTGCCACTCCGGGTGAGGGGTGTGAGCAGGCTCTGCTCACACCTGCTTTACACCAGCGAATTCCTGGATTTAAGCAGAGTTATTCTCTTTCCAGAGGCACAGCAGAGAGACAGAAATGCCCCTGCAAATGGGGCCAGTGCTCCCAGCACTGATTCTTCAGCTCTGCTCCTGAACAGCGGGACGGTAATAGAAAACTGAACATCCCAGCAAATGTGCATTGTATTCCATATGTAAGTGCTCATTGTTCCTCGCTGAAGGATCGTCTCCAGCGCTGTAGGGCTGTCTTGAGCATTTACTCAACATGCTCTGCACTGAATGGTTCTGTCCAAACCTCTCCTTCGGATCCCTTTTGTCTGCTGATGCTCCGTATTGAAGCTGAATGCAGGAGTTGAAGTCTCTCTCTCTGCAGAGCGAGCAGGAGGAGCCCCACAATGACAAAACCAGCCATGTTAAGGTTTTACAAGCTACACAGCTCAGTGCCCAGAGAGAGAACTGTGACAAGTGGCAAGACAAAGAAACAAAAAACCTCACCCACACTTCTGATAAATACATAGACACAGAGATACAGAGATTTCCCTTTCACTAGCAATTTCATTTTCCACCGGTTTCTTGTCTTTAGTTTTTTTTAATAAAATAGGCCAACCAGACAGCACGTTGCTGGCACCATCCGACCCACACCAGCCCAGGTAACCCCAGCACTGCTTTGTGCTGGAAGCAGCAGAGATTGCAAGAAATTACTGAATCAAATAATTACATTAAAACTGTTTAATTAAATTGCTCCATGACCCACTTGGCCTTCCTGGAAAGACACAGATCAAGAGTCCAGTGTTGAGTGTGGAGAGCAGATCCTTCTCGGAAGAGCCCAGTGTTTTCTATGGTCTGTACTGGAAGGGTTTAGCTGAATAATACATAAACAGCCAGAAAGGAAGAGCTGGATCCTCAGCTGATGTAAAACTGTGTAGCATCATTAATTTCAGGAGAGTTCTGTTGATTCACAGCAGCTGAGGATACGGCTCAATAGGTTTGTAATAATAAAGACTTTGATGAGAGGCCCCTGAAAGCGGTAACACTAATGTGTGACTGCTCACATAAACACCAGTTCAATAACAAGGCTTTTCTGCCTAAGAACCACTCTGTGTCTTCAGGTTTAATGATAAGTACTAGTCTTTTGTCCTTAAATAATCATTTTCATCTGGAGAATGGCAAAGTGACTTGTTCTAACACCAACAGAAATTCAGCTGTAGGCTTCACAATGGGATTCATGTCATGTCCTATTCCCTCATCACCTTCTCGTGCTGCCTCTTCTCTTTCAAGGTACAAAAAGAAATGGGGAAACCAGGGCAGAAAAGATGTGCAGGCAGAAATCCCTTTCATTCTGTGGGTAGTAACTCCCTGCTATCATAGAAAGATAATGACTTTCATTAATCTTCTGTAGGTCTTTAATCGAAGGGTTTTTTCTCTCCATGCACAGACACTACTTAAATGCTACTATATGTGAAGTAAAAATGAGAATCCTTGATATCAGATACACAAAAATGGAGTGAGAAGTAGCAGCCTGCAGCACGGTACCTACAGAAACTCAACATGACCAAAGAGCTGAGACTGCTGTTCAGGAAGGTATCAGCACCATTTCCAGCAGTCTTCCACCCAACTTGTTTTCATGTCCCTTTTTACTCTCACAGCCTCCAACATGCAAATTTACACTGAAACTAAGCATTCCAAATGTGCCACAGGGAAGCAGGGGCCTCACACCTATTGGCAGATCAGTGCACTAATGCCCTTTGGCTTTTTTTCCCCCTCTTTTTTAACATAAAGGCTGATTATCAGTTGAACAACTTGGAAGGAGTGACAAGGAACTAACAAGAGTAACACTGTATTTGCTGTTTGTTTTCTTCCCTTGCAGTGGTGCTAATTAGGAGTTCTTGATATGGAGCTTTGGGGAATGCTGATGAGAAGCACACAAAAGGCTGAAGAGCCTCTTCTGCAGAGCACTGGATGCAGCCAAACACAGCATCCTCTCGATTGTCACTGCCCTGATCTCCCACACTGTCTCAGTATTTGGGATATTAGGGCACTTACCTTTTAGGGGCAGTACAGACCAGCCCAAACCCTCACTTAGGAGTGAGTAATACCATAGTCACTCACAGCTTATCATAACAAAATAGGTTTTCAAGCAGAAATATCAAACCTGCTTGGTAGTGGTGGGAAGGGAGGCAGGAATGAGATGGGAATGTATCTTTAGAGGGGCTCTGTGCTGCCTGTGCACCCCTTCACCCACAGGGCATGGGCTGCTCTGGGTGGGAGTTGTTACTCAGCATCCTTCATCCTTCCAAATCCTGCCTCCCTGGAACGTGCCTGGTCCCAGCCCTTTGGGCAGGCCAGCCTCAGACACTGGGGAAAAGCGAGACACTGCCCTAACTTCCCAAAAGCCACCACCAACAGCCTCTCCTTCAAAGACTTTCCCCCCCTCTTGGACTCGGGAAGGGGTCATGGGGATGGAGGCTGGGAGGGAAGGACGGCACCTCTTTCCCATTCACCAAGGTTTGATTCTCTTTATGAGCATGATCCGCCAATCCGTAATCAAGGGTTAATTTCACAGCTCACTGCTTCATCTAGCATAATATCCATTCAGACTAATTAAATCTGTCTAATAATGTGAGTGTCTTTGTCTTTGTTCTTTCCATTCTTTGTTTTACACCCTTCACATCTCATCTCCAGAACTACACGCCATCACACTCTGCTTGACAAGCAGAATCCATCCCTAAAATTAAAACATTCCTGACCTATCTGCGATGACAAGGCAAGCAAGCTTCACAGCGCTGCGGCCCATGAAGGGAGCTGACACATTTGTTTTTAATTTCAAAAGAGTAGAAAGTGAAGATCTGACCCTGTCAATCAGGCCCTGTGACAAGTTTAATCATTGCTGCCCCACAAAAATCACGGCTAAATAGGAATGCAAATAATGTATCACAGGGCTCTTATAAATGCTAATCAAGGAGAAGTAATCAACTGACAATTTCACTGATCTCCTTTCTGAAGAAGTCAGTCAACGCACTGTCTCTGGACCACAAAGAGAAGAAAAGACAAAAGGCATAGATGCCGTTTCCCAAAAAAACCTATCCTTTTTCAGGGCTTTCTTTTTCTTTTTTATAGAGGAAAACAGAGAATTCACTCTTTTTGATCCTCCACCGAACTTTAAAGCAAAGCTGTTTCTCAGGAACTTGAACAGTTATATGTCAAGTGTACTTTATTAACAGTACCCTCCCAACCCAGAGACAGCACTTGGAAACTTCTGCTAAAATAAAAATCTTCATTTGTCTTTGTCATTCATCCATCTTCAAAATTCTTTTCCGTCGTAACAGCTTCTGTCCTCTACGGGCAATATATTTAGTGATATATGAAGTTTTACAAGTGGAAAGCTAATAGTTGAGCTCCCATTTTTTTTCTAGCAGCTCCCCTCCCCCTAAACTGAAAAAAGAAATATCTTGCTTGGGATTTATTTCAGTGTAAAGGGTTCCTTCAGTACCAGGGGTTTTAAAACTGCCATCCTTTTATGACCTTTTTAATGTGGTAAAGAACAGACAGCACAGGTGGAATGTCAGTCTTTCACTCCTAAATGCTGCATGGCAAGAAGCTGTGTCTTCACCTTTGTACAGAATAGAGAAGGACTCAGGACAGACAGATGCACGAGCCCTGTAATGCTATTTGCTGTTATCCTTTCAGTGTGGTTTGCCATGATAAGCTGTGGTTCACTGTGGTGGGTCCTGACGGGGCCCATCAAGCCTCAGAGTCACTGCATTGGCACAAAACAAAAGGATATGGTTTGGCCAAAGAAACTCAAGGCAGGGAGATGTAAGTAGTATAAAGATTGCTGCAAGAGGTAAAGTTCAAAGAATCTGGTTGTTTGAAGTTTGATTGGGTTTTTTTATTATTATTATTATTAAACCACTTTCCTACATGGAGCCAATAGATGAAATAACTTGAGGGGGGCTTCAGCAACAGAGACTTGGGTTGGTAAATAGAAATCTTCCACCACTGCAAAACCTGGTGCTTCACAGCCCATGAGAGTTCCCCACAACATGGATAAAGATGTCAAATCTTTGTCCTGGGTTGTGTTTGGAGGGCTGAGTTACAGAGCTCAGAACTCAGTGATGCTGTGCCCACTGGGGCTGAGAGCTTTGCTGTGCTCAGGAACAGTTGTGTGACTGGGGAAAGTGCCACCAAATCCATTCCAGACCGGACACTGAATCACTCAGATTGATCAAAGAAGAATGGGAATGATTTTTGGCCAGTCCCAAGTTTTCAACTGAAAGAAGCACTGTGGCAGCAACAGAAGCTTCAGTGCCACTTCAGTGAGAAATGTGACCTGGAGCTTTGTCACGCAGCATTCGCTGCTAGACAGGGATGTTCCAGCAGCAAACTCTCATACAGGATGAACGTGGAGGGTGGGAGTAGAAAACAGAATGAGAAATTGAAAAGCACTTTGCAGTTGTCATGTCACTTAGCAACAACCTTTTCTATTTCACATCAGCACGGGTGTAGTAGAGAACCTGCACAAAGCACACGCACCGAATGCCGGGGTAAGCAGCACGTGTGGGAGGGCAAGAAGGAGCTCAAACACCAGCTAATCACAGACAGCTTTCATTTATCATTTGAGATGTGTTTCACATTGCTGTCCTTGGGCTAGGGCTTCTCCTGAACAAACTCCTGGATCCAGCCATCACTGGTCTTCTGAGCACTAATGCAGAGTAAATTACACAAACGCTCCTGGAGGTGGAAACCAAAGTTCAGCTATTTGTCTCTCAAATGAACTCCACCAAAGTGGTCACCCTTCTGTCACTCTCCAGTCTGTAGTTTCACTCTCAGATTAACACATTTTTCTTTTTTACTTACCTGCTTCAATTTCCCAGCTTCTTCCCTGTAGGATTCTCACTCTCCTCTCTCTTTACACGCTGGGTTTTCATAGTAAGGTCCAGACTTGCAAGTCCTCTAAGACTTCTTTCAGAAGTTAATATTGTGGCTCCTTCCAGATATTTCTATCAAGTGGGGAATGTGTCTGGGCCCTGATAAACAGTGGAGCAGATCCCTTCCTGCAAGGCTAAGTGGCTAAAATGAAAAGCTCTTACACAAAAAGAAAGACCTATGCAGGTCACTTTGCAACTTCTAAGAAGGATGGTAAGTCAGGCACCTCTCTACTTTAATTATATCACTTGTCCTCATTTGTTTAGCTCCAAAGAGTTAGGGTTTAATTATTAGCTTTTCCCACACTGTTAGGGACCAGCTGATTGACTGAAGGGATGTCTGTGGAGACAACAGGAGGAAACCTGTGATTCAGGGATTCATCAAGCTCAGAAAATTCATTCTATTGCTCGGGGAAAAAATGAAATGGCAGGAGCAGGCCTGAAGGTCTGTTATTTCTAAGGTTGCTCTCTGAATATAAAGCCCTGCAAAGTGTATGAAATATTACACAAATAGAGCATTAGTATGTGCCAAATTAACAACATGCATTATCTAGCAGCCATGCAGTGATGTTTATTGTACGATTCTAAATCATCCTAATGGGAAGGAAAAAAAATCAGAATCCATCACTTAGTGGCTGAGTTCCTCTCCTTGCAATTACAAAAAGTGACTTTTGCACACAGAATTGTTGGAGATGCATCACGGAAAGCTGGGCATTGCCAAGGGACCAGAGCACACCACTACCAACCACTGGCTCCTGAGCTCTGCTCCTGCTCTGCTCTCAGGGGGTGTTGCTGAGCTGAAAGCAACTGCAGCACGATGCCAGAGTGCCTTGCTTTGGGTGGGGAGTGACAGCCTGATTTTCAGCACCCTGTTAAACACAGCCACAGACACAGCCACGTTACACCTTCACTTTAGCCAGGCATTCAGCACTTGTGAATATCTAAGAACACAATTGGCGGCAAACACGTGTTCAGACCAAACCACTCACCAAGTTTGCTTTGGCCCTGCCCAGACACACACACTCGCTCCAGCTCCAAAGAGGCCTTGCCAAATAGAGAAGAGACTTATTTTTTACAGCTGGGTTTCGTTTTTGCAGCTGCCAAGCAGCACAGAAAAGTAACCCTGGTGATGAGGCCAGAGGACGTGTCCGATGCTTCCAAACAGGCTTCCCGGGAGCAGAGACAATCCAACGGCTGCCGCCGCACGGAGCCGCTGGAACCGGCGCCACGGGGAGCCAGCACAGGGGGGTTATAAAGGGTTGGCTGCTCCCTGTGCTCAGCCAAAAACCCAAGGAAACGTTGCAAAGGTGAACAAGGCTTTGGCACAGGCAGGATCTCAAGGGATTGTTTCCATCAGGGCTCAGCTTGGCTGCAGCTCCGGAGGGTGCAGGGTGAGCTCTGGGGGGGTCACTCTGCAAACCCATCCCTGCACACACTGCATGGCCCTCCCTCGGTCACTTCATGCACCACCAAAATCAACAAGTGCCCCTGAGATGGGCTCAGCTGGTTAGAGCATGGTGCTGATAACACCAGCTTGTGGGTTTGATCCCTGCAAGAGCCATTCACTTAAGGGCTGGACTTGACGATCCTTGTGGGTCCCTTGCAACTCAGAACATCCCGTGTTTCTGTGAAATGCAAACAAACAGCATTTAGCTTTGAAAGGATCTCTCGTTAGAGGTGATGCTACTGGGAGAAAGGATCAGTTCTCCCCTGGTTGTGAGCAGGGCTCCTGTGGGGGCCACAGTGAACTGCTGGGGTTTGGGGCTCTGGGACCCAAAGAGATGATCACAAAGTGAAGGGTCTTGCTCTTTTGTTGTCCTGCTCAGGCAGCCTGTGCCAGGGACCCTGCAGAGCTTATTTATGCTGTAACACCTTCTGGACACAGAAGTGATGATGAGCACAGGAACCTCTGTGGTTGTGTTCAGCCATAACCAAAAACTCATCTGAGGGGGCTACTGAGGACTGGCACAACTCACTGCAGTGCAGGGAGTGTGGCCTGTTAAATCAAAAGCCTTCTGATCTGAGCTGGAACAGGAAATTCTGCAGTAAAAATCCAAGTGCAGAGAGCAGCACAAGCTACAACCTCAAGTAAAGGAATCCTATTATCTCACCCCAAGAATACATTAATATAGATGACCGTTACATAACACACATTAACATAGCGTAATAATATATTTACTCAATATAGGCATGTTTTGACACAGTGCAAGCTGTGTGCAGTTGCTTAGAGAATTGGGGATTGTATATTTTTACCAATACACTGAAAAACTTAATTTTGAAAAAAAAAAAAAAAAGAAAAAGATGGTCTCGGGGCTACTTTTGTGCAATTCTGACAACTGGAAGTAAAACTCAGAGCAGCTTTTGCTGCCTCGTCTGGAATAATTGAGCTATCAAATCTGTTTCTGTCACATGTCAGTCATTTAATGGGCTGTGTGTGAGGAATTGCACAACGAGCCAAAGGCTATCATCTCAAATCTGGCTGTGTTTGGTCTGGGTAATCCACATCGGAGCAGGGATGGATCCTGCAAAGGGCCTGTGTGGCCCCTAGTGCTGCAAGGGCCAGGCCCTGCTTATGGCCACTAAAGCACAACTGTTCTTCTGTGTCATTTAAGGGCTTGAGCTCCTTATTTGTGACCTTTTTAATCCAAATCAAACAGAAGAACAAAATAATCACGGAAAAATTAAGATACTCCTGTATTGCCCTGTGGGAAACTCATTTCTTATAAAAATCTGCTGCTAGAACAAAAGTTTGATTGTACCCATGGGAGATTTAAAGTGAAAGTATAAGAAATGTTACCTGATTTAAAAAAAACCAAAAATAATAGAAACAAAAGCAAACATGGTAGAAAAATAACCTCTGCATTTCATAAATCCAGCCATGTTCATCACTGCTTCCCTATCACACCAAACTTTACATTGCAAATTTATCTTCAAAGCCTGGAGTCCCTCTCCACAAGGAGCTGACTGGTGCCAGTCACTGCACACTGATGCTGGTGAGGACTTCAAGGATCCTGCTTTTCAACAAGTACCTGGTTACTTATTGAACTCCCAGGTTAAGTCACCAGACTGGTCTCCAGAGTTTTAAATCACAAATAGCCCAGAATATTGGTGTGCCTTGAACGAATGATTCTTTATCAAAACAAGACACCAAAAGCAACCTGATTCTTTTTTTTTTCTTTTACTTTAAGCTGATTAGAAAGTTAGTTCTGTACTTGATTAAGTTCTGCAGAAATTGGGCTTGTGATGAATCATTAAACAAAGACATTTTTTGTACAGCAATAAAGCCTCAAATGATTAATTAAGGGCACAATGCCAAAACAAGTGTCTTTGTTTAAAACGCAGTGGACAAGACAGGCTTGGGAAAGTTGATGTCTTAAGTAGACGCCACAACATGTTTTTAATTATGTTCAGGAAGAAGAACAAGAATGGGAATTGCCAACTGTTTGGAAAGATAATTTTTTTTTTTTTAGAAGAAAGATTAGAATAAAAAATAACAAACAGAGCATTATTGATTTAACACAAATGCCATTTGTTGGGCCTTTTGTAATTTCCTTATTAGTGTCATCATTCTGGAGTTCATATGCTCCCTTCTGTTATAGCATTTGGCACACATTCAGCTCCCAGCAATATGATACAGTAAACATTCAGTGACTGCTCATATTAAAATGTTTTATTTGTTGTAACTGTACCAATGATCAGGCGGTGCAAGTCCTAAATTACCCCAACTGTTGTGCAGGCTGGGCTGTGGCAGCGAGCTGGGGATGGTCCCTGCACACACAGAGGGCCCTGCAGAGAGGTTGCAGACACAGCACACAGGTCATGCACCACCAGCTCCCCAGGCTCCTTGTCCAGAGTGATCCCAGTGCTCAGCCAACACGGATACAAGCTCCAATCAGTGTTGTTTGGGTTTCACAGGATCACAGGATATTCTGAGCTGGAAGGGACCCACAAGGATCATTGAGTCCAACCCTTAAGAACGGTCCATCCAGGGATCAAACCTTGGTGTTATCAGCACCATGCTCTGACCCACTGAGCCAATCTCAGGTTTGGCTACATCTCCCTTTTTGGGCTGTTACTCTGTGGGTACAGTGCAGGGGACACCCCAGACATTTTTTCAGACTCAATTCTGTAAGACTTTTCTGTGCATGTTTTACTCAAAATGTTATTTCAAACTTATTCTAGCAGTCACTGCATACATTAGTCCCATGTTTCCAGATATGGAATGCTTCAGGAGAGAGGAATCCCAGAATCACTGAGGTTGGAAAAGACCTCCCAGACCACCGAGTCCAAGCTGTGCCAGATGCCTGCCTTGTCACCCAGCCCAGAGCACTGAGTGCCACGTCCAGGTGTTCCCTGGACACCTCCAGGGATGGGCATTCCAAACCTCCCTGAGCAGCCCCTTCCAATGCCTGACCACCCTTTCCAGCAAGAAATTCTTCCTGATGTCCAACCTGAACCTCCCCTGGCACAGCTTTAGGTCATGTCCTCTCTTCCTGTCACACAAGAGAAGAGGCCAACCTCCACCTTGTTACAACAACCAGGAATAAGGTTAAGGAGCTTGGAAGGAATTTTGGAGGATGAAAAACAGCACTGTCCAAAAATCATGTTTCCCCCAGCAAGAAAATAAAGCAAATAGTAACCACAACGACAAGAGCATCGACCATGAGGATTTACATGTAACAAATCCAACATATGGAGCTCTGAAGACTTCCCAGAAAACCTTGTGCTTGCAGTTGCTCTCTTTACTTGTGTCCAACTGCTGGCAGAACATGCAAACAAGGCAAGACTCACTGCAGTCAAACACAGGCCCCAGAGAATGTCTTTTTTCCCCATGGCACATGCACTGGGAGCCTTTATTAATGGGCAACTCCTTTATTCCTGAAGAGTCTCACTCTACCCTTGGTCTGTATGCAAACCTCTGAGGGTCCTCAGCAGGAGACCACTGGGGACCCAGGGGAGCTCATGACCTTCCTGCTGTAGCACAAGTCCCTGGATCATAATCAAAAACATAACTTGGCCCCTTCCACAAAATGGGCTCTGACACCTCTGGAGTGGGTGTGTGACTTTAGAGGCCTCCTCAGCTCTCATTTGTCCTGCTGGGAATGGCACACATGTAGGCATGTAATTACATGGCCAACATGTGGAAAACCAGGCTGCTCCTCAGCCTTGCTAGGGCCAGATTTACATATTTACACCTCCCATTAACACCTCCCAGCCTTAATGAGACAGACTCACCAGCGCCTTCAACCTGAGAAAATAGGAGAGCAGACATCTCAATTTTCTTTTCAGCCCTCCTGCTTATGTGGTGATCCAGAAGAAAAATTAATGGATAATTATTTCTAGTGAACACACCATTAATTTACCTGTGGGTCTGTGACAAAGGGAAAGTTTTTTGTCATGGATTTCTTTGGAAAGCAGAGTCAGGGGCGTTGCTGGTGAAGAAGCACAGGAGAGGCTGGGCTGTGCAGCCCTCATTCCCTACCAGGAGTCGCTGGGGAATGCAGGGCTATGGAGTGATTTAGCTCAGGACAGCAGCCAAAAGCCAAATCTGCCACCAAATCTCTCTCTCAAAGGCCCAGGCCCACCCTGGGTATCCATTCAACGCTCAGGGCATTGAGCAAACACAATAACTAATCAGATGCAGCAAGTCGTCAAATCTATATGGGTGCTATAAAACTTTAAAGGATCCCCTTAGGCAACAATAAGAGGTGTGTGTGTAAATTCTGTACAGAGCAAGGCAGAACGGGGGCCTCAGTAAAAGCAAAGTAAACACAAGTGACATTTGCAGCAAAAAACGTGTGTGCACAAAACCCCTAGAGCTTCATCTCAGTCCTCTAATATTTCTGCCCACCTGGAAGCTCCTTAAACTGTTCAAGAAGGTGCTGGGATGTTCCACCAAAGGGCTGAAAGCCCTGAACATCCCTGAACATCCCAGCTGGGGTGCTCAGCACCAGGCACTTGGCACTTGGCTGGCACAGGGTGCACACAGGAGAGATCCAGCTCTTCTGCTCCTTCCAGGTCCAAAGGTGGTAGCTCCAAGAGGAGCTTTCTTGAAAAATAGCTGCTGAAAAAGCATGACCTTCTAAAGTGCTACTCATGTTAGAAATGAAAGAAGATAAACCCACCAGAATTTAACTAAGATTTAACAACTTCTGCTTCTTTGACTGACTCTGTGAAGTTAATATAATTAATATAATTCAACACTTAAAATGGATAAAAGAAAAATAAAAATTCTGCATGATTTTTTTAATTTGTTCTTACAAAAAAAGATAACACTAATTTTTTTAACCCTTCATTTGAAGCCAATAAAAGAGTTAAATAGCATTAAAAAAGGGTTTTATTTCATGACTTTGGAAAATGGGACTCAGCTAATCTCTGGGACTGCATCCTTCCCACTACACAACCACGTGAAGCAAACATGTGACACCAAACTTTGCTCCTATTGCTTGTAGGAGAGATGAAAGAGTTTCAGCAACTAATCCTCATCAGGTTTGACAAGGCAGCTCATCCTGCTGATGGCAAAGCACCAGTGACAACGAACCTGGGTGAAGAAATCAGGAATGAATCCCACAGGAGGCAAGGGCCCAGGGAACATGGAGAAAGACCCTGCTGGGTGCTGTGTCCCCACTGCTCCTGCTGAGCCCAGCACAAACCCAAGGTACTCCAGTTCTTACTCTTTCTTCAAAAGCCAAATATTCTTTCTAATAGCTTTTCTCAGTGAGTTCTATGTTTAACCATCAAACACCTCTTTTAAGTTGGTTGATATTAGTCATATTCACCCACACCAATCCTCAGCCACATGCAGAAGAGAGAGCTGAGAAATGTGTGGCCGGAGGCCTTTCAGGGTGACCTTGCTGAAGAGTACACCCATCAGCAGGAAATCCTCCAGGAGCTATTCCTGTCCACCTGAGCAGGAGCTATCCACTGTTCCACTCACTCTTAAAAGCAAGATTTCCACAGGGCTCTTCATAGAGTCACTTAACATGTTAGCTTGCCATGGCCTCATGTGAACCCCAACAAAAGAACCACAATAAACTCTGTTCCTTCTCTCTGTTCACTACAAAGAACCATTTTACTTTTAAAATGGAAGCCTGGAAATAAGTGAGTGGGCAGGTTGGGAGCCTCATGTCATCTGAAGGTATTTACAGTGGCTGCTTTCTTTGAAGGCAGAAATGTCCCATCAGAGACCAAAATAGCTGAGGGGACCTGTAGCTCACAGAAAGGTGGTTTTCCCCTCATGGGAACAGAATCATTAACTTTAAATAAGTCATCCTTAATCTCCTGAGCTGTGCAAACAAACAAACAAACAGACAGAAAAAACCAACTGACTGTTTTCCCTCTGCCTTTCAAAAGCACAAACAAAGGCTCGTTTGCCAGATGGACGCTTTCAGAGCTGGAGCTGAGGGTTGGGAAAGGCTGATCACTCAGCAAGATTTTCTGACGGTGGATGGGGGAGTTTGCTCAGAAGCTTCATGGTAGTTTAAGATATTAGAAGATGCACAGGCAGAGCCTCTGCCTTCCAGCCGTTTCAGAGTGGAGTTTCATGGCTTTGAGGATAAACTGCAGAATTATATCCAGGATGTTGCAGTGCCCAGGTGTGTGAGTGGGAATGCAGAAATCCATCAAAACTGAAAAGATAAACCACAAAATTCCTAGTACTAGTTCTGCTGTAGGACATACATGTGAGATCACAGAATCAGTTAAGTTGGGAAAAACCTCTGAGATCACCAAGTCCAAGCTGTGTCTGATCACCCAGCCCAGAGGGTCACCTCCATTCATTCCTTGGACACCTCCAGGGATGGGCACTCCACCACCTCCCTGGGCAGCCCCTTCCAATGCCTGACCACCCTTTCCAGGAAGAAATTTCTCCTGATGTCCAACCTGAACCTCCCCTGGCACAGCTTGAGGCCATTTCCTCTCATCCTGTCACTTGTTACCTGGGAGAAGAGGCCAACCTCCACCTTGCTACAACCTCCAGATGGTAAAACCTTTCCTGTATTTTAAATCCAAAGTAAAATTTTATTACAATCTCTTTGGATTCACTTGCATTAAGCTCTGGGTGTGGAGAAGACTCCACCACAGTGACCAGGAACACTGAGTCCATTACAGGGTAAGGGTGGAACTCCAAACCTACAGAACTTTCAGTAATAATCTTGCAAGTGTACATGAAGCCACTGGTAGCACTTTGCTCTCACCTCATACCATGTAGATGCAAATTGGCATTCATAATTTAAAGGAGTCCTTTTTCTGCACCCCAGCAACACGAGCCGGATGCAAAAGGAAAACGGAAGAGTTTCTCCGGATACAGAGAGGATCAAGCAGAATCTCATTAAGGACCACTTCAAAGATCAGTTCTTCATTTCCATACAAACAAGTTTAAATTATCTCGTGTGAATCTGCTGTTAGCTGTTGCACTGTTCCATTATGCATGATTCTTGACTGCTTGTATCATGAAAATCTGCACAGTGCTCCATTAGTGATTTTCAGTGTTATGCTAAAGCTTGCAAGTGGTCATGTTATTAGGTTAAAGTACTATATTTTGCATATTTATTCTGCCTTACCACATTTATTACTTCTGATACTGGCCCAGCAGAATTTTGCATGCATTTGACCACCTACTTTGCATGACTTATGTGCAGCTGCCACTACAACCATGGGCAGCAGACTCAGAGAGCTGGAGACACGACTGGCTCTTTGCTCCCCCCTTCACTGTGGTTTTGATCCACTTCTGGAAAAAAACTTCCCCAATTCCTGCAGAGAGGCACTCTGGATCTATCAGACTGCATCTACAAAATTAATCCTTTTGAATAACTCAAAATAAACTATGTGACAAATTTCATTATGGCATAAATTATTGCCTTTATTACAAAGGATTTGTTTTTACACTTTGGTAATTTAAAGAAGCTTTTCCCAGGATTTCCATCTATAAAAATAAAAGTGCTATCATCTGGTTTCTGGGTCTTTATATTTGTCTTACTTCTGGGATGCACCATATTATTAACTTTCATGGAATACATTCCATTCTCAAATTACTGAAATCATCTTGCTCGCTTCGGGGATATTTGTATTAGGAAGGAGACTTGTTACAAACATCAGGAACATAGCTGGTGTGTTACAAAGACAAATATATCATTCATTATACTTAGAGGAGAAAATAATTCACCTTTTATATATTGGTTATTTTGCAAATCTTTGAGCCATGGATGAATGCTCAGGGGATGCAGAGGTAGAATATGGATGGCATAAATTAGAGGGGCACGGAACCAGCCCTTCCCAGTGAGATGTGAACAGGTGTTTTCTTTGTTGTTTTTTTTTTTTAATTGAAGGAGAATGTATAAAAGACAATATCAATATTTCCTTCTGCTTCCCAATATCTGGACATTCCTTTAAAAAATAACAGTGAACTGTCCATTCCATTGCACCCCAGTGACAGCAGCTGGTGAGACCACGACTGAAAGAAAGTGCTCCTGACAGCCCTTCCCAACAAAATCCTCTGGTTTGCAGCTGTGGTGAAACTTCCACGGGAATTCCTGCTGGTTGGTCCCACAGTTCTGGGTGATGAGCAAGACAGAGGGTTGGTTGGAGTGCTGTGTCCAGTTCTGGGCTCCTCAGAACAAGGGAGACATGGAGCTCCTGGATTCATCACTAAAGATGATGAAGGGACTGGAGCATCTCTGTGACCAGGAAAGGCTGAGGAGCTGGGGCTGTTCAGCCTCCAGAGGAGACACTGAGAGGGGACCCCATCCATGTGTGTCAGGGCCTGCAGGGAGGGGGCAGAGCATGGACCAGGCTCTGCTCGGGGGGCCCAGCAATGGGACAGGAGGGACGGGCAGGAACTGATGCCCAGAAGTTCCACCTGGACATGAGGAAGAATTTCTTCCCTGTGCAGTGACCGAGTACTGAACAGAGACCAGAGAGGGTGTGGAGTCTCCTCACTGGGGATGTTCCAGAACCATCTGGACACAATCCTGTGCCACGTGCTCTGGGATGGCCCTGCTGGAGCAGGAGGTGGGACCAGGTGACCCCTGTGGGCCCTTCAAACCTGACCCATCCTGGATTTCTGTGAAACACTTTGCTTTTCACACAGCAGCAGATTAGCCTCGTTGCCACCATGAATTCCAAAAGCATAAATGCATCCAAGAAGAGATGTGGTTGTGGGAGGCAGGGGACATGGAGGGCCATGGATACAGATGCATCTCATGGATACAGATGATGCAGGACAGCACAGAAATAACAGGAATAATATTCAGTGTCTGAACAGACACTTCTGAAAAGCTTATTATGCTGAGATGCAGCTGAACCAAAACACTTTTTCCAAACAGTTCTGAAGATGCCAAGTGATTGACATCTGAAACTAAATCAAGAGCCACGGTTTGAATGAAATCCATATTTTTTTTCAAGAGGGGCCAAATGAAATCCCTGAATATCAGCCTACCAATCCATCTGCTGCCTCTGTTTGGGGTTATTCAAATCTATATCCAAAATTTTAGGCTTCATCTGATCTCTGATAATAGATTGTCAGCTCTGATGTTTTATCCTCATAAATTGCAGGCTGACACACATTCTTTCTCAGGTAGTTCATTCATCTTACAGCATTTTGAGCTTCTAATTTGTCATTTTTCTTCCTGCATCCCTGCTGACCACAAATTACAGATGGTATCTCATCATGGGGCACCATAACAACAATAAAAGCCTCAACAAAATAGTCAGGATCTGATCCTAAGTGATACTGATTGCCTTCAATATTCACTGGGGCAGATGGGAGCAGAGATGACCCAACATCTCACAGGCAGCACCTCAGGAGGTGCCAGGGGATCCCTGTTGTGGGTCCAGTGTCTGTTTTATCCATGAGGATTAATCCATGTGTGTGTCCTGCTATTCAATGTTATCATCATTGGTGTTGCTGTAATACCCTGAAACTCCAGGCCACGAGGAAGGTGCCACCAGCTATTTTCACATTTTCCCTTTCACTCTCTACTCAGCTGCAACTTTAAGAAATGAATTAATTTCCTTCATCACTGTGCTTTTTTCCCTCTGCCAGGTTTTCAGATAACCCTGCTGAAGTTAAAGATGGGGTTAATAAAAGTGCTCCAAGTTTGAAGACATTGCCAATTTGCATGGCAGGCTGGGTGCGGATAACAAAGTTTATCTCATCTGTGAACTGACACGGATAGAAAGGAGGTTCAAACTCTCCACACACCTTTGTGCACTGTTCTCCAAAGCATCAGAGCATTTTGTTCTTAAAAAGATAAAGAATTCCTGGCAGGTTTTTGTACCTGCAGCTACTGCAGAGCCACCACCATCCCCTGTGCAGCCGTAATTAATTAGCTGCATTTACAATCACTGCAGCTGTGTGTGTACAGTCACAACAGGAGAGCACCAGCTTCTTCTTACGTGTTGTCTCCCCATTTTCAAGTGTCTGCAGACACCTGTCCCTCCACTCTCACCTTCTGTGACACACTAATGTGCAGCAGCTGAAATGTTCAAGTAAAAACTGTCTGCATTACGTTTTTAAGGCATCGGGCGTCTTTTCTTTAGTCTCTCAACAGATTTTTAACACTAATCAAGAGCATAAATGCTACTGAAAAATCTTTTCCTGGCACGAAGCCTGTGATAGGTGATGAGGGGCCAGAGAGGCCACCCATTAACCCCCATCCTCCTCCCTCCATCCAAAACCCCAACGCTCCCAAGGAGTTAAATCCGCAACCTCCCTCCACTACGCTGAAGAAAATAGATGTGATTTTCTTTACAAAAGAGCATTTCATTTAGGGAGAGAAAGAAAAAGGAAAGGCAGAGTTAACACAGCCATTATTCTCCATCTCAGGGAAAGCAAATCCTATTTTGCCTGTCATTACAGTAGGTAGAAAAATCCTTTCATCCAGTCATTAGTTGTAAACATTCCCGCACCGCCTGGGACCAGGCCTCTGTTTCCCATCCCGTGCCGGAGCCATTTTCTAATACTAATGTTTTATACACACATCTCAGATACATTGCGAGCTCCCCCAACCCCAAAGGCAACGGGGCATTCGTTTATACTAAATCAGAAGTGTCACCCTTGGCAACCTGCAGCACTGAAACATTTATTCGGCTTCACATTGCTGGCACTTGGAATTATTTCTTTCATGCCTGATAGCCGAATTACAATATGGCAGGTTTCCCCGGAGCCACTGGATCATTAGTGCCAGCTCACAACATACTTTCAACTGATATGGCATTTCATGTACAGCTGCCAATCAAGAGATGGGGGATGCAAATGAGGGTGGGCCATTGGTGTTCAATTACTGTACAGCGAGCGCGGCGCGGCTCCGGTAATGACTGGCAGTTGTTTTGCTGAGTGGAGGAAGAGCAGAGAACAGAGGCAGGAATTCCCTCCGGGAAGCCGGTTGTGAGCGCGAGAAGTTTTTACATTTGATTTCCATATTTATTCTTTTTTTTTTTTTTTTTTTTTTTTTTTTTTTGTTCTTTATTCCTTTTCCCCTCTGTGTATTTCTAACCGGCGAAAAAAATACTTAGCGCAGCTTTTTTAAAACCTTTGAGCATTGTCATTCATCGATTGCCAAGGCCACATCAGCAGAAGATTAGGCTTTTTTATTTTTTTTTTTTATATTATTTCCTTGCCCCCTTTCTCTTCGAAATATATGCCTCTCTTCAGAAAGGCCCAAGATGTTTCAGCCTTGAGGGAGTTTCGAGCTCTACGGAATCAGTTATTACAGTCCATTTCGGTGATTTTTGCTGTCCTTTTCGCACACAAGAAATATGACGCCAACCTTTCCACGCCACACATCTTACACCATTTGTGAGCTCCTCCTGTCATGAAATACCTCTTGGAGGCCCAGATCTGCAGGGGTCAGTGGCAGAGAAGGATGAAAAACAACAGCAATCCTACAAAATCAGGAATTCTGCTTAATGTGTGTCTGTGTTACTGCGGGCACAGCGGCGCCTGCAGCTCCCGGCGTGGGCTCTGCAGACATGGATCACACCACACAAACCCAGTCAAACAAGGTATGACAGAAGGGGAGGATTTTCTTTGCCCTCCTCCCCAGTACCCAAGTTCAAGGAGCAGAATGATACTCAGCAATTTCAAATGGGGTTTACTTTGCATTTTAGCATCAGTCACACCGAAATCTTGAAGAGAAGCTTATGGTACCTGGGGTCAAAAACCCCCCCACAAGCCATTCCTGTCTGAAATCTGCAAAATAAACCCGGTTTGCTCTCAGCAGCAGCTGGACCTCTTATAAATGTCAAGAACGTGGAATCTATACCTGTTAAAATATAATTAAAAAATTGAGTAGTTCTTATGTCTGCACAGTAGCTACTTTTTAATGTTAATCACTGAGTTGCATTTAAAATCCTTTAAAAACAGGAAATTATGTGAATGACTAAATGCCTTTGTTGTTCTTTAGTTATTAAAGCACAGCAGAAGCCAATTAGACTTGTTTTTCTCAATGCTAAGTAATAAAGTGAGCTCCTTTTTTTTTCTGTAACCAGACTGCAATCCTCCACAGAATGGCTTGAAACAAAACCATCCCAGAAATCCCTGGGATGGGGAGCCTGGTTCTGCATCCATGAAAATTGTTTGTGTTATTGCTCCCAATGTACAATCTGGACGATCCGAGAACTGAATCACAGGAAGAAAAAGCCATTTGTACTTGGCCCTGAAATGATATTCTTAGTTATATCCTTAGCTGCAGCCTCCAGAGGTCACTTTGGGAAGCACAGTGGGATGCAGGTTTGGAACAGTGAGGTCACTGTGATCCCAGGTGTGGGTTTCACAGCCCGGCACTGCAGCTTGTGTTGGGAGATTTACACTGCCATGGAACACACCAAAGGTTCCTGCAGCACATTCCCTCCAAATTTCCTGCTCTTGCATGGACTGGGAGCAACAGATCTCAATATTCTGTCTTAGCACAGTGAATTGCATAATAATACCACAGGGGGAAGAAAAGTACAAACCAACGTGGTAAATTTAGTCAGACACACCTTTAACAATCCTTGGATGAATTCTTGAAAAGAAAATGCCCAGGTTATCCCCAAATAAAACCACAGTTGGCACATTAATATATTCTTCGTGCCTCTCTTTTTCCTGATATGTTAAAGGAGAGTTTTAAGATTAAGTTATCAGTTGTTTTAGTACTTATTTAATACCACAGGCCTAATTAATTTTGCTACTTTAGGGGTTATCTTGGAAATTCTATTCTGTGATGCTGTCCAGTCCTAATTGACACATCTTACATGAACTGACTTGTCTGCCTATGGAGAAGTAAGTGCTTTTCCCTTAAGGAAGGAGGTGAGAGGATTTTTCTGTTGCTTCTGGTCTGTGTAAGATGGCAATCAATGCCTCAGCCCTTACAGAATAATTCCCGAAGACAAACTTGGTCATACTTTACTGATAAGAAGAGAGGTGCTTCACTGAATATACTTGTGTGTGATATAACAGCCTGACACAGCAAAAGAACAGAAACAAACCCTGATGGTTTAATTATGGATGGCAACAGAGCTGCTCCTGTCTGAACCACACACTCAGCACCTCCAAACACACCCGACTGGGTAGGAGATGGAGGTTGGTTTACAGTCCAACAACCACTCTGAGGTCAGGATCCAGCATTAATGATGCAATGAAACCATGATGCAGTTCTTGCACATCACACAGCCTCACACAGACACCACCTTGGGGTTTAAAACTGGAATTTCCCCATGTGCCAGCAGCGGAAACAGATCCCAAGCTCCTCTTTGCTGTGGAGCCCTCCTAAGAGACAAAGACTTCAAATTTACTAGTGTGAGCTTAAATTTTACAATAGGTCCCTGAACTAGCCTGATCTATCCAATGCATCATTTTATGAGGCACATCAAGTAATATTTTTTACATTTACACTTAAGTAGCAGTTGGTTTTCAGTGGGCTCAAGATATCTCACAGACTGTTATTGACAACACTTCCCCCAGGTATTTGTTACCAACATAACAAGCCTTTCTCTGAATTGCAATGTCTTCATTTCTGACACACAACACTGGCCACTACAATTGTCTTTCTCAGAAAGAAAAACTCACCATAGGAAATGTGCCTATTGGACCTCAATGACATTTTGCTTGCAATTAGTAACTTTCGAGTCAAACAAAAGTCCAGTGTAGAGACCAGAAGTGAGTTGACTGGGTAGAGAGAATATTAAACCCACAACAGAGAAAGGTTCAGGTCTCTGCCAAAATCAGAGGATAGGGTTGAGTGTGACCCTCCCAATTTAACTACTGAGCCATTCTAGATTTCCTTGTATTTGTGTCCTCACTATGCTTTATTTTCATGGTTTCTCACACTGATGAGAAACAAATTGTGAGTGTGGAAAAGCCTGAAGTTTTTCACAAAGTGGAACTATGTTTTCTGGCCAGTCCAGCCTTTTCCTTCAGCACAGGCAGAGCAAAAACAGATTCGAGGCTAAATAGGAGCTGAGACACTCATTTAAGTGGACAAGGCTGGGCATCTAGAATTGGAATTTAAAACATAATAAGAAGAACTTCTCCATTAAGCTCATCAGCTTTAACTCCTGCCATGACACTCCCATTTGAACTGCTCGAATATGAAGATAAAGCCCCTAATGCCTGTGAGGCCTCTGGGATTGCCACCCTCTTGTGTCACTGAGACCTCTGGGATTGCCATCCTCCTGTGTCACCCACCTCCCTGCTGCTCCTTTTTGGCCATTCTCCTGCTTTGCATGACTGTGAGATCAGTATGACCAGTCAGGACAATCCATGGACCAACTTTGCCCACTAAAACAGAAACAAGAACCCCCATTTTTCTCCAGTAACACGAGTTGCTCTTTGCTGGTATTGTGAGAGAGAAGGAAATTCCTGCAGTGGCAGCAGGAAAACTAAAAGCAGCAGGATTCATGCCTTTGTTTTAAACACCACTCTGGTTTGCAACTCTGGTTGCAAATTATTTTTATCAGACTAGAAATGCAAGACTGGGGCTGCAGAATGTCTATAATTTGGGAGATACAGTGTATGACACCTCTTAAGTAAGTAGGAGGAGGTTAAAACCTGGGGAATGCATCTTTAAATATTTTGTAGTTGAGAAAGAGGGGAATGAGGAATTGTAAGTTTTCTGAGCAATGAAACCAGTGAAGAATTACTAAAATATTTACTCCTAAAAATATTCTGGAATATTAAAGATTTCTGCCTGTCTAGGATAATACATGTATTAACTTGGATTGAGATATCCTCAAGAGTAGGAAGTTTTCAGAAGATGGAGTTGTAGGAGAGGAAGATGGGAGAGGATTCCACAGGCTAAATTTACTGTTAAATAGTAATAATAACAAAACTGTTTGCTCTAAGAAGGGCAAAAAAGACGACCAAGGTAAAAACAATAATAAAAAAATTCCAAGATTGAAAAGGAAGCCTAAAAATATGATAACAAAATCTGAAAAGAGTCCACATATGCTGAAATATCATTTTACATGTGTAGGTCAGAAGTTCACGTCTGCAGAATCATGGGATGAATGTGTTGGGAGAAATATATCACCCTCATGTCTTAGGGCTATTGGGAATGTATTCAATACATTGATTAGTTTTATCCAGATTATATTACTAGTTAGGTATTTGAAATCCTCAAAACTTAAGAAAATGCTTTGTCCAATTTTTCTCTCTCCCCCCAGTGTCTCCCTTGTTGTCACCAGGGCTGATAAGATCAAATTTTCAGCAACACACACGTGCAGAAAAACTACAAGTGCTGCAGAAGAGAGCTGGGAACACCCTCCCCATTAGTGGGTGTGAAAATTGTGCTAAATGAATGCCTGAATCAAGGGCCATTCTGTTGGTCACTTGACTGCTTTTTTTTACTGCCTTTGTGCCTGTTGTATCCTGGAATCTGTGCAAACAACTCAGGTGTGCAAATGAGATTGTAGTCAGGAAGATTTGGGTTTTTCTCTGTTACTTTATACTCTAATTTTTTTATGAGTCTCCTGTGTCTAGTTTTGTTTATAATGCCTTGTGGCAGATCCTATTTGTGACTTATCATTTTAAAGCAGTTTTTGTATTTCATCTCTGTAGAATTCCCTCTGGAGGATGCTACTAAGGAGGCTAATCATGCCAACAAAGCTACTGTAGTAGAGGAACTCATGAAAAGAAGCAGATTATGTTATTGCACATCTGCAGGAATGTTGAATTCACCTGGGCTGCCACAATACATGTCCCTCTTTTTTTTTTTTTTGCAATTTTTTTCTCTCTTCATAATGTTGGAAATGATTCACAGTCACTCATGCTGTCCCTCACTACTTTCCCTGACATGCAGGATCAGAGAATCACTGAGCAGACTCAGAGCAGGAAACTGAAACTGTGGTTTCTGCACTTTTTGTCACAGAATCCTTTTCGAAATCTGCTGAAGTGTCCAGAGGTTTGACAGTGCCAATCATGAGGCATCACACCCAAAAACTGTCAGCTGATCAAATAACTGCCTGAGCACAGCAGAACACCCACCAGCATCCTCCCATTCTTGTATTAGAACATATGAAAGCTTTTCTTGTAATATGACAAAAATTCTCCATTTATTGTATGCAAGCACCAACCCAGAGGCAGAGCACAAACCCTGACTTGGCATTTGGATCTAATTTGCCAATAGTTACGGGGCAAAAATTAAACAGGGCTCTTGTTCTTGATCACTGAAATGAAGTTGTAGTTGCAGTTCCACAGCAACCCTCAAAACCAGGAGCACCAGCTGCCAAGGAAACCCTGGGGTCTGGGAGCAAGTGCCCACCTACAACATGAGATTTGGGGTCTGTTCCTCATTCCACGACTGATTTCCAGTGTTCCCCTGGAAAATCACTGTCTCTCTGTCTACCTCCATATCCAGACTCAGGGCTCATCAGGGCAAGGATTGCTTTGTTTGAGAGGTTTTCTAGAAGGTGACTGTAACACAAACACACTGGCTTGGTTCAACAACACTTGCAAAGTGCTTGGGCTGTGGGAATCAAAAATACAAAAGCGTGACAAAGAATTAACGATGGGGAGGAGGTGATGCTACAAAGAAACTTTGGGATGCTTAATGAGTGCATAGCTGTTCTCTGTTCAGAACATCAAACAGCTCCCTTTTCACACCAGGGCTGAGAAAAAACCCGCAGATAACATCATTTCCCCTGAAGGACAGCCTACTGGAACAGTGTCATCCCTTCCTGACCCAGCCTCTAAACCCGGGCTTACTGGCAAAATGGTAGCAGAGTTAGCATATCATCTTGGGGTGTGCAGCAGTGCAGAAGGATTTGACAGCCTCCTGGATGAGTTCTCTATTTACCAGCTCCTCGATACTGACAGTGTTATGAAAGGGCCAGTAAACACAGCAGTGCTCTAGTTCTGGGGCACTGTTCTTGGCAAGAAGCAGCACTGGGGCTGAGTTTTTTTGTTTAGTTAGACTCATGTCGATTCTGTCGTGCTTGCCTAGCTCGGGGAGGCAGAGCCTGAAAGACTCCTTGCAAAAATGTGAAAGACCAACTTATAATAGTGTCTAAAGAGTCAACCCTGCCAAAAATATGTGTATTCAAGGAGACTCTTAGCTGGTTAAAATGGAAAAGGCTTTATGCTGGCTTAGAGCAGCGAGTATCTGGTCTATCAACTTTTCTTCACTAAAGAAGTATGATATTGTGTTATCAATTAGCTTATGCCTTAAAGGAAGCATAGAGAGTGCAAAAAAACCAACATTCATATCTTGGCTTGGCTTGATTCAGCCAGGAATTTGATTTAAAAGACAAACAAACAGCTCAATCTGAGTCTGTGCATGCATCTGTTTTACAGGACAAAACCTTAAACTTGAACAGTTATTGAACTCCTGTAACTCTTATCAGAGGAAACAAGGTGCAAAAGAAAAAATGATTCACAGATAAAATATTTTGTATTCTCAATATTGATGTCATTATTCTCCAAAAATAACTAAGTTCTCAGATCTTAATGATACCTTTTCTACAGGCTGAACTTAAGTGTCAGTATTGCTCCAAGTGTACTTAGTTTAACAGTTCAGGTTTCCTCTAGAGCTAAAGGAGGAAAGCTGGTATTTAACTAAAGTGCTCTGAATATCCCACTGAAGGTTTATCCTTTGCTCTCCTGGTTGCAGAGGGAGCTGGACTCTCACTCAGGGACCCAGATGAAGTCCCCAGAGGTTAAAGGCACCCATGACTCTCATCTGGCCTCAAACCAACCCACTTTGATGCTTTTCAGCCCAGAGCTGGTCACCTTCCAGCAGCACATCTCATGACATCAGTAGGTGCAGACCCACCTGCCAGGCTGTGGGATGAATGTTTGTGTGCTTCAGGTTGATCAGGAATGTTTGCCAGACTGAGCTCTGGCTTTGGACAGGACTTTATTCTATCAGGAGGAGGGGGAACCTAGGAGTGTTATTATTATTTTACTTACTACTGCAAACTATCCAATCTAATAACTCATGGCATAATAATTCAGGATCTAGTTAGTCTGGGATGAGATAAAAAAACATCAAAGGCATATGGAGCATAGCTTTTAATTGCTCCAAGACTCTCCCCCATCTTTTAGCGCTGTGAAATGTCTATTAATAAGTGGCCAGAAAGCAGACAGAGGGATTGTATTTAAAGACATTTCTAGCAATGTTTAGACCTCAGCATGGTGACTATCTTAAATTTGCCAAATGAAGCCTCTAAATAAACTAGTTCTCGGGCAGAATCTTCACAAATATGCAGATGTTTGCGAACAGAGGCCGAGTTTCTCCGCTCCTGACATACTATCAATTTGTCAGCCTCTCCTTTTGCACTTTGCAGCAGCAAATATGGCTTTGTGTAGCAACAGAAGGACCATCTTTCATTTCAGCTGAAGGCCACACTCTGCAGCTCAGTCAAATGTTTGAGACAAATGCTCTTCATAAAATAAGGCAAATGTGTCTTTTTTTGGTTTAGAGGAGGTCAGCCGCTATTCTCTGTCAATGGATTATTATCAAAGATAAAACCTTAACAAGCATTTTCTTTTTCTACTCATTTTTAGGGTCATATTACAATCCATTGAAGTTTTGTGAATCTGAAGAAAAAAATCAGCGACAGGACTCACCATCTGTTGCATAATGAAAGAGACATGTGAATAATAGAACGTCAGTTGAAAGGGTTGCAAGTGATCAAATGTTGTTCAGCACCTCAATAATATTTCCTCAGAAAAAAGGCTTGCTACAGATATTCCAGCTTTGCAAGTTTTCGTTTGTTTGTTTTGTTGTTGATTCCATAGCTGGGAGTGGAATTGAGTGTATATTCCATTTTATATATATATATACACACACACACACACATATGTGGTTGTGGCTCAAAAGTGGCAGTTCTTGGGGTTGGTGACAATCACCATGGACATCACAGACAGCTGCTCCCTTTGCTTTTGAAGTCCAGGGGCTGTGGAGAATGTACATATACAGTTCATTTTTATAGATGTGAGGTCGAATTCTTAATTTAAGTCCAAGCTCACACAATCCTCTCTCACCAGTGTTCATTCTTTGACATGAATAAAGAGCTGAGGGTTAATCCTTCATCATATTCCAAAATAAAGGGCAGACCTGAGCAGATTCAAGGCCAAAATGGTTTTCCCAGATGCCTTTTCGGTTTTGGAAGAAAGAAGAATGCAAAGTGCTTTAATATTTGATGAACCCGTCACCTGATGTGAAGCCACAAACTCTGCTTCTCCATAGATCCCTTAAGGCTACTGTGCAAATATTTCCTATGATGTTCTCTTAGAACAAGAATTGAGGTTATATGAGTCATAACTATCATTCCTAAGATGTCAGAGCTGATCAAAAAATAGACAATACTAAATACTCATGCAAACAGCACCATAGCAAACTGAAAACGATGCCACATTTCTATTTTAGCCAGTATTTTATCTAATACCAGGATGTCTTTCCACACTTGTTCTCTCACAAACCATATTGTGCAAGGCCTACATACTAAATAACCCTTCCAGAGACATTAATCATGGCTTTTATAGTTCCATCAGAAACTAATCTGAACAATGGAGACACCAAAACACAGATGCAGTTACGACAAGGATGACTCACTGCATCTATCTACATCTATACCTTCATTTTTTCCTTTCCATGTTCCAAACATTTCTGTCCTCAGCCATTTTGCAAGAATTTGCCCCCATCTGCAAAGCATTTAAGTGCTAAAAACTTCCCTTCACACAGCAGTCAGGTTCTATTTATATTAAACACATTTTACTAATTTTCACTTTCCTTCTGTAGAAACCTTGATAAGGAGAAACCTTCTCCTTGAATATTCAATCATTCAAATTAATGGGCATTTTCTTGGAATGTTGTTGTTTTTTTTCCCCCTGTGAGTGCTGGCAGATCAAAAGTTCACAGAGGGATTCTGGTGCAATTTGTAGCTGCACTGCAGAGAACAGGGTGCCTCGCTGCAGCCCTAATGGCTCACAATTGAAATGCTACATTTTCATTTTCGACTGACAATGAAAAACACCAAGTAATATTCTAAGGCCAAAAATTATTGCTGGAACTTATGAGCAAGTCATTTCCTAACAGCTTTGTTCCTTGAATACTGTCTTATCAAACGTGCCCAGGATTTTATTGAAGTGAACTGTTCTAATGAAAAAGAGCATTTGATGAACAGGCCTGGCTGCAAACTCAATTCCACTCCCTTCTCCCCAGTTGGGTTCATCAGTAAAATAACCAGAAGTACCCAGGTGACCACAGATGAAAATATCTGGGTAAGATGTCTTTAGGATTTTTTTTTAAATTGTTCTTAAATTAGTTTCCTAAATATGGATGAAGGCATCTGATTTCTGTTCAGAAATACTGAGCCTAGAGCAGAATGCACACAAGTCTTGTATGTCCTCAAACTATCTGTTCCAATTTTTTAAAGTTCTTAAGAAAGAACATTTTAATACCAAATTCTGATGTTCCATATGTTGGAAGTGAGCTTACCAATTATTACTGTTTTATTAGATTTAGTTCCCTCTTTGATCTCCTGCAACACTGTGCACTCAATATCTCTGTCTCCAATCCAGATGCTCAGAGTTTCACCCCACTGATACAGTTGTAGTCCTATTACTTGGAAGTTCTGTACTTTTGATCTCACTGGTAGAGACAGAGACATAATTACAGCACCAGATCAGGCTGCCTGCCAGTATCAATGGTAAATAACACTGAATGACTCAGAGTTTCACAGTTCTAACGTGGTTTACACATTTTGGGATGCAGCTGCCCAACAGATTCAGCCAGAATGGATACACAAGTGCTTTTTTTCCTCTTTTTGGAGCAAGGGATCTGTGAATTAATCAGCATTGACCCTTCCTCTGGCAAAGAGTTGAAATCAGACAGGAAAGACACCGTTGCAAAATGAGTTTCCTTTTCAAAAAATGAAAAAAAAATCTACCCATAGAAAAACCCAACAAGCAAAACCAAACCAAACATCCACTTGAGAACCAAACTCAGGCTCAGTGTAGATGGGTGTGACTCCCCAGCATCAATAAATCCAGTTCTTGTTTGAGCAGGCTGTGGAACTGAAGCCCTGCTTGCACCAGTTCTCTGACCCTGGACTTGTGTTCAAGTGCACAAACAGTTCAGAGCCCCAACTGTGAGAACCCTCTCTCTGCTTTCTGGACTGGCTCTGTCCCTCTCCTTCAGCATCTACTCTTTGCTCAGTGGAGCTTAAACACCGATAAGAAAATCTGGGACTTTCATCAAGAAGTCATTTTTAAAACTAAACTGCTCCATCCACTCCTAAAGAAAGTGAACACGTGTGTCTTAACTTCTTAAATCTGCAGCAAGATGAAACATTCAAACAACAACAACAAAAAAATTAAGGATTTATGTGAGTGGTGTTTATAAAATTCATTTCAACAGCATTGTCAATTAAATATTATTATGATCTCTAAAGTGAGATGTTATCTCTGCTGTTTCCAAAGCAGCAAAAACACACAAGCTAATGCAGCACAAGGAACTCAGAGTTTATGACCAGTAGCAGTTGCAGTGGAACATGCAAAGATAACTCAAACCTCGCGTTTGGGGTATAGAAGAGACCACTGGGAGGGCCAGGAAGGACCTTTTTTCTGGTACAGGACCCTCTATAATAAGGCAGGTGCACTATCAAGGGTAGGAAGAAGCTGTCATGTTACAAAGCAATAAGTACAGACCACCTGACACAGAAGAAAAGCTTTCACAGAATCCCAAAATGGTTTGGGCTGGAAGAGATTTTTAAAGCTCACCCAGTCCCACCTCCTGACATAGCAGGGACACCTTCCACTAGCCCAAGTTGCTCCAAGCCCCATCCAACCTGGCCTGGAACACTTCCAGGGATGGGACAGCCACAGCTTCTCTGGGCAACCTGTGCCAGGGCCTCACCGCCTCACAGGGAAGGATTTCTTCCTAAAATTCCTCTTTTGTGGAGCAATTAAAATTTTTTATATTTCCCCATGAGATTTACTCACACCCATGTGTTCCCACAGGCACAGACTCACCTTCTGTGCTGTGAGATACAGCCAATATATTTCACAACATTAGGAGGATTATTAAACCTTCCCTGCAAAGTTTGAACGAGAGTATAATCATATATACACAAGCCATAAATTATGTATATATATATCTGTACAGATGATGTGTGTGCACATATCTGTATGTTATAAATGCACACACTGGATATTAAACACACACAGCTCTGAGGGAGCACCAGACAAAGTTTGAAGGAGCCACCTCACGAGCAGGTTACGTTTTGTGACGCGTCTCCCAACCCCGTTTCACTGCACTTTTCGTTTTGCTGATGGCCATTAATGACCAGGTTAATTAAAACCAGCCCCAAAGCCGGGGGCAGGAGCTGCTGCCCTCGCTGGCACTGCCCTGCTCCCCGCACACCGGCACCAGCCAAGGGAGAAGTTTCCCTTCCGAGAGCTCCGCCGGCACAATGAGATATTTACTGTATTTATCGCGGAGATCAAACCCACACACAGATGTCACATTTCTTGAATTCCATCAGTAGATCAGACAAGCAGTCTCTGGAAAGGGGACACTGCAGCCGGAGAGTTCAGCGTGTGCAGGCGTTGGAGGGCCATTCCCACTCCGGGGCTGTCGTGCTCCCGGAGCCTTTGTTGTCTCCGCAATGCTGATAAATCAATCCATCAAAAAATTTCCTCAGTGAAACTCAATCAAGAAAGGTCATGTCAGCGGGAGAGGAACAGATTAAATTAGCATCAAATTAGACATGGAAAGTGAGTTCTGTCAAAATCATCACAGCGCTCAGCACAATTAGAATATGTTAATTATGCATTTCATTAAGGTAGTGCTCTTTGAATGCGAGATGAAATGTCAGTGGTGTAGGCATCCGAAAAAAGGAAGATTGCCAGGCACAACTTTCTCTAGACAATGTGTGACACCTTCATTAACATCAAGAATCACAAGTCTGTCTTGACTTTTTTGTAAAGTATTAAACCGTTAACTGTTTGCTGGCACTGGGAGGAGGGAGAGCCGCCGGCAGCCCCCTCTCCCTCGGCTCCAACACCAGCTTCCTGCTCTCCAGGAGCCCTGGAGACCAGCAGAGTGCCCAGTGGGCTCTGCAAAGGGAGCTGGGATTCAATGATTTGATGAGGGTAACGTGGTTGCCCTGGGGGTGCAGCTCAGGTGGGGCTGGGAGGAGAGGGTGAGATAAGGAAAGGCACAGGGAGGGATGGAAGGAGGGGAAAGGGTGGAAGAATCTTATTTTGCCTCTGGTTCCAAGATATGATCAACATAAAGGGGAGAGCAAGAGAGAGAAGGGGAAGGAAAAAAAAAAAAAGCAGAGAGATTTGCAAACCTACATTTGACAAACCCTAATTTGGGAAATTATTTTGTATATCAAACATCTTTGATTCCTAATGATGAGCTGTTTTTCAAAGGGAAAAATGATCCCTGGTGAGCTTGGGAGGGAAGTGTAGCTTCATAAAATACTACTTATGGGCTTTATTAGATGCACTATCAGAAGTTGGGTTCATGGAGGATTAAGAGCCATCACATACTTTCTAGAAACATGAGAAATCCTGCCAACTTCTGGTGACTTGGTTGGAGCCTCCTGCGTTCTCTTGGGGCGCACAGGTGGGGGACAGTTACAGACAGTCAAGCTTTCCAGTGGTCACCTCACTTGGATTTCCTGCCTAAGTGAGGATATCTAAGCCAGCAGATCTGAAATTGTGCCCATTTGCTCTGGAAGGAAGAGGCAGTGGATGGCAGAGCTCTCCAGCAGCTGTTTAGGATCAGTGACCTGGTATTGAGAAGTTCTTGCCCTCGGGTTCCCCCCAACTCCACAGCCCAGTGGGCTTGTGCTGTCCCACTGACACAGCAACAGGGACAAAAAAGGGGCTGCCCAACACGAAAGAATCCTACAAACTGTGTATCAGTCCCAAGACTTTAGTTTTAAGCCCCTTTGGAAATTATAAAAAAAAAAAACAACCCTCACTTTAAAAGTCTAAATATCCTTTCTGGCATCTCTCACCTTTCTCCTTGTTTCTTACCAGAAAATCAGTGTGCCGTGGTATTTCTAGTTACAGAGCAATGCCCTGAGTCCAGGGTGATGTGCAGCCCAAAATACTGATCAAAAGTGTGTTGGGAGAAGCAAATTTTACCTGTACAAAGCTGCTGTGCCCACGGTGTGTGGCACACGTGGCAAAGGGATGTGCAAACCCCCATTTATTGGTACAGATGCAGAACAGGCAGTGGTGTGCCCATTTTAGTACTTGTACATCAGCATCCCCACATCTAACCTGTCCCTTGGCTGTTTGTTTCTCTCCCTGGCTCCAAACTTCCCTTTACTGCTGGTATTTAAAACACCAGAGGACTGAGAGAAGGGTTACTGTGAGCACAAAAAAATTCAGCGTGTTTTTAATGAGCTTTTCTTTGGTTTGCTGTAGCTTTTGTAAATCCTGCCTGAGAATTCAAAGTTGCCAAATCTCCTCCCCAAAGATACATATTGTAGCTTCCAATGCCCCTAGGACTCATTTTAATATAACAGGTTCCCATATAGTCAAAAAATGCCAGCGAGTGAGCAGGAGCCAGAGTCTACTTCAGCACACTTGGCTGGCCTTACAGCTCTCTGAAATCTCTGTTTTCGCTGGAGCTACAAAAAAGAGATTTTTATCATTTGAAAGAACAACTCGAGTCCCAGAGCAAACAAGCTTTAAGATTATGTTAGTTCTGCTCACTAGCTCAAAGACAAGGGGACTAAAGATGACCTGGAAGGGCTTAGTGTTCTGGGAGAGCCCGGTCTCGTCTCGGGAATGGGAGCACCAGTGCCTGGTTTGAGATTCCAGAGGGAAATGCCTCCAAAGTGCTGGATCTGTTACCCCCCAGGTGACCTAAGACACACTGTGGTGTGTGCAGGTGGTGCCTCTGAGCTCACCAACCATGAGGCATTTTGGCTGCTCCCCCCAGGCCCCCCCACCCCACCTTGTCCACAGAGGCACTTCCAGATTTATCAGGATCCCAGAGAAAATTCACGGCATGAGGCAGAAAATTGACTCAGCCCTAATGACAGCTACCTGGTAATAGCATCTCTCATTTTCCTTTATGTGACTGGCTTAACATTTTAATAATTACAGGCCAAGTCTAGTCATGGAACAGTTTCACTGGAGACAGTGATAGGAGTTCTGGGATAAATGTGATCTAAGTAGAGCTATGCACATGTTTCATTCAGTGTCCAAATTATTATCATTATCATCCATTTTGGGCTGACTCAAAAAGAAAAAAGTTAAGCTTGTGAAAATGAAAAAAAACCCACCCAGTATCCACTTGGATTTCTAAGAATTGTCCTGTTTGTCCTGAAATCAAATGTTTTAGTTTACAACGGGTTTTTTATTTACTTATTTGTTTAATACCTAAACACTTTTCTTCAAAATGAGAATTCAGTGCTAATTCCAGAAAGTATCCCCCTTAAGTACCTTGACAGAGTACTTTCTGGGGTCTGTGGGCAAACTGCCTTTTCCATCTGGACACTACTGGTCCGAAAATTTTTGCTCACCCTTGGCTTAACACTTCTTTTGTAGTAATAGGGATGTGATCATATGCTCTGCTTCATCATTTCTATGTCAGCACGACTGCTGGGGTTACAGGGCTATAAATTAACATAATTGAATGGTGAATCAAGCTCATTTGTTTCTACTTTCCTTCACAATAGGAGAAAAAATACAAAGCTAAAATAAGTTTCAACTATGATCCCTCAAAAATTAGCATTGAACCTGTAATGCACACTGGAATCAGAATTCCTTTCTGCTGAAAACATAGAATTAAACCCAAACCTGCCACCTATCCTGGTGAGGGATGGTAAGTTTAATGGATAGTTTTTCCAACTAAGGGTTGGGGCATTTTGTCCATCTAATGATTTCCATGAAAGACAAAACATTATATATATATATGTATATATATACCCAAAAATGCTTCACTTGGAGGCTTTAACTAGGTAGCAGTAAAGTGTGTCTGAGCATTTGCTTTGTATACCTTTATTTACTTCATTCCCAATCTGAGAAAATAAGTTTGAAAGCCAGAAAACATGAAAAATACTGAAAAGAAAGAAGTGAAAATTATGGACATGAGCCCTTCTTAGGAGCTGTTTTGTTGCAAGAACAATTTACCATCTCACAGTTATAAATGTTCATGTCTCTTCCAGGTTACTCAGAAATTAACTTAATTGTTGCTACTAAACATTTTTTCCCTTTGCTTTTTCAATATCTGGGGGGAAAAAAAAAATCAATGAAAGCTTGTATTTGTCATTTAAAAGTGTAAAGGAAATGGCACATGAATGTAATGTTTTGTTTTATATTACAAGTTTTCATTTCACTGTGATTTTAACAACTGGATGGTTTTTGAACCCATAATGCCAAACAGCAGCTAAGCACCAGAAATTCCCAGGAATGTTATTACATGATAATATTTGTTTGGCCTGAAACTGGACTTTTAAACAGAAAAAAACCCCTCAAACTGTTTTCTAAACCCAATTTCAGATAAATACTAACTTGGCCGCTTCAAAATAAATACAGTGTCTCAATTTTAATTTCATTTAGAGAGAAGACTCTTTAATTTGTCCCTGGTAGAAAAATATTCTCTCTTCTTCACCCTTCCAGCCACTACATGGCATTGTACAAAAGGAAGAGAGACATGCCCTCTGCTCCTTGGATTTTACAATCTGGTTCTGTGTGACGTGCATGACAGAGAGAGATGCCACTGCATGAGTTAAGGGGAGAGATGAGAAGTGTTTCGAAGATCCAGGGAGAGATTTACATGTATAAATAGTTATTTTAAGAAAACATCTCATTCATTTACACAACTGTGGCAGTCCTCTTTAAATTCAGTAAACTGCTCTGCCCTATGGTGAAATAGAAGGCAGAAGAATTTAAATCAGGACAAACATAATTGGTTAATCAAAGTTTAAGGAAAATCCTCTGCTGCTTAATAAGAGCTGGGTTTGCTGATTGCCAGAGCCCCTGCGGAGGGTGGGCTGGGGATGCACCTGCAGAGCAGCACCAAAACCACAACTGCTGCTGTGCTTGGCACCAAAACACGCTGGGAATTCCAACTGGTGCTCAGGCAGTGACCTGAAGACAATTCCTGTCCCAAAGAGCTCATAACTCAGTGCACTGACAAACCCTCGGTGGTCAAACAGAGAGGGGACAGTGGGTAACAGTCCAAGAGGGGACATTGGCATGTATATATGTTTTTGGGCCAAGGATCAGAGCAGTCACAGGTGACTGGTAAAGGCTGTGGCCCCACCATCACTATCAAATCAGGGAAATTTGGGGAACTCCCACCAGGGGTAGATGACACAAAAGCACCCGGAGCAGCTTCCAAATCTCTGGAACGGCACAGGCACCATGAGCAAAGGTGTCTTAAAACACATCACAACCCCAGAAACACAAGGGGGTGCTGAATGCAATGGGCAACCAGAGCCATGGAGGACACTTTCCAGTTGCACTCAACTGGATTCACCAAAATCATTGTCCCAAAATATGTAAGCCAGGCCCTTGTCCGAAGCAGCCTCCACTCTGCTCCTGTCCCTTTGTCAACTCAACACTCCCAAGGCC
The DNA here is from genome assembly GCF_001715985.3 of Manacus vitellinus. Lineage (NCBI taxonomy): Eukaryota > Metazoa > Chordata > Aves > Passeriformes > Pipridae > Manacus > Manacus vitellinus. Next base: position 2,784,490 of record NW_021939960.1, on the reverse strand, counting down.
TCGGTGCAATCAGGGCATCCTGGGGGCAGGCAAAGGCTCTGTTTCAGGGAAGGGAGGCTGGGAATTGCTTTAAACACAAGACTTGGAACAGATCTCCTTCTTTCAGACCACTGTGAGCCAGAGCCGAGCCCAGGAGGACAATCCCTTACCACCCTCTGCTCTCAAAAGCACCTTCTTCCCACAGCAGGACTGCAGCAAATCGCTCTGCCTTTGTTGCCAGGCAAACCCTCCACACTATTTTCCCCCTTGCCAGTCCCCAGTCTGGGGGTGTTTGAGGATGAACTCTTAAATCAAGAGCAAGTCCCCTCAAAGCCCATCCACAGACAGGAGTTCACAGTGCCCCAGTCACCACAGACACTTGTTTCTTTGAGCCGTGTTTCTGTTTAGATACACAAAGGAGGCTTTGAAGTTTCTCATGCAGCAATTCAATCCCCTCAGTCAGGAGAACATTCCTCTTAATGAATTATTTTGTCAATCCCTTCTCTTACAGAAGTGCTGGCAAGGTTCAGACACTGATGCAGGACACTGGAGCTGTCTGATTTTTTTTTTTTCTCCCCTTTGAAAACTTTTTTTTCCCACCTTTTGCAGTGGAAATTAGATTTTTAACCAAGGCAATTTTCAGTAGTAAGGTATCTGCTTGCTAGAGAAGCTTTTTTATCTTTCATCAAATCTCAGAAATGTGGTGTTGAGAAAAATAATTCTCTGAGAAATAAAATGTTTTCATTGGAAATTCTAGTGAAAGCAAATTTTTTTTTGGGGGGGGGGGGCAAAAATGACCACATAAATTAAAACCATTTTCAAATTAATGGAACAAGTACTTCACAGACAGAGTAGGAATCAGGAAGATTTGGATGACAGGATCTTGGACGTGAGGAAGAATTTCTTCATGGGAAGGGTTGTGAAGCACACACAATGTACCAGTTCTAAGCCATCTTTGCAATAAAGTTTCCCTGTAATCCAGCTTGATTTTATATATATGCTTCAAAAGGGCAGCTAATCCTGTTTTGAAGAACAGAAAGCACTCAGGAGTGCACTTGAGGAGCTGTTGTGAGCTTCCATCACCTTCACAACCAGGAACCGTGTCTCATTTTAATAGAATGTTATTATTTTACTGCTAAATTTGCTCAACATCAATATCCTGCTAAATCTGCTTTCTCAGCCAGACTCAGGGCTGGCTCTCACGGAGGGATGCCCACACACAGCAACCAAAGCATCCCTCAGTAGTTCTGATAAGCTGAATATGTCAAGTTCTTTAAACTTCACAGCAGAAGGTTCATTTCCAGCCTCCAGGCCACTGCTTTGGCCTCCTCTAACTTTTCTTCAGAATATTTTCACATGCTCCTGGAACATGGATATTCACATTGGGAATCCATCAGAGCTGCATATAAGAATAAAATTCATCATTTATTTGCTTGATTTCATTTAATTTGCTTTGTTTTGTTTGAATAGTTAATTTATTATTACTTTTCTTTGTGCAGGACTGTTTTTTCCCCACAGCACTGCACCATGAATTTACCTGAGGTGACTGCCCACCTATTTATCTCCCAGATAGAACCACAGCCACAATCTATATGCTTTGTTCCCATGGGGTTTTCTTTATTTCTGCTGAGTCCAAATGAGTTCTGTTGGACGGAAGCCCCTTAACCTGAAGATTCATTTTGCTCCTAGGTAGCAACTTTTTGTCCTGGTTTTTCACTGCTCCATCAAGCCCCAGGTCACCAAAATGTGCAGCCCTCACCAAATGTGCTTTACATCTTTGCTTGGATCACTGGCATAAATTCTATATATAGACATGAACAACACACCAGGAGATCCACTGATGAGTCAGTGCTTAAAACATCCAACACATGTTTAAATCCCTAACGAGGCAAAACATCAGGTGGACTAAGTCAAATGCCCTGGAGAAATCCAGGTATGTTGTCTTGCCCCAGTTCCCTTTCTCAAGCAGATATGTAATCCTGTCAAGAAGACACTCTGTTTATTTGACAAGATTTATATTCCTCCCTGCTGGCTGTCATTAATTGTATTTTACCCTCTAATTCTTTGTTAATAGAGTTCTGGGTTAATCACTATGTTTTACTTGGAATTAAGATCAGACTAAGTGGTCTGTTGTTCCCTGAGTCATCCCTGTAACCTTTTTAAAATACAGGTTACAGGTTGATAAGCTCTAAGGGACATTTAGAATCCTTACAAGAATGATTTCATGTAGTAAAACATCAAAAGTAAAATCTTGGTCCTACTGAAGTGGATGGGAAAACTCTAATTTGCTGCAGTAGTGAAGGAAAAATTTCACTGAAAAGTGAAAACTGGAAAGCTAAAAAAATAACTGAAAATATGAACACTAAATTTAGCTTAACACTAAAAAAGAACACTAAATGGCAAGTGTTATTTGCCTTAAGATCCTTCCAGCTGTGAAATAAAATGTCAAAATTTTCGTGGAAACCAGAAAAAAATAGTTGAAAATCCAATTTCTCATCGAAAAATGCTTTACGTGGGAAATTTTCAATCAGCAAAATTTATTCTTCTGCCCCTAATCACTGCAGTGAAACCCTCGTGTGAACAGTCCTGCAGTTCTGAGTGCACCCAGACCACATGGGGGTCAAAATTACCAAATTAATTGATCCCCCCCTTAACTTCTCAGAGCATTTTGCGTCACCCACAGGTAATTTTTGAGGTAAGCAAATGATGGTTGATAGAGGAATGTTACCTGGTCAGGCATTGAGGGAGAGGCAGTTTATCTGACTAAGAGGTGACTGGCTAATAATGATCCTAATTTTTTAGAAATCCGTAGTAGACCCTTGTTTTGTATTAATGTTCACCTCTCTAATGACCAAGAGCTCTTTGATACCCCTCTTACAAATCCATTGCAGCTTTTGTTTCCCAAGAGTTTTTGATCCATGGGCAGTGCTTGTCACCAGATAAAACTCAACCATAACAGACTCACTGAATCAGAAGTTAAAGTAATTTAGAGCACAACACAAAAAGACAGTGATTATTTTTAACACTAGTCTGCATTAAAAAAAAATAATAAAAAAATAGGAGGCTGGAGTGGTTATTTATGAGAAATTAAAATAGTTTGAATGATACACATTACACATGTGTGGCTTTCTTAAATCCGTGCTGTATGTTCTCCAACTGGAGGAAGAGACAAGCCATGAATAGAAATCTGCTTAAATATATTCATATAAACATCTACCTACACACAGGTATATATCTATATACACATATGGCTTTGGTTGAGGATTTTTGTCAGATATCACCGGGATCACCTTCCAAAAAAAAGAAAAAAAACCTCTACAGAAAAACATCTGTACTTGCTATTCCAGCTACAGACACCTGAGAGAGCATAAATTCCCCTGAATAGATGTATTGTTTTAACATCTATTTCTTCACCTTCTCAAAATGCCTGCTCATCTGAATTTACAATATCTGAGTGTGTGGTGTGTGCACGGTTCCCCTTCACTACACCGGAGCAGATTAGTGCTCGTTCGCCTCTTTCCTTGCTTCTCTTCAGATCGTTACACATGACAAAACAACTGTCCTAATTACAGCAAGTGTTCCCAGCTCTGTCACCGTGACAATTACTGCAATGAGGGCTCAATATCTGCAGCAGACAGTAAAGTATTACTGCAGTTGTGTTTGATAGTGCTCAATTGTCCCCTGGAGGATTCTCCAGAGAAGGGTTTTTTTTTCCGTGGGGGTAAAGCCTCCCCCCCCTTCCCCGTGCTCTGCCCACGGTGCATTTTGCTAACAGGGTTCAAAAGTTGAAGGCAGGGGGATGACCGAGGGTGTGCTGTGGAAAACACACAGGTTTGTGGTTTTAAAGGGGAGGACCATTTGTAGATAGGGGTGGGTTTTTCCTGCACGGGCTGGGCAGAACAGTTACTCACAGCCAGAGTGGCTGCAAACTGACCCCCTTCCTGAGTGTGAGTCTCCACAACACCAGGAGGCACTTGGAGATAGTTCCCTCCTTCCTCCACTTTGGATTTCATACCATCATAGACTGGTTTTGGTCGGAAGGGACCTTAAAGCTCATCCAGTCCCACCCCCTGCCATGGGCAGGGACACCTTCCACCATCCCAGGTTGCTCCAAGCCCCGTCCAACCTGGCCTTGGACACTTCCAGGGATGGGGCAGCCACAGCTTCTCTGGGCAACCTGTGCCAGGGCCTCCCCACCCTCACAGGGAACAATTCCTTCCTAATATCCACTCTAAACATCCTCTCTGTCAGTTTGAAGGCTGATAACCTGATATTGCCCCAGATGGGGCAAAAGACCAGATCCAATAATAGAACATCCCCCTCCAAAATCACATCCCTGCCACCCACATGTCCACATCTCTCCCAGGGAGCCTCTCAGCCACTGTTGTGTCAGCAGCAGGAGCTCCCTGTTCCTGGAGGATTTCTGTTTGTTTGTTACATGAACTGATCCATCCAGACACTCCAACCCATCTTAAGGGACAGCCCTGCTCCTGACAGTTCCCTCTCTGCTGACGTTTGACACCTTTAACCTCACTTGCCTCCCCTGTCAGCCTCTGCAATCCCAGCTCATCAGAGAGGGGATTTTAGCTGTTTCCAAGGGCAATATCTTGACCTGCACTACACTCACTTTATCCTGAGTGATGAAGGTGATGTTCTCTGCATTTATAGTCCATTATGCTCCTGAAGTTGATTCATTCAGATGTTCTCCTTGTAAAGCCCCTAAACAATGCAAAATCAGGACCTGTGGAGCCCTCTCATTTGACCAGAAACAGGAATGCAAGGTCCTTTTATTGAATATTGATCATGGAAGGCTAATGCTGCCACAGTTAACTTGGCACGAACAGACCAGTGTACTTAAAGTCTGGATTTCTAATTTTCTTTGGTCAGGAATAAAGCAATATCTTATTTATCAGATAACATCTTTATTATAAGCATCTTGCACAGCCTTTCCACTTCAGCCCACATGGGCTTCTTCTGCTCTTGGCATGGATCAATGAAGTCAATATTTCTGACTGCAAAGCTTTGTATGACTTACACATATTTAAAAGAATAAACCCCAATCAACAACTCCTCTGCTTGAACATAACCATTATAATCCTTATCTTTGATCCTTTGGGCTACAGCAAGCAGGGCAAGGAAGGAGTACATCTTTCCAGCTCTCAAGAAATAGTTGTGATGACTGCAGGAGATAAACAACATCATCTGGCTTTGCTGGCTGGAATTTCTCCAGCAAAAGCAGTAAGTGGAGCCACAGTTTCACAAGTACAAACTGGCCAGCGAGCCCTCCAACTGGTGTGACAACAACTGTACCCCTCAGGTACCAAAATGTCTAAAAGCCTTGGAGCCAAGCTCCTGAACCACTGACAGGCAGCAGGAGGTTTGTTCCACACACGGGGAAATTGAGGCATATCAGAGTAATATCTTCATGATGATATTCCCATCAAAGGGGGAGGAAGAGTCAGAGCCCCAGCCAGGGCTTTTTCCATTTACCAGAACTAGACTTTTTTACCAGATGAGATTAAGTTACTTCAATCAATCTGGGGAGTTGCCTAAATTATGTTTAGGGAGTTGGGTTTAATCACTGTAAGGCTTGTTTTAGCCTTGTGAATTTAGCTTGCTACAACCACCCTTTCTCCAGCATATGGAGGCCAAATAAGTTCAAAGCAAGCACATTTCAACACGAGGGTTTTACTTTTGAGGGTTAAGTTGTTGGCCAACCCTACATTTTGCAGCTACACCACCAAATCCCACTAATAGAGATGCAGCCTGTCCAGCCAAAAGAGTGTTTTTAGCAGTTGTTTTTACTAGTTCCCTCAATGAATAAGCTGTGTCAGCAAAATCACTTTATTTTAGTACAGCTGAACCTGTGCTGAAGGTTTTACCAATATAGAAGTGCTATTAAAAAAAAAAAATAAATAAAAGAATGACACCTCTAATCCAAATGACTGTGCTGGCAAAAGGTTTTACTGTACACCTGACTTTAAGGGTTCCTTTGGAAAAAGATTTAACAGAAAAGTCAAATAAGGAAAAGAGGAAGGGGAAGAGGGTGGAAAGGCAGGGGAAAGAGTGAAAAAAGCATTCCTTTTCACCCAGTAGTCAAAGTGTTCTCTGAAGTTCTTGTTTTGCTCTAGAAACAGCCAAACAACTTCAAAAGATATGTTTGTTTTATTGAGAGATGTAACAGACCTTTTGATATGGAGCCATATGTCCCAATTCTCCTCTCACAGTCAGGGTGAACCACCTGAGGTCAGAGAAGCTCCTTTGTGGGACAGTGGTACAAGAAAAGAACCAGGCCCTTGTCCTCAGCAGATCTTTAATTGGAGCTTAAAACTAAGCTTAGAGTTTGCCCAAAGGGGCAGCAGCAGAGCCCAGGGAATTCTCACCTGGTTTTGGTCTGCAGAGAGCACAGTCAGACAAACACCTCACTGGGCTCCTTTGTTCAGCCAAGAGAAAAGCTTGGGGGGAACAGAAGTGCAGGAACTGCAACTGTAATTAGTTTTGTCCTTTTTTCCTTGTAAGTGTCTCAATTTTTCATGGAGTTTACACATTTATGCCCAGGGAAACTTTCTCTTCTGCAGAGAGATTACAAAATGGCCTGTGATAAAGTTATTTCACACATATTACACTGGCACTTTCTATACTATGTGAGTATCAGCATCTTAACATTGGGGCATCTCCTCACTATTTGCATTTATAGCACACTTTGGAAGATTGAGTTATAAAAATAGAGGCTGTCTTTGACTCAGGCTTAGCCTAAACTGCTCAACGAGGTAACAGTTTTCAAAACTGCAACCATAAACCAGATACTCCTTTAAAGAAAGAAAAAGAAACAGCAGAGAAAAATAAAATTGTGTGGACATCTTATGCAGAGATGATTTTTTAATGTGTGCATGTAAAGTACCCAGCAGAGCGGATGCTCCTGTTGCCTTTGGCCACCACTGAAATACAAACTATTATAATAATATATCACTCACTAGGTACAGGGAGAAAACTGAGAGCAGTGAGGGAATATGGTCTTGTCAGTGAAAAGCTCTTCTGACCTAATATTTGTTCTTATCCCCAGGAATGAATTTGGCTGCAGAGAGCAGCCTTATCCAAGCAGTAAAAGGAGAAATTCTGGTTGATTCTCAGCTCCTTGTGCCTTTCTCTTCATTAGGAATTGCCAGATCCCAGAGCCAATCACACAGACTTTGTACCTGATGCTATTCTGCCTTAATAGTATGTCATGGTCTCAGAAACATTCCTTATGACACAGGAAAATGTTTAACACCCAAATGACTGTTGATCATGACAACACAGCCCCACAATGCTCATGTGCTGCACAGACAAAGTTTCTTGGTAGCACAGTTTGGGCAGATTTTTCTCAGAAATTAATTTAAGACACAGGTTGCCTGAATTAAGTGGGAATTTTTACATCTGTTTCAGGGTCTAAAGACAAAGGAGGAGAAAGAAGGATAAAGGCAGCAACACTGCCTTAGCAAACCACTGCTCAGGCAGGAAGGAGGGTGCCAGGTTCAGCTCCCTGCAGAGGTTCCTCTTCCGTGTAGGGGAAAAAAAAAAGTGATTTTTGAGCTATAAATTGCAGAAGGAAAGTAAGGATTTAACAAAGCAAACCAGAGTGTGCTTAAGTGTAAGGAAATGAACATTTTCAATAAACCTGATAGACCCTGGGTGCATGTTGAACATCATGCAGGGCCCTGCTTTTCTAGGGCTACTCAATAAAATAAATGCTTTATGGAGACCTGTTGCAGACAATCCTTCTTTCTGGCAAGGCAAGCACCAATTTCTCTCCCTCCCACGTGTGCCTTTGTGTGTGTTTGCAGATGCACCTCTCTCTGATTTATATTTATTTGCCTTAATAGCGTGGGCAGAGACTGAATCCAGATATTTGGGCTCCTTTAGCTCTGCTTTGCAGCTCTTTTATCTCGTTTCTGAACGTTCCTCACGAGGAGCTGTGGTGGTGCAGCCACATGAATGAACTGCTACAGAGGGTCTGAGTGGAATTTGGGCAAAGGAGAAACTCTGAACCTCAGGAAAGGACTTGACTCTGCCTGTTACTCGAATTGCACCTAAAAAAATCACATATCTGTGTCATTTCTGAGAGGCTCCAACACTGATCCAAGTAATGCTATTTGTAACAAACTATTAACAGAGAACAATGGCCTGACCCAAAACTTATTAAAATAGACATCATGAATAATAGATGGGAACGAAAAGTATAAGTGAACTAGTGGATGTAGACACAATAAAAAAGCCTTTGAAAATACCCTACAGCAAAATACACATTTTCAAAACTGCAAGTTTTATCCATTTTTTTTTCTTGGAAAAAAAAAAAAAAGATCCCTCTCTGACCTTAGGGTACAACAAATATATTGGACATAGATCATTTCTAAGTGTTTTTGGCCTTTGTGAGGGAAACATCAATTTTTGCTCTTTGCAAGTTCTTTTTCTGGCCACACACAAACCTCCTGCCCCACCCCAAAATGTTCTCTCTTCTTTTCCTGTTTTAAAATGACACAAATTAAAAAAAAAATAAAACAAAAATAAAACAAAAACCACCAAACCCTCAAGTGTAACATTTCAAACTACTCAGTCCACGGGAATTCTGCAGATCAGCAGGAGCAGGACTGCACACTCGTGTTACCTCAGGCACGTAGAACAGGGGTAAGTCTGACCCAGTGGGATGCCAGCCAGGCCTTTCCCAAACCCCTGGAAACTCAGGGAGTGCAGTGCCAAGCTCATAAACCCTCTTTCCATCAGATGGTTACACAGGGCTCAGCACATGCCAACGCAGCCACCTGGCTTTCTGTTGGCTTGGAGCTTGAGCTGAGAAAACCTGCCCAAAATACCACGCAGAACTACCCAAAAAGAAGCCAAATCACCTTTTGCAATTAACTCTTGCCATGCTGGGAATTTTTTATTAGCAAAAAGAGGAATAGTTTGGGAAGAATGGCTGAGCCCCTGAAACACACTGACAGTGAAATGAGCGTAAGCAAAGTTCTTAAATACTTTCAAAGTTCTGAAAACGAGTTGTGTTCTCTGCTGGCAGAGAAGGACACTGGTTATTGCACCCCCAGCACTGCTATTTCACCAAAGAGCTACCCAGGCACCCTCAGGTTTTACTATCCTCTCCAGCCCCAAGTCTTATTTCAGAAATGCTGACTTAATGTAACTTATCTTTGATCAGCATCACCCCTGGAACCTCCTGCTTTCAGCAAACAACATCAGTGCAACAATGCTATCCCCAAAAAATCCAAGCAAAGGCCAAACCCTTATGGATTTTCAGAACAAATAATTCCATTGACTTCTTTGAAACTATCAACAATGAGTCAGGAGCAGTAACAGATTGATTGGCTCAATCTTAAAAACACCACAACAAAATTAGGCTGAAACTTTCCCAAAGTAAGACAGGAAACAAAACTACTCCTGCTCCAAAAGGGCAGCTGGAGGAGAACAGGGCAGGCAGAGCACAGAGCAAGACTTACCAGAGCTCCCAGCAAAGGCACCGACTCTGTTCTCCCATGGGAAGCAGGTGGAGGATATCTGGCTCAGCACTAAGAACTTGCCCAGGATAAATAAATTCCCAATCACACTCAGAACCTTTAACAGCTGTTCAGCAAAACCCAGCCTTTTTTGTAAAGTGTGGCAGCGAAAGGCAGAGAAATTCCTAATGGGAGAGATTCCTTCTGTAAATACCTCTCAGGAAGAGAGTGGAAAACAAAGCCTTCAAATGGCTAATAACTAAATAAACTAACACTATAACCACTTGAAATTGTCTTTTTAAAGTTTTTTGAACACAGCTGATGAGCTTAAAAGAAAGAAAACATCAGCCTTGCAGGAGAAAATACAGTTTCAAAAAAACCTGTTTGTCTAATAGAGAAGCTGCTTCTCTAATTAAGCAATTAAGGCTCAGTAAGGCAGACGTTATCATCCCATAAAGGTCATTTGAAATGAAGAGGGGCTGAAAAACACCGTTGTTGGAGAGTTTTATGAATGATCCTCTTATGATTGGTGGCTGCTGGTTTGAAATGAGCTGAGAATTACTCGACAGTGTGTTTGGATTGTCTTCAGCTTTAAGTCAGAGCCGGGAATGGCAGGTTCTGCTCCCTGTGCTGGCACAGCTCCCACTGCAGTCTGAAACACCGACTCCTGCCTTCTCCTTGCTCTGTAAATCATAATGAACTCGCACTGGGCTAAATCCAGGGAAGCTGTTCTGGATTTACACCCGTGGAAATGGGAGCAGTTACCCTGCTCTAGATCCCCCAGTTGCTTTCCCAGTGCTGCCCTGCCCTGGAGGTGCCTGAACTCTGGAATACAGCAAACCCATCATCACTGCACAGCATCAAATGGGAAAGGAAGCACAGGGATCTGAACAGATTTAAATAGATCTGATGTGATAATTAACGTCCATTGAGGGATCTGGGGGAAAGAAGAGGGAAAAAATATAAAACCAATTTCCACCTTTATTTTAAGTTCTTCTGACAGATGGGAATATTTTCTGTTATGCTACTTGTGGTTTGGGTAATGAGATTAGGCCTTGCATAGCAGGAAGCAGAATTAACTTTGTTTACTTAAAGTGACACCATCAGCTTGGAAAATCACATTTCCATCTGAATTGCAGTGCCTACTATCATTACAAATAACCCTTGAGATCATGATAACTAAAGGAGATTAGAGATGAAAAAAAAACATGTTTCTCCCTATCTTTTATTTTTTTTTAAGTACACTTTGCTCACACTGTGCAGCTCAGAGCATTCCCTGTATCCAGAGTCCCACTCAGCATCTCTCTCTGGCTCTGCTCCATCGTGCCCCTGCACTGCAGAGGATTCAGGAGGGAGCAACAGGCTGGGAATGAGAGTGGGGAAAAAGGGTGAAAGCCCAGCTGGCTCTGGTCGATCTCAGGCATCCCGAAAAAATACCTCCCCTAAAGGCAATTGGTGTGGCAGGAAAAAAACCAACCCAGCAGCACTTTAAACCATGTTTAACATTGGGTTCATACCAAAATTAAAGTTAAAAAATATATTAAGGCGGGAATTTTCAGAAGCTGACTGATTAAAAAAGTCCCTTATTGTGGGTCCCCGAGTGCACTTCCACTGCAGGGGCTATAAAAAGGTTGGGTGTTATCAGCTGCTGCATCACACAACAGGATGAATCCTTAGGAAGGGAAGACAGGGAGGAGAGGGACGGGCTTTGGAATGGGATATCTCCTGAATGACCAGCTGATGCACTGGAGGGTTCACGTGTTAAATGACCAGGCTTGTGTTACACAAGGGCAAACTGCGAGGGGAGAGAGCACTCTGATCCTCTCTGCTGCTCCTGCAAAAAATCCTCCCAGCTTAGATGGGAATAGTGCATGGCAAGTGCTCGGGATGAGGAGCCCGAGTGTGCCCTTTGCCAGCCAAAGCCGAGCTCAGTGACTTGTCCCCGTGGTATTTGCTGTACTCGTGACCCTGCTAATGTTTACAAACCAGGGAAATGCCTCATATCTGGCACAGTCACAACTGCTTCATGTCAGCGAGAGTGACAGGTAAAGAGAAAAATCTGAGCCCAGCACAGAGATGGATCCAAAATACATAAATAACCAATTAAGAGAAAATATTAATAAAAATATTGTAACAGATCCCAATCTGCTGTCGAGTACCAATTGCCAGTAATAATCTCTATGGTAACTGAACTCTCTTTGGCCTCTCTCTGTATGCAACTAGTGTTTTATGGGTTTATTTTTTTCTCTTCCCCTCTTTTCATGGAAAATTTTCAAAACTAGTTTAAATATTATGATATTTTCCTCTTCAAGTGCTAACTGGGAAAAGTATTCATTTGGTGTCAGTCTCTTAAGCAGATTTTCCCTTCCTTAGATGAGTCTCCCTCAGAGGTGACTTTTGTCAGGGAACTTACTGGAAGTTCTGTTCAGACACAAAATAGGTGAGGGAGGTTTTCCAAATCAAAGAGGTTAAAATACTGCCCAGTAAGTAGATTAAGTGACTAAGAGGGAAAAAATATACTACGTAAAGATGTTGCTTTCAGTACCTGGGGAAACTTGAGCTTTTTTTTTTCATTTGTTCTTGTTACCTGGCTGCACTTGTCTCTTCTTGCCAGCTGCTCTCCTTAATCTCAGCAACTCATTCTGGGCTCTGGGTGTTCCCCTTTCCCAGCCTGCTCATGGTCATGCTTTGGCTGCTGGATCCAAAGGAAAGCATTACCTTCAGAAACAGCATCATGCAGTAAATATTGGTTGTGTTACCTCAGCAGAAAAGAAGGAAAATTTTAAGGGAGAACACGCAGAATCATGTGAAAGCTGCTTCCCATGTGCACATGGGGTTTTATTCAACCTCTCCTCATTGTAACACAAATAATTAGATACCACAACTTTGCCAGTGTAAGGACCAGACCTTTACACTTTGCATTCTGGCTTTTTCCCCTGTAACTGTCATGGGAAAAGATCCCAAACGAGAGGGTTTGGCATTGGATACAACCTATGAGGGAAGGGATGCTCCTCTCCTCCAACAGCCTTGCTGCAGGGTCAGTGTGAGGGTCTGCTGAGTGCCCCCAGCTGAGGGATTTGCTCATCCAACTTGAGTCCAGAGGAGCCCCATGTGCCAAACATTCCATGGTGTGTAATCAGTGCCATCCCAGGGAATTTGAGCTGATAAGAATTGCAGAATCATCTCACTCAGCTGTAAGGAAGGACTTAGGGGTGGAAAAACAAGTTTTGGGAAACTGCAGCTTTGAGCAGAGTTAACTTCCAGGCTCAGGAGAAGTTGGATGTCTCAGATGGGAACAGATAAAATTCATGAAGCTCTGCAGGGTTTGCTTATGGCCAGACCTGGGAAATAGATGTTGATCTCTTATTGTAGGGTATATCTCTGGGGCTTTGGGAATCTATTCAGTTATAGCTGAAATTGAGTTACTTGGTTATTTCTACTCCATTAAACCAGTCATTCCTTTGAGGATTCATGGTCTGGGAGATTTCTAGGAAGGTGTATCCATAGACTTTCTTTAAAAATCTTACTAGAATTTGCTCTCTTAAAACACTTTTGCTTTGACTCATGGATTTATTTGAGCTCAGAGCACTCTGACTGTAGGGGACTCAAACCTACATTTTCCAACCTCAGTTTGTTCTTTTAAAGCTTCACAAAAGTGAGTCTCAAACTGAGAGAGAAGAAATGGGCTTGGGCACCATTCTGCTGCCCACTGAGGGTTCCTCACCTTGGACCCTGAAGTTTGAGTCCTGAAGGCTCTTGATGCATTTTGCCTCATGGTTTTAGTTCAAACAAAGCCCTTGGAGCATGGACTGGCATTTCCCCTCTCCAGCCAAATGTTGTAGCCACTTACAAAGCTGTGCTTATGTTTCTGTTCCTTCTCCCCAGCCCAAGAAATCTTGAACTCTGAAAAACTTCAGAAAGGGCCATGTGAGAAGTGCTCCCTCTTTGTCTTTAGTGCTCAGGTGTCTTTCGAGAGAACATTTAGGTGTTGAAGGATCATGTAAAATCCCTGTGGACAGGCTGGTTTGGGAGATACTGTATAAATTAGACTCACATTCTGCAATTCTTGCTCCTTTATACAACAGCCCAAAACAAGACCTTCTATCTGAAATATGGAGCTGGATTTAGATCCACATCTGAATTTCCGAGTGCTTGCCTGTCTTCCATCTGTTTGTATTTGGATGTCTCATAGGATATCAGCAGCAGTTCTGGAGTGTCACACATGAATAAAGTGGATAATTATAAAATTAAAAGATATAACATGCTTCTAGGGGAGATAAGACTACAATTAAAGAGTATAAACAAAACTGAGTTTGATGTTCAGACTGATATATTTATTCATTAAATATAATAACATAAACAAGACTATTAACTGTCATATTTTAATGATACTGTACCCTGCAAAACATACTTGGGAAAAAGTCCTATTGACTTCAACAGCAATGCCAATAAATTTAATTCATGACTGCAGTAAAACAGTATCTCACCAATCTTATTGAAGATTATTTGTTGTAAATACCCCAAAATGTCAGAAAAAAAAAAACCAACCTGTAACTTACTGAACTGAGTCTGAGCTCAAATGTTTTATCTGCAAATCTGAAGAAACCCAGTGGAGAATGCAGAAACCTGTTCCCCAGATAGCTGAAACACAGTATTCCCGAGAGGAGAAAACAGTCAGGCAAGGCTGCTGTCTATTCCATCTCCCTCTGGAAAACACTGGACATATTTTTGCTCAGGAGATGGCAAAATTTGGGCAAATGCCACTTCATATCAGCAGTGTTAAGATCAGATTCTGACCTTTTTAAAGATTGTTAACAGTCAGCAACAGTGGAGGCCTCAGAGCAAAAATTTCTATCTGGAAAATATGCATTAACTTGCTTGGGGTAAGTAAAAAGGCAGTCTGGAAGGGAAAAAGGGTTTCAGGAATTCTCCCTTGCTGCACACAGCATCTATGCCAAGGAGATGTAAAACGGGACCACTTTGAGTCACAACAAATTTCTCCACCCTTTACACAGTCCCTTTGCTCACCCAGGGCACCAGGCAGGGCAGAGGCAGCTCCTGCAAGAGCTCTGGTGTGAGCAGCACAAACAAAGGGGGCCTCACCCCAAATTTGTGAGCTGTGAATCGTCATGTCCAATGTTTCATTGTGCAATCCCTCATTAAATCCTCTGGCGTTCGCCACCCGCTCGGCGTCACTTGAAGTGCTGAGAAAACGAGCGCTCGCTGTGCCATGACAAAGGCCATTGGTTGCCTCTTTACTGAGCTTGATACATATGGTGAAAACATATTGACTAATTACTTGCCATTTTCAAAAACTGAAAACACTCCAGAGCCAGGCCCAAGATAATAGAACGAGATACAGTAGGAAGGATGAAGAGTGGGAGAGCAGAGAGGGGGAACAGCACGACTGCTCATCCCTTGCTCGACAGCTGCTTGGGTGGATGCAGAGGAACAACACCCCGCTGTTCCAAACTGCTTAAAGAGCACTGGGAAATTCATGCACCTCATTAATACACCTGTTCAACATGGAGACTGGCTGAAGTAACACAGACAGGCTCCAGACCCAGCCTTCTCCCACAGCACGATGGGGCCAATCATTCCGGCTGGGATTCAGCTCTGTGCTGCTCAGTTTCTCACAGTTTTGTGCCTTGTTCTGGTGTTTGCCAGAGAGATTTGGGCCATGGAGATGGAACATTTTGAGGGAGATGTATTAAAGAGGTCAAAGTCAACATGGAAAGTGAGGCATGAAGTTCTGGCTCTAATTTTCCAAATACACCCAGTCCCTCCCAGGCACCGAGCCCGAGCTGCCTGACAGGAGCCCCTGGTACACAGGGAGCCTTTTCAGTGCCATCAGATTCCCAACCCTTCCAAGTCCTGACAAATCAGTCCACTTAACTGCTTGGGAATCCTCCCTAAGTAGTGGGATGAACACTTGACAAGTTAATTTCAAGGTAGCTCATGGAGTAGAAGCAACGTAGAGCTACACAACTGCAAAAAAAAAAAGGGATGTTGCTGGATAAATTCTGCCAGTAATGGATGTGTAACAGAAAATACACTTAAAATTCAAGCTCTTTGTATTAGAAGACAAGCTCTTTGGTTTAGAAGTAGGAAACGTGAGGACTCGCTGAAGCTGGGGTTAACAGGAATACAATTACTGCTATTAGAGTTTTATGAATATGAAACTTGTGCTCATGTATCCACAGTGTAGATATAATAGGAAATGCAATGGATGACTTTTAAAAAATCAAGACAATTTAAAAAAAAATCAATAATTATTCTCTTTTATTTTTCTTTTAAATCATCCAGATAATAGAAATCAGAGACCTGAATAGGATGTCTAAAGTTAATGGCATTATTAGATTGAGAAAAAAGGAAGAGTGATCAAAAGTTTGACCCATTTACCAAAAAGTTTATAGTCTGTAGAAACTTGCTATTCTACTAGTTATGATTTTTTTAAAATTCAAAATAACTCTCAAACCATGTTTGAAGGTTAGACATAGTCATAAGCAGAGAGTAAGAGCAATTTTTAAACACTTCTATTATATGAGAAAGAGTTGTTATTCTAGAAACACATTTTATAAATAATACGATCTCTTTCATAAAAGTTTTAGAAGATTTTCCAGCTTACAAACTAAAAATAAAACAGTTGAAGTGATTGAATTTCCTTTAAGGCAACTCTGGAGCCTGATTTGATAACAGTGCTGGTAAAGTCCTAGTAAAACTCCTGGAAGAATTCCTGGTGTTTTGAACAGCACCAGACATTATCCATATTGCCTTTCAGTCCTATTACTGTTCTAAGGTAAAATCCTGGGGGGATCATCACAGCTTTGCCCCTGTTGCATAAATATGAAAGGGTTTAAAGAATGGGCTGTTCTCTGAGGGTTAGGAAGAACTTTGCTTCACTGACTTTTTAAAAGTGTGAAAGATGCTTTTCCTACTCTGGTGAAGTTCCACCTCAACTTTTTCCAAAAGCCTGGGTAAACATCTGAATT
Organism: Manacus vitellinus; assembly: GCF_001715985.3. Lineage (NCBI taxonomy): Eukaryota > Metazoa > Chordata > Aves > Passeriformes > Pipridae > Manacus > Manacus vitellinus. The sequence goes on along the minus strand of NW_021939960.1, from coordinate 2,768,037 downwards.
CTAAACAGAAGCAATGAACAAAAATCCTATTATTTATTTTCGTTCAAATCCTTCCCAGGACAGTGGAGCCTCCCCTGGGCAGGCACTGACTAACTCCTGAGCCCCTGAGGCTGCCATGGTCTATTGCTGGGTGATAACCCACCTTTTTTAGGGCTTTATGCTTTCAATTATTTTTTTATTCTTTCCAATCAGGACTTTTTTTATTTCCATGGAAATGTGTATGCCCAGAGAGTAATGTGAGCAGAGTGCCCACCAGCCCACCAGCAATGTGTATGTGGTGGGACCCTGACTGTGCAGGAGGAGGGGATAACAGAGTCAGGATAATGCAAGGAAAGTTCCCTCAGACCTTCTCTCCTAGAGCATCCACACTCTTCTTCAGCCTGTTGTTTAATCTCTAGGTACAGCCTTTGCTGGCTCGTCTGCAAAGCTGTTCCAAGAACCCAGCTCAAGGACTGTGCCATATCTGAGTGTGGCACACAATGGGCTGGGAATGCCTGAGCCCCTTCCCTCTCCTGCCTTTCCTATCACTGAACACAAACATCACTCGTGTCAGAAGCAAGGGCTGAGAGGAAAGGCCAGTGCATTAAGACAGCACATAATTGTCATCTCTGAGTTTCTGACATTAATCGTTTTACTTAAAGAAGGCAGTGGAATGGGCATTTTTTTGTGTGTGTCCCCCACCTCAAGTGACAACACACAGGAGATAGTCTGGATAAAAACTATAAAAATAATAATAATAATAAAAAAAAAAAGACTCCAAATTTTTTGCTAATTAAAAGTAATGTGTTTTCCCATTTTTTGGCAATTTGATAACACAAAACACTTACTTGGGGGCCACAGGGGGAAACAAACTGAGACGGATAAAAAATGTTTTGTGTTCATCCAAGCAAGACTATGTTAATGCACATTATCCCATTAATGCACATCAACATCGGGAATAAGCGCGCCAATGCAAGCAAGAAGCATACACTTATCATCATTTGATAACATGTTTAATGACAGATTGACGGTTGATTTGCAAATGTGAACTGGCATCAATGTTGCTAACTTCAGCTTCTGCCGCCTCCTCTGCTATGCCAGCATATTTATGTGCATAATTTGATTTCGCAGCCACACTGTTAGTACATTTTTAATATTAACTATGCAAGAACAGACAGCCGAACTTAAGTTGCACTGATGGTTTGAGTTCATTAGATTGAAAAAGATGGGCAATGATGACAAAGATGGAGATGGCAGCGCAACATCAAAGAGGCAACACTTAACAAACACACTCCATTTTGAACAAACCGAACTAACACATTTCATGTTGTCGGCTGCAGCAGAGCCCTTATGTACAACAGCGAGAAAAAAATCCGCTCCTGCCCTGGGCATGCTGACAGCAGCTCTGAGAGAGCTCCCAGGGCCCTGGACACACAGGTGTGCGAGATTTCACTCATGTGTTGCAGGTAAAGGGGCTGTTTCTGGTCTGATGTCCGAGTGACAACAACACAACTCAGGAGCTGCTCCTGATTTCCATGGGTCCGAGCAGAGCCTGTTCCCGCTCCCTCCCCTCGCTCCCTTTTCACAGCTGTGATTCTTTATGACGAATAATACAAAGATTCTGCTGAGAGCTCAGCTCTTGCCTGCACGATGTGCAGAGCAGAACTGCAAGTTCAGAAGCCCCGGGGCCTTGTGCTGCAAGGGGTGGGGTGTCCTTCCCGTGTCCCCAGAGCCAGGGAGCCCAGCACCACACGCTCCTGGTGACTTCCTCTCCTTTGGTGATCCTGGGCAATTCAATTCTGCTCTGATGGGAACATGTAGCAATGAGCTGGGAGGAGAATATTTCATCCTCTGCTCACATTACTGTCTGGGCATATACTGCATCTAGTGTGAATTTGCTTGTTGTGTTGCAATATATAATAAATTTGAGGCAGTAGCTTTATGGTGCAAGTTGTAATTTTAGATTTTATGATACAAACTGACCATCTGCAGGATTCTGACCGTATAACCCGAGCCACTCTGTGTAGACTATAATGTTTGCACCTCTGAATCACAGTGAAACTATGATTTAGACACACAATTAGATGGACCAGCTCCTCAACAATTCTCAGCCACCTGAATTATTGCTGAGCAGCCTGATAAACATACAGCACACAGGCCTCTGTTCTGCAAAGCTTTTAGGAATGTTCTTAAGTTTGTCCCTAATCAGCAAAGCTGATTACAATTGCTGTTACTCCCAGACTACTCCTGGACCAGAAATCCCTGGTGCTTGGCACTGCACACACAGAACCCAACCCTGCTGCTGGCATACCACGGAGGGCTGGAGGGCTGGAGAGGCCCAGGGGTCATTAGGGAGCTGTGAGGGACATAAAGTATTGATTATTGAATTTAATCCTGGAAACACTTGCCAGACTGGGACACTGAGCAAGGGAGCAGAAAAGGATCTTGCATCAATCCTGGCAGGACAGTAGCAGGAGGGTTGCTGGCACCCCTGTCCTGTGGCAGCTCCCAAGCAAAAGGCTCCTGCCAGGATGCTGACCTGCCCTAGCTGTAAAACTGCTTCCTTTAGTGTCTGCTATAAAAGAAACATGAAGCTTTCATCTCAGCAGAATCTCTTGTGGAGGTCTCTGCTCTTTTTACAGAGACCTGCATTGCAGGGAGAACTAATCCTAATTCTTGCTACATTCAGTTCAAGGAGCTGTTAAGTGAGGTGTGTGACTCCCAAAATGAGTAATATCAGAGAAGACAAGCAGCAACAAACATCCTGGAGACCCCTGGCATGGGTGTAGATGGTTATTTTTTGATCAAAACTATTGATGCATTAGGGTCCAAACCCAAGAGCAGACACTGCCCTGTGCAAGGGGTTGTACTGAGAGCAAGATGATCTCTCTTTTAGAAAGGCATCAAATAATTTCCAGTGACGGGGGCAGCAGGTAGATCCTGCTTATCCTAGTGAGGACACAAGAGATCTGAGAAGCTTTCTCAAAAGTGAAAGAACTTAAAAAAAAAAAAAAAAGAAAAAAAAGGGAGAAAAAGGGCCAGCAGAGACAAGTGCAAGAATGAGGCCACGCTCAGCTTATTTTGTTGTCTTTTAAGATAACACCAGATCATCAGTGGGCGGTTCAGAGAGGCAGAAGAGCAGCAGGGTTTCCTGCCCTGTGAGCTGAGCAGCAGAGGAGGAGCCGGTCAGCCCGTCCCCAGCAGCCTCGATAATTGCCCTGTTAACAGCCTTGAGCTGCCTCCTCCGTACCTGGGCTTTGGCAACAATTAGAAATAAAAACATATCCCAGGGAGAGGGAGCTGTGGGTACTGCTCACTGCTGGACACAAGCGCATTTCCAGGCTGGGAAAAGGCTCCCCCTGCCAGCCTTGGCCCTGGTGTGCTGGGGGGGCATCGAGGCAGGGTGTGAAACACCCTCCAGCCCCACGTTTGCCCTCCTGGCTGGCTGAGCTCCTGCTGTGACTGTGCACTCACAGCACTGGCTGTGGAGAGCTCCGAGAACAGAGTCAGAGCCTGACACAGTTGGAAGAACCATTAGTTTTCTCAAGTCACAATTATCTCTGCTCCCACATTTGTGTCCTCTCTCCTGTCTTGTTTTAAGTAAGTTACAATTCTCCCACTCCTGTTACTGAGTAGATGCAGATGCCACTTAGTTCAGTGTGATTTATAGCCAGTAGCTAATGTTCAGTTATAATTCCCCATTTTAGACATGAAAAATAGCCGGTAATGCTCAACACAAGGGCCTCTCAACAATGATATATAATTTAAAAATTAACACGAGGACAGAGGAGACGTGGGATTTTGAACTGGGGACTCTCTCATTCAAAGGTTAAATCTCTACAAGGTGAGCTAAAGGAATTAGTTGAGTTATTAAGTGGATGCCTGTGTTCTATTTTCCCAGTACATTAGCTGTTGCAGCCTTTTCCAGTTCAGCTGTGTTCCGCCCCAGCATGTTCAAAGTGCAAATGCTCGTGGCACTGTGTTCACACATTTGCTTTTTTTTTTCAATGTCAAACAAACTGGAGCTTTGCAGAGCCAAAGGTCAAAGTGGAGGGTCCTTAAGAAAATCCCCTGGGAAATGATGTGATTGTTCTTATGTCTTTATTGTATATAGAATCAGGCTTCATACATGGCTCGTCCTTTTCAAGCATCTTAAAACTAGAAGTGAGTCATGACTCATTCCTGCAACACCTAAGTTATATAAGTGGTCTCATTAATTTACTGGAGTATCTTGCATAACTAATCATTTCCAGGATCAAACTCTGAAGCCTCTGGAACCTCTGAACTGTGAAGAGCTCCTTTAGAAACAGAGAAGTTAAATCCCAGCCTCACACGATGAGTCACGAGCAGAACAAGGGACAGAACCTGCATCACCTGACTCGCTCTGCCAAATGCAAACCATAAACCCCACTTCTGGCAAAGCTCAGCGATGCAGAAAACATGCAGGGAGGACAGGGAGCATGGAAAAGGAAAACAGCTTGGCTATGGAGAGGTTTTGGATGTGGCATTCCTTTCCTGTCTCTTTGTGTTCACAATAAGATGCAGCTCATATCCTCAGTGTCTCCTGCTGCACTTTGGTTAATGGTCTCACTCCAGCATCAAATATTACATTTATGGATTACAAATTTATTGACATTTGACATTTGCATCAGCTTTCACCTGATCAACAGGAGCTCTGACTGCCAAAGGGAATTATTATGGAAGATTTCAGCAGCCACGGGAATGCCAAAAAGGTCATTAAATCATATCGGGAAAACAATGTGTTCGTAGCATTCCTACATTTAGTCTTGCCAGTAAATCTTCTGGTTGATGCTCGGACCACCTACTGATGGTACTCAAAGAAAAGGAGAAACAGGGAGAATCGAAGAGATGAATTAAATTAAAACCAAATGACATGACGCCTGGCACAGTGGGATCTTTAATTTTCTACTCTATGACTCCAGAATAAGCAAAAAAAGCAAAACAAAGCACAGTGGCTTGACTTTGTCTGAGTGAATTCCCTCCATATAGGCAGGGCTTAACTAAATAATCCTGAGTAATGTGTGCACCCCACATTATTGCATGAGATTTGTATGTGGGAGGTGCAGGATTCAGAAAACATATGGCACATGGAAAACAAATGACAGGGTGTGCTTTTACACTCATTTTGACTATACTTATCACTTGCCTTGATATTTTTTTCCAGACGTGAAATATGAATGTAGGAACTTTCACCCTAATCTCTTTGGAAAAATACTGAGAGTTATTGTTTTTGTGCATTCGTGATTTACAGAAGAAGGCCACCACATAATTCCTGGGAGCACAGACAATGTTTTAAAAACACCCATCAAATAAACAGAATTACCTCCCTCATAGTTTTTTTGTCTGGATGACAAACTTGGGTCTTGCTCCATAAAAAACCCAAGACCAGCGTATTAGGGCTCCATGGGATTATGGAGGGAAGTGAGTTACTGAACTGGAAGCCCACCCACAGCCTGTGTGTGCATGTCTAGTGCAGGGTGAGCTTCCCTGAGGGCTGAGAGGGCAGGAAGAGTAGCGTGTTCACTTTGCATGAACACAGGCAGAAACAGCCCCCAGCATTGCCACATCCCAGAGGGACTGGGGTATTGTCATATCCCAGAGGGACTCTTCTTAATATTCCTTGGGATATTACCCACGGGGTGGGTAAAAGGCAATGCCAGTCTTTTTAGTGGCCCTGTAAAGGAGGTTGGTAGCCCTGAGGATGCAGTTCCAAGCGTGATCAGTGCCAGCAGCTTGTCTTGCCCCCCAGAAACACAGTTGGTGTGTAGCCCCTGCTGTGCTTGGAGCACTGACTGATGGCTACAGAGAGCACATGGGGAGTGGCAGAGGCAGTCAGGGAACTGGGCAGAAAGGTTTTTCCAAACCTTGGTTTGACATAAGAGAGAAGTGGAGAGGTAGAGCTGTGTGATGGAGATCTCAACCAGCAGCTGAGCACCACACCGGGGTTACCTGGACTGAGACACTGTCAGTAATCTCTGTGGTTTGTGATTCAAACTTGGAGGTTTTCATAAATAAGGAGTGTTTGTGAGTTTTCATTAAATGACTGTGCAAACAGCAGGTTCACATTGGAGTTTCAACAGTTCTCCAGGAGGAGAGGGCAAAACCACTTCTGTCTGCACATAGAGTGCTTTGGAGGTTGAGAAAAGCTGAAAGCAAACCCCAAAGGGATCGAACTGGTATTTCATGTGCAACAGAACAAGCTGCTTTGCCTTTTCTGAATTACTGGTCCGTGCTTGGCTGAGCTCTGCAGTGAGACTGCGAGTCCTGCTCTGCACACAGTGCAGACAGAAATCCTTTGAGTGGCATTTTCATTGTGCCATGGGAAACTCCCAGGGAAGGCCAAACAGACGATGGAATAAAGTGGGCTGCCCTTAGGACTGGGGCTTTGAGATCACTTCTGGGTGTGATTCCTTCCTTAGCCATGTGCAAAGAGCAAGTGTGAAGGCTCAGCACTGCTCTGACTGCCAGGGCTGGCTTGTACATCCCTGCCTCGGGACAGGCACTTGCAGAGCTCACCCCAACAGGCCCTGTGGTGGTGCCCAATTTTCTGCAGCCGTCAGAAAGGCCCCTTGCATGTTCTCTGCAGCTCTGGGTGCAGGGATAAAATCATGTTCTTCAGCTGAAGGAGTGCCTGGACTGTAAACTGGAGGCTGGGAGGGTGTTCTGGGAATGGCACCACATATCTATCCTGTTATTCCCTCACACTACTCATGGTCAGAGACAGGATGGACACAGGGACCATAGGCCTAACCTTGTATGGCTTTTCTGGTGTTCTTATCTCACTACTCTTCAGCTTTCTGAGAAAAGCAGAAAAATGTCATAACAAAAGTCTTTGCAGTGTTCAGCTGTCTGGCACATCTCCTGGTACAAAGCCTTGTGCAGACTCAGGACTAGGGAATAGAACATGAACACAAAACATGGCACTCGTTCACTTATAGCTGGAGGCTACAGGCACAGAGAAAGCTCAGCCTGGCAGTGATGCAGGGAGGGAATGTCCCAGGGGGGCAGGAAGGCTCCCTCAAGCACGGGGGCTTTTGGAGCTTGAGGCAGTGGAATATGGGCCCGACCTTCAGCAGACGGTGCAGAGCTCCTGGGAGAGAAGGAGAAAAGGGGAACAAAAGAGCACGTGGAGTCATGGCCTTTCTGATCTCTCTGTTTTGGGTGAACTTGGAGGCTCTTTTGGTTCTCCAGTGCAGCCCAAACCCAGCATTTCCATGCCCTGCTGGAGCTGTTGTGCAGTTGTGCTAATCGTGGGTGAGTGTGGCTGTAGAAAGGGAAGTTGGAGATGCTGAGAACGCCCTGGTAAACCATGTCCTCTCCTTTCTCCTCCTGGCCTGTTTGCCTTGCCTTGCTGTGTGCACAGTTTCCATGCTGGTCACTTGATAACAAATCAAAAAGAGATTGCTGGAGTGCAGGGGCATGGGAATGCTGAGCATCCGTTCACTCTGAGGCCAGGAATCCTCTGCAGGACAGGCTTCCCAAAGGATGAATTCCTTCTCCTTCTTCCAAACCCCCTTTGCTGTAGAACAGCACTGAGCAAATGGTCTTGGCTGGCCTGAGGAAAGGTTGGTGAAGGGAGGCAGAACCTGCCCTGCACAGACCAATTTGCTGCTTGGTCCAAGGCAGCTGCTGGAGGAGGTGGAGTGGAGGGAACAACCACATCAAAGCCACTCCAGCCACCACTCCTTTCCTTTCAAAAATGTCACTGCGGCACCCTCCACTTTCTCTAACAATGTTTATCATTGTTCTTCAATTGTCTGGGACAATAAATGGTTAGAAATGAGCATATATCACCAGGAAATCTCTGCCTGCCCCTTCCCCCAAGCAGTGTCATAAAAACGTACAAATTCACATTAATAATGAAGTGCATTTCCCCGAGAAGCCACTGTGTATCTCAGGGAGAGCAGGCAAGGTGGCAGTTGCTGCAGAGTTTCCTATTAAAGAGCAGAGCAAATACTCATAAATCTGATGAGGGGCCAAAGCACATGTTAGGGCTGTCTCCCACTTAATGGAACCTTTTCTGAAATGAAAAAAATATATATCTCGATACATTCAGGGTATTCATTAGACATGACAACCTCCTCCACTCCCACCCCTCCCTCCCCCAGTCCTGCATGAGCTGACCCCCGGCAGCAGAGCTGGCTCTGAGTGCTGGCAGGGAGGGATTTTGGAGGGGAGGAGGAACTGGTTTGTTTTAATAAAGGGATTGTGTAAATTTACTACAACGGACAAGTCCCTGGCTGGCCCCGTCTCCCTCCTTCCCTGCACTGCAGCAGCTGATTCCCGGGCCGTGCTCCTCCGGGCTGCCCGGGCTCTGCCATGTCCCACAGCCACGTCATCCCGGGAGTCCATCTGTCGGGAAAGCGAGCCCATGGAGCCAGCACTGCACCCAGGGTAGGATCCTTCTGGCAGGAGACCTTTCCTGCCACCTCAGTCAGAACTTGGGAAAACGGGATTCTCCAGACACTGGGAGAGGCAGGAGGAGCATCAGTCCTTGGCTCGTCCAGGGCTGTGATTTTGCTGCCTTGTGTGGTGTCTTAATGTTCTCACAGGCTGGAGACTCAGGGACTGCTGCCCCTTCCCGGAGGTGAGATGCTCTTGGGAAAGAAACCCCGTCCCGTGTGAGACCCGAGCTCTGTGTGTTCTGCCTCATCCCTGCTCTGGCACACCCTGAGTTGGAGCTGCCCTGGTGCAGATCCTACCTGACCCCTCTGAGGTGTGAAAGCCAAGGTAAAGACTGATCCTCCCTCCTGTGGACCTGCCTGGATGCACAAACACACCCAGCTCTGAATGGAGATGGGAAGAGGTGGCAGAATGAGACCTGAAGACTACAGCTTAATAATCATGAATTATCTGTTCATTATCCCAATAAATAGTGAAAAATCTCTTCCTCCTTTCCTCCTCCCATAAAGCCATATCTATAATTTTCCTCATTTTCCATCTGTGCTCCATCATATTTGCACTGAGTGATCATCCTGCTAAATTACATTATTTTTATTGAAAGGTGCTTTGCAGGGCTGGATACTGCTCATGTCTTTTCCTTTTGCTATTGATCTTTGTGATTTGATTGCTGAAGTGTAAAATGTATAAATAGGACTCAGGTACCCTTCCTTTGAAATCTCACTGGGTAAAAATGTTCTGCTATAGATTATGAAGGCTGTAGCATTTAATAATATCAGGCACAGTAAGGAGAAGGCAAGATTTTGATATCCTTATGAATACTGAATGCTAGAGGAGGTAGGTGCTATTCAAGGTCAGTTAAAATCTGGTTGAAATACTTAAAAGTTGCTGTTTCCTTGAGAGCAGCAGAGTTTCCTGCCTTGGAGCTGTCATATACAATGTGCTTATGCAGAGCCCAGGAACAAAAAGGGGTTGACCCAGTGGGCTGGAAGCTCTAATGCAATGTTAAATAATATTAATCTTAATAGCAACCTGTAGTATTCATAAAAAGCCAGTAAATCTGCCCAGATATATCTGTGCTGGCACAGTCTGATGTATCATGTGGCCTGACCCTGCTCTCAAGGAAACCAGGAACACACTATTACTGGTTTTACAAGGACAATGGCTGCATTGAAAAGTTGCTATCTAGAAAAATTTCGAAGATTTAAAAATGTTCAATTAAAAAAAAAAAAATCCTGATCTACCACTTTGGGGAAAGAGTGAAAAATTTCAAAGGATTGGGGAAAGTGAGGCTTCACCAGAACAGGACTGTTTTGAGGGAGGAGTGATGGGTTGGAGGGAGATCCTTGCTGACAATGGCAGAAAGGCCAATCTGTTCCTTTTCCTGCCTCTGCCTCCTCTCCTTTGTGGTGCTCAGCTATTTTACCCAGTTGATCCCAGCAAAATTCTATTTGAAAATGAGACTTCCCCCCAGAATGTTTTTCCCATTGAGAAGCCACCATTTCCCAAAGCGTTGATGCCAGAAAAGTCCCACCTGAACCGAATACTCAAGAATTCCAGGCGATGAAGCCTTTTTTTCTGGTTGATAACATGGTGAGCACAAGGCTTGGCTTGGCTGGTAAATCCTGCTCACAGAGCTGTGGTGGAACCACTGCAGGCAGCCACGTCCCAGCATGGCTCATTCTCCTGAGAGGCTCTCTAAGCTTTTAATATTTGTTGCTAAGAAGAAATGAAATTTGCAGAGCGAACTGAATTCTCCAAAATATAATTTTGGGCTACTAATTCAGCAATTGTCCTTGACCATGTAACACCCACATTGGCTAATAGTGGAATCTGATGTTCAGAGCAGCTCCTGCTGCTTCAGAGGGATGAGAAAATAAAATCCACAGAAGGAAAAAAAAAAAAAAATCTTCTATTTTGGTATACTTAACACATACAGTTATCTACGTGTCCTATATATCATTTAACAAATTGCTTTGCAATTCTTACAGGGCGTGGTATAATGACTGATTTAAAATCACTGCATTGCTTAAACTGCATTGTTCTTCATCAAGTTGAGTCATTTTTATGTGAAGTGTCAAGCTCTCTAACAAATAACTGCTGCCAGACAAATCAAGTTCCTCATCTTAAAGCTACGGCTAAATAGTTTATAGCTTTAATCTGCTCACTGAGGTGTGCAGTCTATGACAGTAATTATAAATGCAAGGAGAAATTATAGCTGAATGCTTTAACTGCATTAGGAGCCATTTGATGAACAATCATGATTGCCTGCTCATTTTCAACAATAGAGGGCAAGTTAGTGTCAGTGCATTAGAGGATTTTCAGTTCTGCTCTGCTCTTTCTTCCATTTACCACAGAATGTCAGTTGTCTCCTATAAAGTAGGGGGAAAAAAAAAAAAGTGCCTGAGAAGCTTTAAACTTGATGGTTAAAAAAAGACAAAGGAGGAAACGGAGAGAAAAACTGTTTATCATTATGACTCATTTTTTTTTTAGTTTTGCAGCGGCCTTACTTTCAAATTAGTTCATCTCAGGTAGCTGCCTGTTTGCCTGTCGGGGTCTTTTGAAACAGAAATCTCCCCCATCAGGTTGGTAAATTTGACTTTATAGAGAGCTATTTCTGTAAAAAGTAGTAGCTAAGGCCACAGAAAGCCTCAGTTAGAGCCCAGTTTCGAGCCAATCTCACCTGACTCTGAAGTGAAAAATACAATTCCGCCTTGCCTTTTTCCTCAGAAAAACATAAAAATTCTAATTTAGTTGAAAAAAAAGAATAAATGCTCTTCAAAGGTAGAAGTCAACATACAAATTACTTCTAATTAAAGCCATGCTCCCTAATGTTTATGGGTTTTCTTTGAAGAATAGCAATAAAAACAAATTTGAAGTGGGTTAAATGAAAGAGAATGGAGATGTCTGATTGTTGTATATTACACATAATCTTACTTTATATTACTAAACTCATATCAGTTAGAGGAATTCAAGAAAACACCAAAGATGAATATAAAATAGATATATATGTCTTTACATTTAAGAAGAATTTATAGCAAATTTCTTACAAACAGCCTCACAGAGGTCTTAAAAATAAATCCATATACATAACACATTTTTCTACAGTACTAACCCAGATTATTCATTTATATTTTTAATGATAGCTAACATTTGAAAATATAACATCTGATAGTAAATGCTGTTGAAATATAAAGTACTTTATGTATTTTTATACTTCGGGTACTCTTTCCACTGTTTTATTTCCATTCATTTCAATATATATTCTCTATTTTTATTTTTATTTCACCACAGTATTGCCTAGAAGAAGGAAACACAAACTCTTACGTGTGTTTTAAGGATCTCAGCTTCATATTCCTTGTTTCTAAATACTGTGCTCTCCTCTAGGTTATTATTCAAACGTCTACTGGATCTCAAAAAATAACATGGTAAGGATAAGTAAACCCTGAAAATCCCTGGGATTTGATTTAGTCTCCTTGCAGATCTCAGGAAGAATCCATCTGAATAAACTCTGGCCTCCCCACTCCCAACCCAGTGAGAACTTCGGGAGGCTCACGGCTCCGAAACTGTAATAAAATCTTTACAATGCCATCCCAAATACCCCATCATTTCAGACAATTTGTGCTATCATGCATACCAACTGAAATTATAGCTCCAGATAACAGTGCTATCACTCTGCCATTGCAATTTAAATATATTTTTCCGAAGGTAAGATACAACCTGCATCTCGATATAAATTAGAAATGGATGAGTATTAAGAGGACAGCAATTTCTCGGTATCCAGAGGCAGGAAGGACAGTACCTTATTTATGTAGTTACACATCAGCTGAATAATATGTCTGTGTGCAGGTTATTACAATGCAGAAACCACACTTTTTTTTTTCCCTTGGAGATTTCTCCCCCCCTGTGTATTTGTTCCTCGCATGCTCAGCAATGTGTTTGTAGAGGTGGGTGTTTGGTTTGCCTCTTAGTAATAACACAGTGCTTTTAAGACCAAATCTGAACCTTTTGTCATGTATTAAGCCATGAATGTGCCCAAATAACTGTTGTATTAATATATTTGGCAGACAGCTTTTGTTTGATAGTACCCAAATTATTGGTTTGCTCTAATATCTCCTGTGTGAAGACTATGAATGGCAGAGTCTTAATAATCACTAACTGGTGGGGAAGGAAATAAAGTATGGTCTGTGTTTTTCTGCCCCATCTCTCTGGTATTTTGTCAGGTGTGTTGATTTTGAATGGCCAGCTAAACAAGGAACATTTATTTGTTGAGTCCTAAATGCCAAAACAGAAACTGGAGGGTATTAGGCCTGTTTGGAAAGCAAACTCCTTTTGAGTAAGACGGCTAAAATATGCAGAAATAAATCCATTCCAGTGCAGACAGCACGTACAAGATGTATGCAAAACTTAAATCTTATTGCACTTGAACACTGACGTTGTACTCCACAGTAATAGCTTCTATTACCCATCCCAAAGTAACCCTTTGATTAGTGGTTTAAATTATTCAAAAGTAGCCTTTTTAATGGAGCTTAAGTGACGCAGAGTCCTCGTGCTGGCTCTGGCCACAGAAAGTGTTTCCTAAAGCTTCATGAATATTTGCAGGCAACACATGGGAGATCTCCACACAAACAGGTATTCAGCCCCTGCACCCTCAATTAGCCAGAGAATGGCCACAATAACTGGGGGATCAGTGAAAACTCACAACACATCTTTAATTTTGACCATCTGACGAATTCATTTTCCCGATGTTAATCAAGTAATGAACACGTTGGAGAAACCCTGAATCTGCACATGATTATTCTGTGAACAGAAGCAGAGCCTGAGTCTGCTGGAGGAATTGCTGGGAATGACTAAACAGAGCCTTCCTGGAAAAAAACCCCGTTAGAACAAAAAACTTCTATTTGGACTTTAGGTTGATGTTCTGCATATTTATTTAAATCAAGAATATTCAAGTTTGTGAATCAAGTAAAATTAAAAATGCAAAAAATGGTGTGTCATCTGAATATTACATTACATGTTATAAACATTGGTTGTGGCAACTGGTGTATCTTTCAGCAAAAAATAGCAACACTAATGTAGAAGTATCCTACTAACAGGGCTTGGAAATATTAAGCTTGTAAAAAATCTCGCTGCTTTTTCAATTAAGCTTTAACCCCCCCAGGTTATACCCAAACTTGCACTGAAGTCAGCGATGTTTATGGATTGACTCCCACCAACATGAAGCAAAATAGAATCAAACATCTTCAAGATTAAAAAAGGAATGATGGAGAGAGAGGTTAAAATGATGTGACAAAAGAGGTCACTCACAGTAGCAAGTGTTTAAGGAAGTGTAAAATATTAAAATATTTTACAAAACTGAACATCCAAATATCAACAGAAGAATAACTGAACTTCAGATAGGAACTTTTCAGAGTTATTGGTAGATTTTTGAGGCTGTGTTTGAGATTATGAGAAACTTGGAATAATTGAGATTTTGCTAATTTGACTTTTGAATTGTCTTCTTTTTCCCCACCAAAATCAGATTTACTGGTCTGTCAGCACTGAAAGAGGTAATAACCTTTTGGGTTTCAGTGCTCTTTACCTGCTTTTTTTTCCACTCTCACTGCAAAGAGTAGCACTAAGTCCTTGCATTCCTCACAGAAGTGCATAGGATGTGAAAAGATTTATTCTTAGAAACAAAAGAGAACTGGGAAAACAGCTATTTTGAGCATATTAATAAGCAGCAACTTTTCTCTATGGGGCAGTGTGGTTCTGCATTTACCAAGCTCTCTTCTTGAAAACACTATAAAATGGATAAGTACATGTGCTTAGATTAACGGCGCAGGAGCACGTTATGCATTTTATACTGTTTTCCTACATTAAGAAAGTACGAAGTTCTTATGGAGCCTCCTTAAAACGATGCAATTAAAACTCACTATAGAGCATGCATACCTTAAGAGTTATTCTTCATCCACTTCTGCTACAAATTGTGAATGGTGTTCTGGTGACTTGCTGTGTGTTTTGCTTAGATGAAGTTTTACTGCATGTTTGCTCGCAAATGTCCGACAGCACAACTTACATTTGAACTTAGAGTCTGTGTCCTCTTCCCCAGCTATTGTTTCAGGAGATCTCTGAACTGAAACTCTGGAGATTTCTTGCTCTACCTTGGTTTGCTGCTCCACAGCCAGCCTGTTCATGTCTTTCATTTGGAAACCTAGGTGGGATTCTAAGTGGCTAATGTAGGTAGATGGGGTTCGGAACTGAGATGCACAGTCGCTGCAATAAAAGACTGGATGTCCTTTGTCCATGTTTTTCAAAAACTTTGTTCCTCCGGTTTTCCTAAGCTGATACTTGACATTTGCCAACCAGTGGCTGATGGTGGTCATCGACAGTCCAGTGAATTTGGAAATCTGCATGCGCTCCTGCGGGCCTAGATCTGATAATAAATATTTACCTTCAGATGTCTGGAAGAGGCTGGAAGCAAACTGAGCTTGCAAAATGAGAAGATGCTGAGGGTTCCAGTTTGACTGTCTGCCCTTCCTTTTATGCAGAGTGGACACTTCTGCTGAGACATCCTCGAAGCGTCGGACATCTATTTCCAACTTCATGGACGGGATCCTTGAAGATGCAGCAGGTTTTGGTGTAGTAGCTTTGGGAAGAACTTTGACCATGTCGGCGATGTCAGACAGAGCATGTTTTTGAGGTGGAGAAGTACAAGATTGTGCTTGGGCTGACTCAGCTTTCTTGCCTTTGGATTTGGTCAGGTCAATAGGCTGATCGTTGTTTTCAAACAAATAGTGCCTGGATACACTGGCAGGCTTTGGTGGGGTTGGAGCAGGAGATAAAACCGGCTTCTCCATCATATTTAGATTACTTTTGTGGAACATAGAAATTGTGCTAGAGCTGGGGCTGCAGTTGGCCTGAGGCTGTAAAGGCTCAGTGGCTTTGCCCAAGTGATTGTTCAGCACCGACTGCAGCGCGCTGAGGGGGTTGACACAAGGCAGCTCCGAGGAGTGGTTGGCGGCAGCACAACCATTGCTGAGAGAAGCTGCTGGTGGCTCCTTGAGGACTGGTTTTTCTTTTCCACTGTCCTCTTTAATTTTGTCTTCTTCTTTCAAGGGACATGGTTCTGTCTTTTTTGGCTCCACAGAGGTTTCAGGTTTGAGGAGAGGTTCTCTCTCGCTCTGGCTGAGTGGGGCCGACTCAGCTTGGACGCCCTCTTTAGCATAGTCCTTCTGCACCTCCTCCTTGTCATCAGCCTCCTTCTTCACTTGAGTGCACTGGGCCACGTTTGCTGAGATAGGGACCAGAGGCATCACCTTCCACTTGGGTGCTATGGGCCTCAATTTATTGGTCATTGTGGGCCTGATTTGCAGCACTTGGGATCCCACTGGCAAGGACGGCTTAGCTCCCTCTGAGAGCTGGTAGGCTGCGTGGATGCTGGGATATGCACTCCAGCTGGGAGCTCCATTTTGAGCTTTATTGATGGCTGTTGTGACAGTGTTCTCCAAGGACTTTAAAATGTCCCCACCACCCTTTGAACCATCTTCTAAATCCTCTTCTCGGAGGTACTGGTATTTCATTGTGGGATCCAGTGGCTTCTGAAGAGTGTCTTCGTACTCCTCAGTTTTTACTGCTTTCTCATCTTTATTTGCATCATCAGCTTTATCTTTTTTACTCTCCTTTTTCAGTTCAGAGGTGGGAGCTGTGCACTCTGCAGATGATTTAATGGTCGATTTTGAAACCGGGCTGTCATTGGCTGGTGCCTCAGACAGCGATTGCATTTTTTCCACAGCTAAAGGATCCAGAACGAGCTGCTTTCCTTTCTTTGAAGCCGAACTTGTGACTTTCAGGAAATGGCCCGTCACCATCATGTGGGTCGTGAGCTGCTGCAAGGTGTCATGGGAACTCCCACATTCCATGCACTTCAGAATCTGGGATTTGCAGGCCTCGAACTGCCACGTGTAGCTGGCACCGTTCTGGTACCCGTAGCGGTTGTTGGATGACAACTGCAGGTTCGTGTTCTTCTGAGGAGAAAAGGTATCCGAGAAAGACCCCGTCGTGGAGTCGGGGGAGCAAGGCCTGTTCACATCAAACACACGTTTCTTTGCTGGAGTGACCATTTTGGAAGAAATGGTTGGTACCGGCTCCTTCAAAGGCACTTTTTGGTAATGTTTTGTTTTGATCATATGAACGCTCAGATCTTGAAGGGAATCAAAAGAGTCACCACAGAACATACACTTCAGAACTTTTTGTGCATCTTCCTTGTCCATGTCCTGGAAGGCCCTTTTCCGGGGCTTTGAGTAGCTGGTAGGTCTGTGCTTGTCCTTTTTGTGGTTGTCATCTTGGTAGTGGCCTGTCTCGTTCATGTGGACCGTGAGCTCCACCAGGGTGTCGTAGGCGGCGCTGCACTGCCGGCAGCGGAACCGGCTGGCGCCCGTGAACACCGTCCCGCACATCTTGCTGCTCTGCCTGTACAGCTGCACCGAGCTGAACAGGTTGGGCTTGGACACGGGCCTGGAAGGTAAGTTCTGCTGCAGGCTTTTGGACAGCGCGTCTTGGTGCCAGTCAAAGTCAGCTTTGTTCCCTCCGTTTCTGTTGTCGCAACTCCGCTTCTCGGAGTTGGACAACTTGAACCCCAGCCCCAAGCCTGTCCAGTAAGAGTCCGACAGGATGTTGGCATAGACCGCTGTCATTTTGTCCATGCAGTCGTGTGCTTCGCTCTGGGATTTGGGATGGGTGCTGGATTTTGGGTCCTGGGGCTCTCTAGAGCAAATGCTTTTAATATCTGCCACATGGTCACTACCATCACTCAGCAGGGATTCATTCTCTGCATCCTGGTTGGATATGTGACTGACAGGGGAGTTCTGGAAGCTAAAGTTCCCTTTCTGCTCAGGACCCACGTCATGTTCCTCATCCGTGCCAGTGTCATTGCTGCCCTGGAGCTGAGCAGTTGAGTTGTCATCATCGTCTTCTTCCTCCTCCTTTATGTCTTCCTCTTCCTTTAAATCTTCCTCTTGGACATAACCTGAAATGTAATGTCAATATATGAAATAATGTGGTACAGGAGAATGCTCCAGTTTCTAGTTTCACTATGTGTTTTCTTTACTGGATTTTGTTTTAATCTACAACTGTGTTCCCTCTTAGTTCTGGAAGTGAAAAAAGCCAATGATGTCTCTTTTTGTGAAGGTTGCTGCAGTCAGTTGGCAGATGATCATAATTCTTTATAACTGCCAGAGATCCCGAGTTAATAATTTTCCTGTCAGGGGAGTATAATTCTAACTGTTCTGTAATGGGACAGTTGGAAAATTCATATGTAAGTATTTAAAATTTATACTAAAAGCTTCAATTCTATGAAATTGTTTTTAGCCTCAGTGAAAGAAAGGGTGGAATTGGCAAGGAAAAGAAGAAAAATAGGTGCCATAATATTCCTGGTTCAGAGCATCATGTAGGTACAGTCACCTTATGCCATTTGATCACCTAAAAATGCACTGTAGAATATACACAAATAATTTATATGTCAAAATACAAGATATGAAAGCATTAATAGGCATAAGTGCAACTCTTTTGTTTGTAAAAGTAATGTACTGTGTAGCATAAAAACAAATTGTGCTTCAGTGAAAACAAATCCACAAATTTCAGAGCAAGAACCCTTGGAAGCTACAGCAGAGTATTAAGATATGAGAGGGGAAAACCAAAGTTAACGGTAAAACTGGAAAAATAAAACAAATCTGGAAGGATTTTCTTTGACAAATTATTTAATTACTAAGACGAACTTGACACTGGAAGAACTGTAAATTTGAAGTTGATTAAGGAATTCAGGTGTTGGGTTTTTGAGGGGTTTTCTTATCAAAATTTCAGCAGGTCAGGTCTTCCCAGGAGATTGGTTGATGAATTTTCTCCAGGCTGCTTTGGTGTGTTTCCTTAAGATCTAGATTTTCCTATCAAGTAATTATGTAAAAAAAAAATAATTTAAAAAAGCCCCCAAAACTAAACCCCCAAATCAAAGATGCCCTTAAAAAATAAAATAAAATAGTAAAATAAAATTTTAGTAGTTGTAGTTGCAAGGGAACCCTGAAAGCTCAGAGAGCACAAGCAGTTGGACTTCGATGATCCTTGTGGGTCCCTTCCAACTCAGGATATTCTAAATTAGACTAAAAGTGCTACTTATTTAAAATCCAATCCCTTCCCATTTTCTGAGACAAGCCATTTTATGGCTCTTTAAGAACCTGGCTCATTTTGTTTCCTTGAATTTGGTGCTCCTGAACAAATGATACCCTTTTAGCAAATCAAAAGGGATGGGCAGGAACGGTAGAAATGTTTTGATTACCATCTGGGCAAAGCCTTCCAGAGCTTTTCCAGAAGCGTGTTTCAGTTTTCCAATCTATTTCCATGTGTATCTCACCCCTTCCAACACATTTGCCACCAAGCCAAAGAGACCAGAACTAGAGGAACCATTCCCTGGATGAGGCTGCAGCATAAGAAGAGGGAAATGATGGCTCTCTGTGGATGGGCAAAGAAATCCATGTGAGACATCTTTCCTACACCCTTCCCACGGGCTTAGGAGCTGCACTGATCACTCTGGCTCAGAGCCAGGCTTGGCTTATTGCAGGGGTGGTACCACACAGCTTCAGAACCAAAGACAACAGCAAATGGCCTGGGCAGCACTTCAGCACAATAAAATAATAACCAGAGTAGTGGCAACACTGTACTCTCCAGCAGATCTTTCAGCAAAGAAGCTGAATATTAAATATGAAGTGCTAAATACTCAAAAATACTCCTTTTAGGAGTGTGCTGGGTCACCTCAAGCCCCATCCCCAGGTGGCCAGACTGAAGCAGCAGCAAAGACAGCGCTGAGAGCTCAGTACTTTTCCTCCTCCTTAAACTTTTTCCCTGATAACCAGGTCCTGCTTCCTCCTTCTCCTGTGTTTTTCAGAGGGACAAGGAGAAGGGAAGGACAGGGAGGTGGCAGAAGCTCCTACCCAAGAGGAGCAGTGACTGGTCCCACCCCAGCCTGAGGTGCTGCACTGGGGAGGGCTCACAGTGCCAGGCACAGCACAACAAAACCAGGGAGGGAATCCAAGGAAGGAATCAGACAAAACAGGCAACAAAGAGCTTTCACACCCTTTGGGTCGGTGCAAATCTGATTCTCCATTTCAGCACCAATTCTTTTGATGCTCTTAAGCCATGTTTAACCAGAAGGGAAGTTTTTCCTTCGGAAGATACACACAATAATTTCTTTCTCACAGTATCCTTTGTCCTTCTAAAAAGATTTACTAGGAAAAGCAGAAGTATCAGACAGCTGCACATCCCCCACAATACAGATAAAATTTGCTGCTTAATTAGGCATTGACATGTTTACTATAACCTTTACAGAAGAGTAACTTGTGCTGAGAAATCCTTTTTCTTTTCTCCCTGTGTAAGATACTGACACAATCTCATGTAAGTGGTAAAAGTAACCAGTTGCAGTATTTGAAAGGGGTCTACAAGGAAGCTGGAGAGGGACTTTTCATCAGGAACTGGAGCAATAGGACAAGGGGGAATGGCTTCAGACTGAAAGAGGGGAAATTTAGATGAGATATTGGGAAGAAATTCTTCCCTGTGAGGGTGGGGAGGCCCTGGCACAAGTTTCCCAGAGAAGCTGTGGCTGCCCCATCCCTGGAAGTGTCCAAGGCCAGGTTGGACAGGGCTTGGAGCAACCTGGGCTAGTGGAAGGTGTTCCTGTCATGGCAGGGGGTGGAACTGAATGGTCTTTAAGGTCCCTTTCAAACCAAAGCATTCTGTGACTCTGTGATTTTTAACTTACCAGAAAGCACCATCAAAATTTCACAAAACCAGCAGTCACATCTGTTTTAATGGTTTAGGCGTTTGGGCAGCTTTGAAAATGCATTTCAGTATCCTACTTGTAAAACCATTTCTGTTTATGTAAATGATTTAAATTGCTGTGGGCATTTTAAGGACAGTGGAGACCAGTTCTACAAGACAACCAAGGGTACCAGACATGAACGTGTCCTTCCAACAGGGTTTTTTAGTAAGATTTCATTGGACATGAAGTTTGATCTGAAGTGATGCAACTAGTTAACAGAAACAACATTAATTTAAGTGGACTTTGCATTATTTATTTTAAAAGTAAAGGGTGTCTTAAGCCTGTGCACCCAGATGCTTTAAATGCAGAGTCTGTAATAAGTAGCATAAATTTTGCACGTCGTACTGATGGCCGTGTAATAAATTGTTGAGTGACCTGTTCTCTTCCCACCAGTTCTCCCCCAGGCTTATTCTGACATTCCAAACCTCTGAGATGCTCGTACATAGCTGTTTTGCAGGGAAAAAAAAAATTAAAATTAAAGGAATCCAAACTCAATAAACAGATGAATAGCTTCCCCTTTTTCCCAGATGAGAATTTTCCCCACCAAAGTAAACAGGCCCAGGCAGATGGAAGATGGGCAATGTGCACTCCTGAAGAAGTGAAATTTTAATATCATTAAGACTGGACAAAACCCAGGAGCTTCAAAGCATCAAATAGAAGCAATTTCTGGCTTCTTAAATGGAAACACAGCATTTGGTTTAGTGGTGATTGATCCCAAGACAAAGTAGTCAAAATCACGACATCAGTAAGGAGAATATTTTCATATGGATAATAATCACAAATACAACTCTAAATTATTTGGGTTTTTTTTAATTTTGCTCTGTGCTTTTGTGATGGAATTCATGGTAACTTCAGAAAGCTGTTTCTCGAGGAAAAGGGGCTGTAAGAAACAGCTGATTCTTTATTCTTTAAAAGAAAACACTTTCTTAGCTATTTCTAGACTATTTCCACTATTAGAGGAGCTAAAAGAAAACAAGTCCAGTTAACACACCTGCAAAAACTCTGAATGGAAGGGTCTAAAGCCACCCACATCCACCTGGAGCTTGGCCTTTCCCTGCAGGCAGCACCAATCCAGCTCCCAGTGGTGCTGGATCCAGGATTGATGTTCAGGCCTCTCATCTGTAACTGGCCCCACGTTATACATCATTCCTGACCTGGAACTGCAGAGTGTCAGTACATCTTTTTTTTAGAACATATTCATCCTGACTGTTAACTTTTCCACCAGTGGATACCATTTTCCTTCAAATTTGCTCTTTTTCCGTGTAGAGAAACATTTCTTAAAATATATATATATATACATATATATACATGTTCCTTTCCAAGACTGGAAAACTTATTTTCTGCCAAGGGAAGGGACAGTGAATCATTGTCCAGAACAACACTGCTAATCCATGTAAAACCCATCCACCATCTGCACTTCTTCAGACATATATATTCCAGTTTTACTTGAAACAACACCATCAGTGGAGCAATCTCACAGTGCTAGGAGGTGATCTTGTTTCCTTCTTGTCTGGCTCCAGCTCAAACATCTTTTTGTGTTTGGCAGAAACTGTTTCTTTCTCTGAAATATTTCAAGCAGATAATGGAGAATGACCACTTCTCATTCCTTTTTCTCAAAGATGTCGAACTGCATTAACTGCCCAAAGACAAATCTTAACCTGGCTCTTTGTAGAAGTTCAGAGCTACAGTTTCATCCCAGTTTGAAATCCAACTGAAGAGATAAATTGGCAGCTGGGGGAAAAAAAATCCCTGCTCCATTGCATAACTCCCTATCAAAGGCATTTTGGAATTTAACAGGAGTAAAAGCAGTGGAACACCCTGGAAAAGCAATGGAGTTTCATGGAAAGAACTCTCAAAATATGAAATTTGTAATACAAGAGTGAACTGTGCAATTTCAGAGCTTTTAAGGCTATATTAAAAATTCCTGTACCAGGGAAATAACTTCCTGTTAAGATCTCCAAGGTGGAAAGAAAACACAGGGAAAGGTTCCTGCTCCCACCACAGGGGGAGCAGAGAGCTCTGAATGACGGGTGTCAGGGACAAAGGGACACCTCTGTCACCTGGTCTGAACATCCTGGGAGTGCCAGGTTTAGTTCTAAAGCCTTGTGCATCCCTAGGAGGGTTTTACACATCCCCAGAAAAGGCTGAATATGCTCAGTTGCCTCTTTTTTGGGAAGCCAGTTAATTCTTTTGGATAATGGGAAATTCTTTGCACCTTCTGCTGCTATTCCTATTTACCGTCACATCCCATTCCATCTGCAGGGGCTCAGCAGGGGAGTTTCAAGCACCACTTGTGATGCAACTTGGCACTTTAAAGGAAGGATTTTTCTGGATAGTCCTTTGTCTTTTTTTTTTTTTTTTTTTTTTTTTAAGAACTTTATTTTTCAAGCACTTACAGCAGCTGATACCAAGGCATGAATTTCTGCCTCTTGCAGAGCAGGAGAAAGAGCATCCACTGCCATCCACTGAGGACAGAGGCAGCCTCTGTGGGAGCAGGGGAATGAGTGGCTTCTGTGCTAGCAGAATTTTGCCACACAAAGGCAATTCCATGAAACCATAACTATTATTTATATGCGATGCTGAAATGAAGCAATTTGGGGCTTTCATTTTGTTGTACTCTAATTAGAGTTGTATTATAAAGTTTTCTATTAAATGTCCAATTTCCTACTGGTTAAGAAGGCAAAATACCCTGGAGTTTCAGTGGAACCCTTGGCAGCACAAAGGAGAACAGATTATGCCTTTTGTACATTGGATCCTGCACAGTTATGAGCCAAATGAAAATGATCAGTGGCTGGAAGCACATGTGCAGGGAACTGCCTTGTGAGTGACCCATAAACTCAAAGAAAAGCCAATAATAAACCAGGAAAAAAACACCCAGCACTCCAAGGTAGAGTGAGAAAAGAGAGGTGAGCTGATGTGAGCAGCTGAGCTGAGAGTCCAGAGCAGGGACAGAATGACGGGGGAGTTTTTTTCTTGGGTAATTTTCCTTAAGGATAATGCTGTTTACATAGTCAGTTATTAAATAAAAAGCAGCTTCAGTCATCCTTGCCATGCTCTGGATTCAGTTTGAATGGCCAAGCAGCTGGAGGAATGGATTCAACCACGTTCAGAGCTAACAGTTCCAGTTCCTCACACGAGGGTTCACAGGGGAAGTGAAGAAGTTGCCTCTGGATAAAAACATTTCTGCTTGCTATTTTCTACAACCCCCTGGAACCGACAATTTCATTGTTTCAACCAGCTGAAGGTGTTTGATGATCTCCAGATTGTATTTTCAAGTAAAATGCTTTAAAGAACACTGAATCCTCCATCACTCAGTGCCTGAGCTCGACCTGTGCTCCCCTTGCCCCACCCACCCCTCCCTGCCCATCCCTCACTCCAGACTCCTCATCCTGATGAGGTTTTGGGCAGGTATCAAACAGTTACACATCACCACACCATCATTTAGTTGCCAGTGCAGGCACAAAGGCTGCTTTCCAACATGCAGCTTGTCCTGAAAAACAGCAATAGAGCAGCAGCAAATATGTTTTCCTCGTTAGTCATTTTAATTGCACCACTGTAAATCACTTCACTGATGAAAACAGAAGTCTGAAACTTTTGTCTCTCTTTGCCTTTCTTCTGTTGTCTCTTGTCCTATTTATTGCTGTGGAAAACAGCAGAGTGGTTTTGTAAATTTATAGATTATCTCGTTTAAAATCCAAGTTTCAAATTATGTTTTCCCTCTTTCATTATCCCAGGTTCCCCTAAGTACCAATCTAAACTTCTTTCAATGGCATGAGCTACCAATCAGAATCACAAAAAAACCATATATCTATAGAAATTGAAATTGTAATGAGTCTTACCAGTGTATTGCTAACACTTTGGTTCATTTGATATGAACTTTGTTTTTTTAAAGTACCACATGGTAAGGCTTTGAAACTTCAGTTTGTAAAAAAAAACTGTAACAGCCTTACAGCCTTTGAAGTCACTACTGATATAACTCTGAACAGATCCATTCAAGTTCAACTAACATCAGACAAATGTTTAGTGTATCAGAGGAAGCCACAAAAGCAAGGATTTCATCAATATTTCACAACAGCCTCAGGGAAACTGTAGATTGCAATGCTGTAGGGCAGCTAATGGAATTACACACAAGGGTTTTGTACATTTAAAATAAGCAGCTACTAAAAAAATTACCCTTCAGTTTGATAGAAACTGTATAAAACTGCAGATGGGAAACAATTAAATAGCTACCAACATTTATCCGTGTCAGCCTGATAGGTCATTTAATAACAGGTATTTCTTTCCTTCTTTCTTTTTTTTTTTTTTTCCTGGTAGGGCAATAATAAAGATTAACATTTATGAAAAGTAGCATAAAATATAGTACAGCCAAATGAATAATTAAAGATGCTTCTGAAGAATTTGTTTGCTATTGTATGGCCGTGAAGGCTGCTCTCCAGTAATGAAGTACATTTATATTAACTACAATTATAAATAGAAAGAAGATGAGGATTATGTTTATGGACACTTGCTTGTTATCCTCTGAAAAAATAAATCTTTGACTCATTTCTATGGAATCCATGTTTTATCTCAGGGATAGCAGTTCTCCACAACACATTCTCCTGGAAGGGAGTTGAGCCCTGGCTCTGAATGAGTGAGGAGCACATGGAGGTGGACACGGGACAAGAACTAAACCAGGGAGAGATCAACAGTAAACACTTTCCTTTGGGAGCTCTTGGTCAGAGGGAGGAATTCAGCATGTGAAACAAAATAGATCTAAAGCCAGATCCATATAATCATATCCCTTTTCATGACTGTTCAAAGTGCAAAGATCTCACAGAACTGGCCCTTCACGCTGCTGGTTTGGGGTGTTTGGGTTTGATCTGCTGCTGTGGGGAATTGCTGTTTCTGGTAATAACTGACTCTTGCTCAGTGCACAGAATGGCACCATGGGAGAGACAAATTATTTGCTTACTGTTTTTAAAAGTCTGCTTATTTCTTGGCCTCTCCAAGTCAAAACAGACCAGCTTGGCTAAATACAACAGAGTACCCAGTCTCATGCAGGAGAAGTTAAGCCCCAGTTCAAGAAAGCTCATGAACATTTGTCCCTTTTGGGGTAAGAGTAGATAGGCTGCTGTACCACAAAGAGAGGCTGTGCCTGATGATGCTTCACTGCCATAATGACTTCATAATCAATTATGAATATGTAAACAATAACAGCCTGATCTTGGCAATGTGACTTAATTAAATGAATCAGCCTGGATAGAAAATCTGGTGGAGGAAGAAGGAAGAGTCAGCTGTCCTCACTCTGAGTGCTGAGGTGGCCTCTTGCAATCACACCAGGTCAGTTCAAAGCTCAGATGTTTCTGTGAATAACCTCCAGGAACAACCTTTTCCCCACAAACTCCCACCTCCCTCCTGCTGAGCTGCACCGTGCTGCTGCTGGTGCTCGTCCTGCAGGAGCCCTGGGAACAGAAAATCCAGAGCCACCTGAGGACTCAGCCTGAAGATCCAGTGAAGGGTAGAGATGACCCAGCAGCACCTCTCACATGCTTTTATTAAAGCTCATAATTCATGCACAGCTGAAAATGCTGCACAAAATTCAAGTTCCTTCAACAACGTGTTGTCCAGGACCTGTATTAGAACCTATTAAAAAAAATATTAATATGGCTTTAAAAGTGTACTGTTGTAACATTTGTCTAAAGAGCAATGGGCCTTTGGATTTTCCCTTTGGATACACAGATTGCAGCTCCAAAAAAGTCTGTTTTAGTCCATAGTTGACAGTAATGTTCATAAATCTGTGCTGGTTACTCAGAGCTGGTTAAAAGGCTGCAACATCAGTTCTCTCTCAACATCTCTTTAGATAAGGTACATAAGCAGAAAGTGGGAGTATAATGAAATATATCTTCCTCATCTTCTTGCTTTGTTTTGATCCTGCATTCCAGGCAATAAAAAACTGCAAATAATTCTGAAGTGTGAATTCTCCCTTGCTGGGATCTCGGTGGAAAAGCAACACCCAGATCATCAGGTGGGTTATTTCCCTCTTCACCTGCCTTCCAGGAACACGCTGTTGCAAATGGTGGTGTCTGAATGAACAGTCTGTTTCTTTAGTGACAAATATTATGGCCAACAAACATTGACTTTTGGCCATTAGACTTGCCTGCACTTATGGCCACATAACCATCAGAGCCCTGAGGCAGCATGAAGGTCATTACCCCAGACAGCATCTTCCTCTGACCAGCTCCTCGGGTATGTAAGCAATAAGCAGTTGGAAGAGATTGATATGATACTTTGTGAGTAATTTGGATGAACTATAACACTAACCCAGTAAAGTATTATAATTTTAAATGTGTCCAGAAAATAATTGAAATTCTGGTTTAGCTTCATCATAATGCACAGTGCCGGGTATATTTAACAGCTGACTAGTTTAGCATGAATATTGCTTTACAAATGAGGTCATATTGTTTTTAAGAAACAATATTGCTATCAAACATGTTTAGGAGGAAAAGCAAGAGATTATGAGTACACTTTTAACCTTTCTGTCTCTTTCTATATCTGTTTACTATGGTGATTTAGGTGCTCAGTGTTGTTTGAAGGCAAACATAGAAGGTTCTGGCATTTAAAAGAGATCCAGTAATGAGCAACTGGCAGTCAGATTCTTTCTTATTATTACTCTGTCACAAAATCTCTGTTCTACATCACTCCATCTTTGCAACACCAGGCAGAGATGAGAAAGGTCAGAACATCTCCTTCAAACACACAGTCTGTACATGCACAACACCCAGGAGCCAGAATTCAGTCCAAGCTGTGGAAAAGAGCAGAGTCCACGAGCAGGAGTTTCCTTAGGGAGAAGGGTTTCCTCCTGCTGGCACTGGCACAGGCCAGGTCAGGGTGGCATCACTGCTCATTCCAGTGCATAGGGTTAGTTTTTATCCCTTGGTCAGAATGGGGGATCCCCACACAAAGAGGAGCATTTAACCCATGCAGTGTGTGCCCATCCACCTGCAGAATGTTGGATGTTCCTCTGCCCAGGAAGGGGCTCACAGGGGACCTGATCCTGCTTTTCTCATCTCATTGCAGCCAACAAGGCAGTAGCAACTGTGAGAAGAACCAACTGTGAGCCCTTGAAATCCTTTTCAAAGATGGAAATAACTTCTTTACCTTCAGTCCTGCCTGGAATTCTCCCTCTGTGAGAGGTACAACCTCAGTGTGCTCTGGTAGCACCAACTTGAAACCAGTTTTACCTGAAGTCTGGGGGAATCCTGTCTTACCACTCTCTCAATAAATGTAAATATGCTGCATGTTTATTATTTCTATTGTTATCTTATTACTTATATATTTTATTCATTTATTTGCTTTTTTGTGATTTTATGCCCCCAACACCAGCACTGCCACGTCAAAATCTTTCACCAACATGGCATAAAATTCTTTCTGCCCCCCAAAATCTCCCAGTTTTGATACACTCCAGCACTTTCCTGTCTCTTTCCACACAATCTGGGATGCAGCCCTACTGTTTCCTTGCCCTATTAATAGTAAGAATACTAATAATCATCAGTGGTAAAATTAGTCCTGTTGGCTCCATTCTGCAAAGAAACTTGTGCAAAACAAATCAATCCATGTCAAAAGGAAAAGCTTCCAACTGATATGGAAAATAAATATAGTTTCCAACTATCTATCAAGATTCATAAAATAACGGAAATTTCAAGGGGGAAAAAAAGAGAAAAATGATTGAAACACAAATATGAAGCTGTGTTCTCTTAAATTGTGTCTCAAATGATCCCAGGAAGGGTTGAGAGCCAGGGTCAGTGCACAGATCATTTACAGACCATAATCACCACGGTCTCCATGTTGCATTCCTGCCCTGTCCTAAGTGATATCTGACATTTATCATGTGGGGCAAAGCAGGAAAACAGAGGCAGCAACAACAGGAGGCTGCAGCTGCACAGGCTCAGCTTTTCCTGAATCTCAGCAAGAAATAACAACTCTGAGTTATGGTAAAAAGCTCCACTAATCAGAAAGGTCATTTAGTGACAGAAACCCCTCCTTCAGCACAGGTACCATGATGTGACCAATGAGGGACCTCTCTAGTACAAAAAAGCTGTTTATTATATCCACCATAACTGCATTTAAGGCCTGCAGGAGTTCATAAAGCAGCCTACCTATCAAAACTCCAGGCTCTGCAGTCCTGAAAGAGCTGAAAGGGTGGATTAACCATCTCTGCCACCCAACTCTGTAACACACTGAAAAACTTCATAAAAGTGTTATAAACTTCCCTGCATTTTTTTTCCACAGCCTCACTCAGACTTGAAAGGAAAAGCAAAAGAAAGCATCTGACCTCCACCAAATTACTCAGAATACTGACTTAGAAAAATGAATTGCTACAGCAGGCAAGTCCAAATATATTTAAAAAAAAAAAAAGCTATTTAAAATGTTGACAGAATTAAAATATATTTATTGTTGTTCTAGTAGTCACAAGGATAAGTGCAGAATTTTCATGGAATTTTCAAGTGTGATTAAATACACTTGAAGAGCAAAATGATCCATTTTTGTTTGAATTCCTGTCTCTTCCACTTCCCTGCCTCCCAAGCATCAGGATGCAAGTGGGACACCATCCTTGGAGCTCTGCACTTCGGCAGAGGAGCAAATGGACCTGGGGTGTTTATTAAGGCATCATTATATGTCTGTGTGGCCTCATTTATTTCCTGTGGCAGAGCCCATGCCAGGTCAAGATCAACAGTTTGAGCAGCCCATTCATCAGGTGGGAGCAGGTGTAAGGAATGGCTGGAAAAGGAGGACAAAACTGAAATGGATGGAGGTGTGAAAGTAATAAGAAAGTGATCAGTGAAAGTACAACCAACAGCAAATAAATCAATCCAAACAAGTGCAGAGCTGAGATCAGGCCACGAGGGTTTCCTTAAACGTGAGCAGGGCTTTAACCTCTGGGACAGCAAGTGAATCCATGGGTAATGATTTTCCTCAAAATTCTGCTGGGGATCAGGGTGAGCAGAGCAGGATTATTACCAGGGCACTGGGGGAGACTTGGTAAGAAAACCCAGCCTGGTTTCCCACAGCTGAGGTGGGAGTGGGTGCAGGGAGTGTTTTGGACAGTGAAGCATTAGGGGGGATTTTGGACGTGCATGTGCAAACTGTGTTTGTGCTGGGAGAACGTGGCACAGGATCTGCACTTCCATTGGCATTCAGACCCCCGAAGCAATGACTGAAATCACACAGAAATAAACAGCATTTCTATATATAAATAACAACTGAAATCATACAGAAACAAACAGCATTTCTGTATGTAAATAACAACTGAAATAATACAGAAACAAAAAGTATTTCTGTATATAAATAAAGATTAAGGGCACAGTGTTATAATTAAAGGAACAACTCACACACTAACTTGTCTTCCTGAACAGAAAGCCACCAAATAATTATACTGAGGATTGGATTCAAACCGGTAAAATCTGTTTGCTATCAAGAATCCAATTATTCATGACAAAAAAAAATCTTGTGCACCTTATCTAACACAAGTTTTGGATTAACTACTGATATGTGAAAGGAAAGCTTCTGAATTGTTATTTTTTTGTCAGTGAGAGTTGTATGAGTGCAGTTCTGCCCAGCTTTTTTGACAACACATGAGGATACACTGGCTGTGGGCACCAAGTCCTTGTTGATTTGCTAAGTAGAGAAAGTCCTTTGGGATTTTATGGGTAAAGTTGATTTGGAGCTATAAAATTGAAGCATTTATTACAGACCAGAGGCCAACACCACTTCATTATAGACTGTCTAAACACTTTCAGTTTATCCACTCGATACAAATCCAAACAATCCTTCCCTTTTAAAGCATTTCTGGCTGATTCTCTTTCTACCAGCAGTAACACCTTAAAAAAAAATGAATTTTTAACATGTTTATCAATCTATGCTAAAATTTAAATGAAGGCAAAGCATGGCACAGATCCAGCTAATCCCTGCACAAGGTTTGTCTTGAACAACTACCAATTTGCCTTGTCTACATGGGCTAATTCCTGTACATATCCACCAGTGCACAGCTGGAATTTGACTAGTCTGCATTTGAATTTTTAAATTTTTCAGCATGTTTGGTACTGCCAGTTCATTGCTCCTTCTGTGCAGTCAGTTCCCTTATACAGACTGGAATCGTGTTGCACAAATAAAGGGAGAAAAACATGTTTAAAATAAGAGAGATTCAGAAAGACTGAAAGTGCTTTTAATTTATTATTGAAGAATTTGCTGTGTTTTTGTATCTACCCCTCTCAAACAAGTCTTTAAACACTTACTGGGAGAAAAACCAGCAGAAGTATCAGGGTCAGCTCATTTCAAACAGTTCTTGGGGTCTATAAATCTTCATGCATTGATGAGATAAGCCTGACTCTAAACTGGAGTGTGCTTTGCCCAGCCCTGGGTTTAATTTCTAATAATTTTTAAAATGTTAATGGTATATCAGATTTTCCAGGTACAATAAGCTGAATTTCCTACTGGTGTAATTCCCTTGAAGCAAATGGATTTAGGGAGAGGAAGAATTGGCTCAGTGTTTTATTTTTCTTGCCTCTCCCTGTTTTTGTTGTTAGTGTTGTTTCTTTCTGTCTGATGGGTGTTCACAGAACCACAGAACCACAGAATCATCCAGGTTGGAAAAGACCTTGAAGATCATCAAGTCCAACTGTTAATTCCAGCAAAAATTTTTTGGGGGGATTAATTCCATTTTATGGAAAGCAAAGTGTTGCCCATTACTTTGGAGACTAAACAGTGTATTCCCACTTCACCTCCTCTGTTATCATTAATCCAAAAAGAAGGATAAGTTGATTTCCCATATTATTTCCCAGTTGTTTGTCTTCATGTGACTGAGAGCCAACCTCTCATACGACATTTATTTTCCTCCCTAGTCCTTTACCAATATAATTTAGTCTCCCCAACCAGTTCCAACTGCCACAAAGTGGTGTCACCACTACCTGTTCTTCCTTCCTCTATGAGCAGCCACATTTTCAGTTTTTGTTTTTTTTTCTCCTCGACACTGGTAAAAATGCTGGTGTTAGAGGAAGCAGACAATTAAAGGTCACAAATTCAAGTGTTTTTCTGTTCCACCCTGTATAAACCCATTGCTGTCAGAGAAGCAATCATGTCTGCAAATGCACTTTACAGGGCTGAGAGCTGTTTCTCAACTTAAACTATGTAACATTTAAATATCAAAAACTTTGTTTTCTAATGAGGGAAGTATTGAGGGGGGAGAAATGAATTATATGCTTGATGTATACTGAAGGCTGGGAAAATTAAGGCCATTTCCCATGGTGAAAACGCAGTGATTTCAGTTTGTGAGAATAAATTAAACCTTTGGGAGAATTTGTCTTCCATTAAATTGAACAGCTAAACAGGCACAGAAGATTTTAATGTCACCACCAACAAACCCCAAAGGTTACAAAAGGAAAAAGAAAAAGAAACACTGCTTTCTTGTTTGGAAGTTCTCTGTCTCTCTACCTAAGAAAAATGCAAACTGTAAATGTATGTTGAGACACAAAGACTCTTAAAGATCATAATTCCATTCCTATACCATATGCTATTAATGTCTGTCAACACTGTTTAGCCAGCAACTGCTGACAGAACCATATTTGCTATCTAAATACATCATAAATAAATCAGTAATGAACTGCTTTAGTAAACCTTCTGCACTGATTGGAAATACAGATCGAGTAAACAAACTCTGGGGATAACATTTTGCAGCTCGAAGTACGTACAACTGTTTAATGTCAGTGACAAAGTCACTCACACCTCTCTCTCTCTGTGGAAGGCACGAGGCTGGAAAGGAAATCCTGAGGATGGCAAAAGTGTTTAATCAATTGCAGCAAATGTACCTGTCAGCATTCATCATATTACCTCTGCTTGGCTTTTTTTTTCTGCCTTATGCAAATCTCAGGAAAGGGACTTTCAGCTGCACAACATGCTGGGAACAACAGCAAACCCCTGGGCTGGGTCCTGGGCCCTTCACCAGGGGGATGGTCCCCACCCAGCTGAGCTTCCCGGCTCTCCAAGAGCTTTGAGATGTGGAATACATTGAAATCGAAAACTTCAAGTACTTTGTGAATGTACAAGATAAAAAAAGGTTGGAAACACTCCCCTGTTTGCTCACACAGACCTATCAAATGTCACCTGGACAAAGAGCAACTGTTTGGTGAGGAGGAACTGGAACTAGAATTTATCCTGTGAGGTGGAATATTGAGACAGGAATCAGTTGTAATGTTCTCGGCTAGACATAAAAAAAAAATCTACCAGCACTATAAATTTGTAATTCAATAAATATTTCCAGTCTTCCCAACTCTTTTTTGACACAGGTTTTTTGAAAGTTACTTTCTGACAGCTTTCTGGTAATTAGACACCACAGCTTTATATCAGAAGAACAGTCTTAATTAAGACTGCAGAGAGATGCTAAAATTATAATTTCCTCTATGCTATATTTTAGCAGCAGAAATTCTTGGAGATCCCTGTGGGATGAGACTTTAGTCCAGAATAAAACAAGTGCTAATTTATCATGATGCTTGCAATGGAGGATATTTTCAAAAATAGAATTTCTCTCTTAGATAGAGGATTAAAAGTTTCTCTTAATCCCATCAAACAATTGAATTATCCTTTGTTCCCCCCAAAGTTACTTTCAGTCACAACCCAACACTCTGTAAGATGCAGAGAGGGAGCTGTTTACAAATTCAGATGGCTGACAAGGCTCACAAAGCTGGCAGGTGTTATTCCTTACAGCAGGAATTAGCTCTGCACGTGGAGGGCTGAGGCAGGGGATGGGGAAGGCTGCAGCTCTCTGTGCCAGCAGGGTGGAACGGGATCCATCCTCCCGAACACCTTCCCCTGCTCTGCCTTTCCTGCTCACCTGCAGGCAGGTGAGGAGGTGCTAAACAGTGCCATGGAAAGGGAAAGCAGCCTGGGTTAAAAGGAGCACAAAAGGGAAGAAGGGTTGAATCTTATCTTGCAATACATCAAGATATAAATTTAAATTATGGGCACCTTAAGAAGACGGAGGTTCATGCAAAAGAATACAGTGTAAGACAAGGTTCCCTCTGGTGTCATTTGTTTCTGTGACAAGCTGCAGAGATTGCTGGAATAGAAGAAGTCCCAAGCTCCTAAATACCATCTCAAGTAGAGTTCATGTAAAAAAGAAGAGAAGCGGCACCGTCTGGATGATAAACATTCATATTTTACAACCTTTCAGTTTATTTACTGATATATCTTTTTCTAACTATATTTGTTGTTTGTATCAGCTTGCCTAGGCAAAACAGAGCCATACATAATTCAGGGATAAAATTGCCATCAAGTCACTGCAGAATCTAAACAAATAGACCCCAAACGTATATTTTTCATTAATAACCCTCCATTACCAAGTTCCGACACTTTGAATAAAAAAAAAAAAAATTAAAAAAAAAATAAATAAAGCAGCGAGATAAAAAAAAGGAAAGACACCTCATTATTTAATGCCAGTCTCCCTGGCTCTGCTCTCAGAGCAGGTGGAGGCTTTGTCTGGGAGTTGGAGCTTAATGTGACCTGGGAGCAGGGCCGGGCTGGCAGGGGAGGCTCGGGGATGCAATCAACCACTTGGCCAAAGCTGTCACCAGCCCTCGAGCCTGAGAGACAAGGCTAAGTGTGGAAGCTCCCATGCCACTTACACATTTCATTTCTCGCTGTCTTCCTGTCCAAGAAAAGGAAGAAAGGGAAAAAAAAAAAAAAAAAAGCTAAAAAAGGGAGGGGTGGAGTGGGGAAAAGGAGAGAGAAGAAAGGGAATGTTAATTTACAGAGCTGAAAATAGCAGCTGCTAATGGGCTTTTGCACTCCTTCTTTAGTTGCTGCAAGGTCATGGTCAGAAGTAGCCTGTGATTGATTCTAAAGGGAAACTCAGCTCTTCACTCTGTAATGGACATTAAAAAATCTGAAAGGAGCCTAAAAGACAAAACAAAAAAGTAACATGTTTTATGGAGCCCTGAAGTCCTGCAGGTTCTCAGGGTGAACTTGGAGGGTGGAGTCATGCTCTGGTTTTTAATTGTCCCTCATAATAATTATTGCATTACAAGGAACAATTAATTGTATAGATTAGTCTGAGTTCATCAATTTTATGGCCGTTTTATCGCTGTTCCTTCCAGCTCCAAGAGGAGCTGCCCGCCTCTCCCATCCCGTGTTTAAAGGGTTAAATGAGATGAGTGACAGCCTTTCTGCATGATTTACAACTTGGAGCCCTGTAGTGAAACCAGCGCTTGATGGATGATCCTGAAAGACGGAGACTAACCATAAATCATGTCTTTGAATCATTGACAAAGATAAAGGAGAGAAAGAAAAAGCACTGGCATTGACATTCATTCTCCCAATAATGTACATTGACTAGTTACAATACAGAGCCTTAATTAAAAAAGCGAACTCCAAGTAGTCACCTCAGTGGAGGCAGCGCCCAGCTCTGGGAGCCTCATGGAAATCACAAATAAAAGTTCAAGCCACGTCCGTGAGATGTTCCCTCGCTGGGAAAAGCACCGGGACGTGCCCTTGGCACAGCCCTGCACTGGAGATAAACCCAATAAACGCTGGTCACAACCTCGGGTTGAGCACTGAGCTTTCTTCTTTGTGCCTACTCTTAATTTCAGGGTGTTATTGTTCGAGCCAAACAGCCAGGCAAGGTGAGAGCCTGTTGTTTTAGGCACTGGCTGTGTTATGCAGAGGTGCCAATCTTCAGAGGCAAAACAAAGGAAGGGCTATTATTATCTCTGCCTTAGGGAGAACAAGGCACGGAGAAATGCAGGGATGGTTTGTGGCAATCTGGGATGGGGAGTTTATGAAAGGGGCACATGTTTGTATGTTGTGATATGCCCGTGACAGAAAGGTGCTGGAGCTGACAGGGATGTTCATCCACCCAAGGTTTCCAAATTTATGGTAGAGATGAGAAGGAAGCTCGAATTCCCCAAGGAAGAGGAGATCATTGTTTAACCTCAAGTGCCACTTGAGGGATGCACGACCTACCATCTGCAAACATCAGAGGCACTTTAATTATTTACTCCCCAAAAGCAGACATATCATGTTTACCTTTCAGACCTGGCACAGGGCACTGTTGTGATACTTTTAATATTGCACAAGAAATGGGAAAACCCCCAAACATCAGTGTCCAGGAGACTGAACAGAAGTAGTAAAGGAAGGACTATATGACCAGAAGAGAAAGGGTCTGGATACTTGTGTTCCCACTGTGCTTGACTCTTGAAAAAGGAAGTCACAGATCTGACAAGTTCATGTGCTCCTGTTACTTGAAATGAACTCCCAACTTTTCCAAGTCTTGTTCCTTTCCCAAATCTTTCAGATTTGTCGAGCATTTAATCCTCACGGTTTAAATAAAATATTGGGATTTCACACATGGCAAAACTCAATTATAAAAGCAAAACAAAAGGGGACAAGCAGCACTAAGCAGGTTTTTGTTGGTTAAGGAAAGCAGCTTCTGTCAGAGGGAACGACTCCATGAACAGCTGAGAAGGCACAACTGGGCATATTTCAGAGGGCACAACAATCATAATAAACTCCCTTTGTTTGTTTGCATGCATTATTTCCCTTTGTTTGGCTTTAGCTGTCCTTTCTCTCTACTCTTTCCCCCTTCCTTCAGGTGATGATCAGTATTTTTATGTGCATATGCAGCCTAACCTATGCAGAAAATCTAAGGACTTTACAAACACCAGCATGTCTTTGGCAGCAAAGCCAAAGACGTACATTGTAAAAGTTATTTGATGATTTTCAACTCCTTATTCACAATTTACAAGTTTCCTTCAGCATGTTATTTGTAACTCACAGTGTTTTCTGCAAAACATTCTTAATGTCAAGAGCACTTCGTTGCAGTATTGCTTGGACCAGGTACACAGGAGTTTCTTTGCATGAATATAGAGCTCAGTCTCAAATTTCTAAAGCCAATGTGTTGTCATATTGGATTGATTGGATCTGCCATTTGTTTTGTGTATTGGCTGAAGTTTATTTTTACAATAAACATTCCTATTACAAACAATTTCCTCACATATTTACCAGCAGTTAAAGGGGAGAGAACACAGGCACTTATTTTAACTTGTTTGTAAGTTCAAGGGGATAAGCATTGACTCCTTCCCTTCCATTTCTGTTGCTATCCCTCAGTTTTAGGTTTAAATTCTTCCTCTGTGTTACAGTGGTGAAGTACAGGGAGAAGAGGTGATAGGAGCTGATTTCAGGAGTATCCAGCTCCAGGTTTCCTGGACACATTCCCATGGCACAGCACCAACAACCTCCATTTCA
This sequence comes from Manacus vitellinus, assembly GCF_001715985.3. Lineage (NCBI taxonomy): Eukaryota > Metazoa > Chordata > Aves > Passeriformes > Pipridae > Manacus > Manacus vitellinus. The sequence goes on along the minus strand of NW_021939960.1, from coordinate 2,731,523 downwards.
ATACCACAGGGAATCAGTATCCAACCGAGTGCTCCAGAGTAAATGGTTCCCACCAAGGGCTAAACACAATGGCAATATTTCCAGTTCCTAAAGCAGTCAAATTTGGGCCAGGGCAGAAAGCCTGATTTCAGTTTACTCCTTGCAACTGAGCTAAAGTGGCCTGATTTCCAGTGCAGCTGGCTGGGTTAAGGAGCACAGCTCTACTAATTAAATCATTTCTCTAAATCTTGAGGTGCTGAAGAAGACAGACATTGAACTGTCCCAGGAAATGACCCTGGAACCAAGGGAAAGGTTCCACCAAGACACAAATCCACCTTCGCTACAAACTGCTGCAGATGCACAGCAGCAAACGCTCCTCATGGCTCTTACTGAGCAGTGTGTGTGTGTGTGTGTTGCACCCCTGGAGACAGTGGGAATTAAGCAGCCCAGGAATCATTTTCCCGAGGATTTGGGACACTGTGTAAGTCAATCCTGATCCTCAGGAATGCGGCGTGATGGGCGAAGTTGGAATGGAAGGGAAAATAATTCACTTGGTGCCAGCCTAAGGGTGAAATGCTGCTGCCAATGGGCAAAGGTGGTTGGGAAATGCCTGGAGAAGGTGCAGAGCTGGTCCCAGCAGGACCAAGGCTGTGCTGGCTCTGGGCCAGGCAGCAGCTCTGGCCCTGGTCCCAAGGGGGATGTTCCCAAGGAGAGCAGTTTGGGGTTGGCTGTGCCCCACTTGGGGCAGGTCTGTCCCGGGGGCAGGAGCTGCCTTGCACCCACCTGGGGGATTCAGCAAGTCCTCTCCCAGGGCAAGATCAGAGATTTTGTGCCTTCCCCGGCCCCTGATGCACAGAGGGGTGAGGAAGAGGGTCCCTGGGCTCTGAGAAGGAGTTGGTAGGTTTAGGAGGCTCCACAGGAGGGGTGGGGAGAGGAAGGAGTTAATACAATAGGTTTCGGCATTTGACAGAGAATACTTATGTTTAACCATTCATAACTAAATCACATCAATTTAAGTGGATTCCATGTATTTCTGACTCTCACATTAATCTCTATGCAGAGAGAGTGTCTAAATATTTGTCTCTTTCAGTTCCAATATTGTAATTCTCTACCAAAACTAAGGGGAATCCCTTGGTTGGATTTTTTTTCACCTACCTCCTCTCCTTTCTCCTACCTTCTTTCCTCTATTTTCTGAGAGAAGAAAGTGGTGAAAGGCTTTGGATGATCATTTAAGGAAACAGGGATTTAATAAACCCGGTGTTTGGGTACATCACAGCTTTTATGTTGGCGCTGAACTCCACATACATTAAATCCACATCATCTATCAATCTTACAGTTGCGTGTCACTTATGAAAATCTACTGAGTATTGTTTTCATCTCGCCTTACAACAAGCAGCAAAGCCTCATGAATACTGAAGAGCGCTGTAAATACTGCACATCTTTTATTTTTAAAGGTCTAGACAGTTTGGAATGGCAAGATTTCTTTGTTGAAAATTGCAGCTTAAAGCAATAATTCCCAGATTCCTCCTCCCCTGTTTTTTCCACCCTGTGTGCAAACAAGCAGAAGCCTTCCCTGTGTCATTAGTAACACCTACAAGTGGTGCTGCTGCTGCTGCAGCCCCACCACGCCGGGGCTCAGCCCCTGCCAGCCATTAATCCAGCCCGAGGTTGGTTCAAGTGTGATATTATTATTCAAATTCCATCCCACTAGGAAGCAACCAGCTCTGAGATGTATCTATTCATTTCCACTGCTTTATTGAAATCTGACAACCTGCTTTTTCTACATTTTTGAATATTGCAACTTTATGACCACACACTGCCATCACCCTGCTCTTATTTGCCTCAATAGCCCTCAGTAGTGGATCTGCCATGGGCTGAATTTAATAGAACAATATTTTACTGTTAGACAGCACCTTTCATTTTGGAGAATAAAGCCTCATTGAAATTCAGTCATCTTTGGGGCCCAGAGAGGCACAGTTTTTTGAGCAGGGATGTTTTGGCCAGGGACACAACCAGTCTGTTTTTACAAAGAGGGCAAAGTGACCTTTAAAGCACATGGAACCCAACAGGAAGTGTGAGGTGTTATACAAAACACCTCAGAACAAAATGCCTATTACCTGGTCCTCGATCTGGGCTAGAAAATGGGAGCCAGGTCTCCTGAGGTGATGTTATGCTGACAATTATGAGCATGGAACATTTGTTGGGCTGCACTGTACACTCAGAAATCTTCCTCTTGTGATGCTTTTCCAGGCACTATCAGAGAGAAGCTCAAGAGTTGACTAAACCTTCTCAAACAGCCTTCAGAGTCAGGAGTTGGCTTCAGTCACCAGAGGGGAGTTTCAGTGTGGTTCCTACTTTACAGAGACCCGCTATCTTCTGCATGGGTTTGACATCTTATTGGATTCTTTTCTATTTGCTTGTTGTCCTTGTTATCTTGTCAGTCCTAAAAATGCACATTTGTGTGCCATCAACTCTGCCTGCAGAGTATATGGTTTATCACGAGCTGAGAGCTAACAGAAATCCCACCAGAAACAAGGACTTGGTGAACCTCTGTGTTACTTGCAGGACTAAGAATTGCACACCTGACTTCTAACCTCTCTGTTGGTTTCTATTTCCGTGCCAGAAAAGGTAACTTCTTTCCTCCTATGGACACAAAAGCTCCCTTGCCATCGTGCTGTGAGCTGCACGGCAGCCAGAGCTGTTTTGGGGGTTGAAAACATTTTGTGATTTCTGTGAAAGAACTGCTGGAATCAATCTGCTGCTACTTGTCCCAGCAATTCAGCTTCAGTAGTAGGATTAAGAGCCACCATTTCAGTCTAGAGGGGCAGGAACAGTGAGCAGTGTCTCACAGATTATCAGATTATTCAAGGGTAGGTACCTGAAGGCTCAAGAGCCAACCAGCAGAGACACCTTGGTGCTGTTCAGAAGCAATGGAATAGAGCTCCAAGACTGCACTGGAGATTCCCCCATGTGCTGGGAATGAGTCTGGAGTTATTACAGATGAGTTGTCAAACCAGTGAGATATGATGTCAGGGCATTACTGATTCCCCTGCCTACATTTGCTGACAAACATTGGGACAGGCTTTAACAACTGGAGGCAGTCCTTGGTATTGCACTGGGCCAAACTCAAATTCCCTGACTCAAAGGAATCAGGACATGAAACATCCACAGGTGTCATCTTAGCTTTGTGAATCCAAAATTCAGTAGAATAGGTTCTGCAAAGCCAGGACATTACCCGTGCCTGTTACTGGGAAAGGGACCACTTGCCATTCCAAAATCACCATTTCCAGACTCCTGGGTGTTCAAAAAAGGTGGAACCAAGACACAAAGCAACCTTGCACTTTGAGTTTGACAAACAAATGCGATTTCATGAAAGCAATACCAAAACCTTGAGAAATGTGAGTGATGCAGAAGGAAAGAATGCAGAGAGAGTGTTGCTACCTCCATCCCTCAACAGTGCTGAGCACTCCCAGGCGCATTGTACGGCCTGGTTTTCAGGGGCTGGGGTGGGGCCATTCACTGCATCTGAAAAGCAGAGCTTTTATTTAGATCTGCAAAACATTTGCAAGTTTGTTAGTTCATCAAAGAAATCTAATCCACCTATTGTCTTCTGATCTTTCTGGTAAGATCCTTCCATATGAATAGAACCTCTTTTTAAGAGCACCGCTCCTCCCCCCCAGCATTTCCTGTCCTCTCACCTTAAAAAACAACTCTGAGAACTTTTCCACCAAAGCAGGCATGTGGAGCCAGAATTGTTTCAGATTTATCCAGGGCCTTTGCTCACATCCTGTCGGGTGTTAAAAATCCCTCAGCTGCTTTGCTGGGACCACCCGGCTCGTTCTGAACCACATCTGACAAAATGATACTGTTCACTTCCAGAACCCATCACACAGTTATTCTTGGATAAAAGGTAAAGCAAATAGCAGCCAACTGCTCAGTGCTGCAGAAACGAAGCCCATCTAGCCATTTATCAAAGCCTCAGACAACCAGCTTGCTTTAAGCTCAGCCACCTCTCCCATTACAGCTTTAAACGATAACACGCCATAATATCAGAAATGACAAATGGAACGGGGGGCCCAACCTATACACAATCAATACCAGCTCTGAAATAAGAACCATCTTTAAAGTATTGACAAAGGCAGCAGGAATACGTACAAAACTGCAATTTTTTCTTGAATTGTTTGCTATGGCCACTGTCAACATTCATTTGTCCATGACATTCTTTTTTTTTTCGTGTTCCCTTCATGAGAGCAGCAAAATCCCAGGGTGTGCAAGTGTTATCAAGCCATTCTAGTGGCCCTGTGTCTTCTGTTTACTGGAGGGTAAGAGGAAAGGGCCTATTGCAAGTGACTTCAGCAGAGCCTTTGCTGCAGAGTGGGAACCACTGTGGTGTGCAAAGGAATTCTGCTCTCTGCTCTACCCTGAGATGATTAAAATGTCATCAGCTTCATTCATTTTGATGGGGCTCCTCCAACTTGGACCACAAGAGCTTTATTTAAAACACCCCCATTAACCCTCTACAAGAGCAGAATGAAAATTCTGTGTTTGGGTCAGAAAGATAAGGACCTTCCCCTGGAGGACTGGTGAAGGAAGCACCTTGTGGGGCAGCGACTTCCGCCTCCTGAGTCTAATAATAATACTTTGTACTTTTATAGAATCTTAAAGTGTTCACCACATTTCAGATGCTCTATGAAGAATTAATAACAACCCAAAATGCTCTGCAAATGTTCATCTCCCCTTACAGATGGGGAAACTGAGCCAGAGCCAAGTCAAATGGCTTGGTGAAGGTCACGCAGGGCCCTGGAACAGCTGGCAACAGAAACTTTGTCTCCTGAGCCATTGTTTGGAGCACTGATCACTCTTCCTCTTCCACACCACTTGGCCAGGAAAAAGCAAGGGTGACGAGATGGAGGTGACTTGTGAAGGAAGTTGGTCATGCAGAAGTTATCTCCAGACTAAGTGTACAACCAAAAAAGTATCAAAAAAGGGACTGGAACTGGTACCAAGGAAGGACAGAACGACTTGTCCCCAGAGTTCTCCACAGCACTAGAAGGATAATGACTTGAGCTCTTTCTACACATAAGCAGCCAACCCTGGGCTTCCTTTACAGCCTCTGTGAAAGGAAAGCTTACAAGGAAATATGTGTATAAGAGAGAGGTTTTGCAGTTACTAACTGGCTTGGGGTCATCATAGGAATATGAGAGCTTTCAAACCTTTGTAATGCAGGTGTGCACACCTGCAAGGGAAGGTGCATTTTCTGTTGCCCTGGGTAAACAGGCCCATGATATTCATTTCAAAAGCATCAGAAGACATAGTCACTTCCCTGGAGAATGATCATAGAGAGGGAAAGGCTGACAGAGAAAATGATTAAAAACAGGGGAAACTGAGGCACAAAAGCAACTTTTCCATGACAAGTCAGCACATGAAAGAAACATGCAGCACATTTCCCAACCAGATCCCAGGCCAGGCCCAACACTGACTGTGCAGCCCCAGGCAGCTGTGGGCAGTCAGAGCCTGGTGCTGGGCTGGGGGTCACGGAAAGGCTCCACCAGCTCAATCCCACACATCCCACAGCTCATCTGCAGCTCCCTGGGGCCTTCTGTGCCAAATTGCCACTACAGCTTACAGAGGGAAAGAGCTGGCAAAGTGGCTCTATTCTGCTCATCAGTGCTTTGGAAACTTCAAAGAAAAAATGACTCAGAGAAGAGAAAGTGCGAACAAGGCAACAAAGGTAACGAGCAGCTGGAGATGGGCCAAGTGTTCCTGAAGGATACCCTAAAAAGTGCCACTCATTGCTGAGTGAGTGGGACACAACCCAGGGAGAACCCTTTTTATAGTAAGATGCTAAAAAGAGTGAGAAAGGAGGGGCTCTGGGTGTCAGCAGTTATGGAATTGGGGCACAGGAGCAAATCCATAGACCTGCTCTGGGGCCACTCACTTCACCTCTGCCACCCTGAAAAGTGGAGTCAGTTTTTAAATAGCCAGCCCGCTTTGGCAAAGCCTTTGAAGTTTTTGGGTGGGAAATGGTATTTATTATTGGTTGTCATTAGTGTGTAAATAAGTAAACACACCCACTCCTGCTCTGGAGGTGGCACAAAACGGGAGAGAACCTGCTGCATGATTTCAGGAAAAGGAATGTGTCTGTCTCCAGTGCTTTACTCTTGCCTGCAGTGCTGGTGGCTGGTTTATTCTGCAGGGATCCTTCCCGAAATATTTCAGTCTGTGCTGGGATTAGGCAGCTTTCTGCTTCGATGAGTGAGTTGCCTTGGCTGAAGAACCTGACAAGGAGGGTAGGAGGCACAGGATGCTCTGCACATGTCCCCTCAGCTCCGGGTGTTTCCTCGTGGAAAGGCACCAGCTGCCAGTGCCAGATCCGAGGCAGGAGCTGCACTACGGAATCTGAGCACTCTGGGAGTGCTGCTGTGGTCTGGAGAGTGTGCTCACAGCAGGAGGAAGGGGTAGTGACAGGCCAAGTTTAATATTGATTTTAGCACTGCTGGACAGATCAGGCCAGAGCAGAATAATCTGTTAACCCCAAAACGTGGAGGAGTCAGCGGATTTTCAGGAGTTTGCAATTCCTGTCACCAACTCCTCCTTGTCATTGATAATTGTCCGTGAGGGGACTCTGTGTCAGCCCAGAGCTCCCTGCTCGTGGCACTTCTGGAGTGAGCTCCTCTTCCCAAAACTCCACAGCTCCATCAATCCTGAGGGGAGCTGATGGAGAGGGGAGCATGGAGATGTGCTGGGTCACCACGGGGCCAGGCTGAAAGGGAGGGTTTCCCAGAACTAAAGGACACTTGTCTTGGCTGAAAAATGGCTGGGAAACTCCAGCTCTGTAAGTCTTTTGCTGTGGAAATCAGGTTGCCTTAGACTCAGGCTCTGAGGATTCAAGGGGAGGAGAATATCTCTGTGCTAAAAAGCTGTATAAAGTGATTATTATTGTTATGATTCACTAATTATTGTGATATTTCAGGATGGATACTACAACAGACCCGTTTTCTAGGAACTGGGCTTACAACAGCATGTTAGAATTGTGCTACAAAGAAGGTGCAAGTTAAAATAGATTTGTATACAGCAGTAATATAATGAATAAAAATGTTAAAAGATGAAAATAATGTTAATTTACATTATTTAAAAACTCTAAAGGGCACAGCAAGAGTGGAGGTGGATATCATATCAGGATTTTGGGAAAAGGGATGAAGTGGAACTGAGCAATGGGAGACAGGTAGTTGGGGGAATGTAGATTCAGAAAAGGGCTAAGTTTTCAAAGGTATGCAGGAAGGCTGAAGTGCAGGTAGAGTCTTAACAGCAATTTTACAAGTGTTTAAGCAGGTTAAAAAAGAATCACAGCTTTAATCTGCTGAGGTTCTTTTGAAAATCCTACTAGGATTTCATCCCAACATATGTAACCAGCCTAAAAAATCCAGCCCTGATCACTCAAGGAAATTGAATTATTTTCCAGAATAAGAGTTTTCTTGCAGTCAGACTGAAGTCTCTATGCAGTTACCAAATTAAAATAAAATGAGCAAGGAAAGCAAATAAAATGAGGCTATTTGATGAAGCATCTCTCTCATAAACACTGTTAAAACAAAGACACAAACAGAGCCTGAGTGGTGATGGAATTTGCTGAACTTTTGGGAGTTTGCCCAGGCAGCAGTTGAGGATAAAATCTTCTGTGGAAAGAAAAGCAAGGAAGGACAAAGTATGACTGGCATCTAATCTGCCCCTGCTGTCCTGCACGTGCTGCTGAGCAGAGCAGCTGATGATGTACAAAACTCCAGAAACAGAGCAGGGGACAGAAGCAGCAAACTCTTATAATTTCCATGCAGAGCCTAATGACTCCTTACCCCAGTGTGTATCCACATCCCACCATCCCAGGATTCATATATTTTGTTTAAACTTTTTCTGCCATGACAGAATCTCAAGGGAGAGGTGGGTTGACTGCTGGAGCAACAGGCCTTGATGGTGACATCTAATAAATAAAATGGGCTAACACCCACCCTGGGGTGCAGCAGAGATGACCTTTCTTACCTTCCCAACCAGCACAGACACACCTCTGTCACCTCCTGCTCCCCCACCTCTGCTTTGGCATTGTCCTGGCACGGTTCCCCCAAAGCCAAAGAGGCACAGACACATCTCACTGCTCTTCTGGGATGCCAAATTTAGCCCATCAAACAAAACCACCACAAAGTAATGCACAGGCCAGCCCCAGACTCACTGGCAAAGGCAGATGTGCCAATGACACAGGTCTGAGAGCTCCTTGCAGAGGATCCTCCACATCACAGGAACCTCAGCACCCTGCGAGGAGGCAGTTGCTAAGGTAACTACTTTTTTCCTTTTAGAGAACAGCCAAGTAAACAAGCATGTAAATAGACTTAAGAGCCACATAAATTGTTGGTGAATCTATTCTGGTTACCTTGACGATAAAGTATCACTCTTTCAGGGTTTAAACTTTCTTTGGCATCTAAAGACTATAATATGCTGTGATCTCAGGCAGCTACGATTGGATTTTTGAAGTTTTAGGTCTATCTTCTCTCTTTTCCCAGTACCCTTCCCTGTGGGGTGTGAAGGCATCCCATGTAGCTACAGCACGAAATCCAGCATCCCAGTCAGCAGGCACTGATGCTCAGGGAGGCTGTGCCTGCACACACCCCCAGGAAAAAGCAGTTTGCTGCAGACTGGCCAGGCTGCAGTTCTGTTTTGGGGCTCTGCCCTGTGCCAACACCTCCCACTCCCGTGCAGGGAAGACAACCAGACTTGCTCTTTTTGCTCGTCAAGCACAGCAGAGGAATTCCCCAGACAAGCTAATCCCTGGAAACGCCGCCCCGGGGTGGTGCTGCCGTGGGTGTGGGAGCAGTTCTGACTCCACTTGTGGCACGAGCACCGACTCGCAGCCCGGCTTCCCCAGTGCACTGAGGGTTCCAACGCTCTTCCAGCTGCTCCCGGAGCGCAGCACACACCACCCAACCCTTTCCAGTGGCAGTCCATGCCCCCCTGTACACAGCCCCTCTCCCTGGTCCCACCAGCACAGAGCACTGAGGATGCAACGTGGCTTTTCATCCCGAGCCTTTGGTTTTGCCTGATTTTCCACTGCAGCGGGAACAGAGCCCTCGGTGCCTAAGCGGGAGTGGGATCTGTAGCTGCCACAAATGACATCAGGCAGCATAACTATTTCAGCCCTGCCAGTCCTCAGCAGGGGTCACAGCTGACAGCAGACTTAATAAAATTGGCTGGGGTTGGGTGACTAAAATGAAACATCTCAGCTGAAAAAAAAAAAAAGGCAAGATTGAGGCTCATTCAAGAGCTTTCTCCTCACATAGTTAAGGGAGAGCTTCACTACAATTGACAGCTAATTCAGTACACATCTCATAATATATTATCTCCCCAGCTATATGACAAGTCTAGTGAGCAAGATGCAAATGAACACTTAGGCAGGTAAGTTCTTAATGTCACTTTAAGACTCAGAGCAGCATCACTGTCTTCTCCATCCACTGGATGAGTTACGTAGTGATGGAGCAGTTGTGGGAAGGGAACAGCAGGATGGCAGAGGAAATGGAAGGTAAGGGAGGTTAATTTATGGAAATTATCTAGGTCACCCAGTAAGTAGGACATGTCATGCACAGCTTTAAAAGTACAATAGTAATTTATTTAGAATCTGATTTTTTCAATAGATAGTCAATGAGGGTTATCAGGAGTCAGGTAATTGTTTTGATCTCCTCATCACCAAATGAACTGCAGCATCCCAAATGGATGCAGGAACTTCTGGTGTTGTGCTTCTATAACAAGGCCCCCCAGAGCAGAGGGGCAGATTTGGCTGAAGTGGGGCAATGCCACGTGTGAGGGATGTGTGAGGTTCTGCAGCACTTCATGTCACTGGGACTGATGAGTGGGCAGAGGTTTTGGAGCACTCAAGGATCAATAAAAAGAAAAATTCAGAGGATTTTATCACTTCAGAACTATACGTGATTGGAGGGGGGGCAAAACGGGAAAAAATCTACACAAATAGGTTAATTCACCTAGACTTAGATTTTCCCTACTAGTTATGAATTAATTAATATTTTCCTTCTCATTAATGGTACAAAACTAAAAACAGTCTTTTTTTTTTTTTTTGGCTACGAAGCTCCTGCTCTTTTCTTCCCTTTATTTTGCTGGTTTAATGCCACAGCTGAGAACACAAAACCTGGACTGCAGAGCTGCCTCCCCTGCCTTCACAGCATTTTCCACTGAGAGGAGCAATAAAGGAAAGGAAACGTGAGGGGCACAGACGGCAGGAACAGGGAAGCCCAGATGGAAGTGCCGAGGGGACACTCCGGGCACTGCAGGGATCGAGAGCAGTTCCAGATCTGGGTGAAATTCCTGTGAGCACCTGGCTGGAAACTGCCTCCTCACACCTCCCAGGTCCATGCCCTGCTGTGCCTGTGGATGTACCTGCTCTCCATGAACTCCTCCGTAAGAAATCCTGCAGCCCTCAGCACTGAGTCAACCTCAACCACTTCTCATTTTTAATTTTTAAGCCATCAGTTAACTCAATCCAAAAGGCTGCGTGGACAGCCTGGCCTCACTCAAATCCAGAAATTTTTCAGTTTTGTTTAACTGGACTCTTTTTTTAATGCTTAAACCCTTCCACAGGAGTGTCTGTACAGCTACAGCTGGCAGCAGTAGTTTAAAATAAAAATCCTTCAGCTGTATCCTTTAGCTTCATCTCACTCTTCAGAGGAGCTGCAGGTCTATCACAACATCATAATTCCAAATTTTCCTGACTTAATTGGTTTGTTCTGTGATGGTCTCTGAGAAAATAAATTACAGTTTCTACTTTTTTTTTTTTTAAATGAACTGACCACAAATTTGTAATGAGAATATATTTTGTCAAGATAAAAGGATGGATCGAGATATCTTTAATCAGTTTTTAATTACAGAACCCAGTGACTCAAAACCATTAGTACCTGACTTGGTTCCTGCTTGGACCTGACTCCTGCCTTGTTCTCCAGCCCCCTCTTTCAGGCTCATGCTGATGAGACCAAAGTCAGGCAGTGCAGGGAAGATTTCAAGGAGTTTTCTTATCCCAAATACTGGCACACCAGTGGTTCTGGACAGACTTCCATACTGCTACACATGGCTCTGACAGAGCAACACAGGCTGCTCCACATTCAGAAGATATTGGATAATTTTTCCTCAATCCTTGGCTCTTAAGGCCATGAGATTCTCTACAAATCTCAGCTTCACACGTGAAAGATAATTTTCCTGGCCACCATGATCGCAGGTTAATATTAAAAAAAATAAAAATAATTTCCAAGAAACCAGATTCATGATCCTCCACCTTCTCTTTTTGACAAGCTCTTTTTCCCTGCCTACTGCCTCTTACACTTGTTGCAAAAGCTGATCCCAGACTCCAGCCCTGCTCGTGCCCACGGGAACACTCAGCCCCTGTAGCTGGTTGGGTCTTAGTGAATCACCAGAAATAAAATCAGCAAAGGTGATCAGCATCTCCCCAGTAAATCATCTTCTACCCAACAAAAGGTGTCTAACAACACATGTATTAACAGTCTGTACTGCTGAGCAACTTTTTGGTTCTCATGTAAACGTAATTTCAGCAGAAGATAAAACCCAACTCTATTCTGGCTTGCATGACACATATAAATTGTGCATAGAGCTTGGAAACAATTAATTTAAAGTAATAATTTGTATAAACATCCTAACAAAATTTTAAAGGGTATTAAACACCCTGTTTTATAAACATAACACTTAATTTGAAAAAAAACCCCAAAACATTTAGAAGGTAACGCATTTAGGATAAGTGCACAACACATGAAAATAATAAATGAAATTTTCCCAGTTTAGAAAATGAATGTAATTAATTAACATTTAAATTACATTTTTAATTGCAATCATACCCTCCCAGGGGACTCATAAGGGACCATAATTGCAATTAAAAGCATGTGGATTAGATAATAAAACAATGCACACTGTCTGAAATGTGCGATTTAAAATGGAAAGCAGACATTGTTATCGGCACATCGAACTTAATTGTGGCCATAAAGCAAATGTGCTGTACAAAATAAAATTCACATACGGGAACATTTAATTCTTGAATCTCTTAAAGGGGACACGCTTGAGAGCACATTTTATGACAGGTTCTGTTTGAAACGGCCCTTTAAGGCTTTAGTATTCAGGGATAGTGCTTTAATGTTTTTGCATTAATAAAAGCATAGCTGAATGTTCCTATTAAAATACACAGATACATTTAAGTAAGGAGATGAAACTGAGTGTCTGGAATTTAAGTTGCAGAAGGCACAATTATATCAGGAACACATTTTTCTTTGTTCTGCTTTGTTTTAAAATTGTATTTGCCAGGGGAGAGTTGGAAAGGCACTGCATTTCCAGGGGATGGAATGGACAGGAAAAGGTGGCTGATAAATAGGTATTTACTGAGCAGACACAGATTTGCTCTCCTTAAGTGTGGTCACCTCCCAGGGCAGAATATCGACGTTCTGGTTTTCCTGGTGCTGCACTGCTGCTTTTTGATAAATACTGGAGATTTTAGCCTTTAGTGGCACTAATTCTTAATTTTTCATAAACTTCCATTTTATCTCTTTTTTCCCCTGTGCTGGGCACTGGTGGGGTCACACCTCCAGGGCTGTGTCCAGTTCTGGGCCCCTCACAATAAGAAGGACATTTGAGGGGCCAGAGCATGTCCGGGGAAGGGAATGGAGCTGGGGAAGGGGCTGGAGCAGCAGGAGCAGTTGAGGGAGTTGGGGGGGCTCAGCCTGGAGAAAAGGAGGCTCAGGGGGGACCTTCTGGCTCTGCAACTCCCTGACAGGAGCAGGGAGCCAGGGGAGGATTGGGCTCTGCTCCCAGGGAACAAGGGACAGGAGGAGAGGGAACGGCCTCAAGCTGTGCCAGGAGAGGTTCAGGTTGGACATCAGGAGAAATTTTTTGCTGGAAAGGGTGGTCAGGCATTGGAAGGGGCTGCCCAGGGAGGTGGTGGAGTGCCCATCCCTGGAGATGTCCAGGGAACGACTGGACATGGCATTTAGTTCAGACACAGCACATCAGTGACTCCAAATGCTCTCAATGAATTTGTTTTCATTTTTACCAGCTGAAAAGAAATTGTGAATCTTTTGGTTAAATGGTGCTGGTTTAATTGCAGTTTGACAAAAAGGGTACTGGGAAAATGATGATGTAATTGTTGATAATATTCAGTGTGAGATACTCCAGGTGATCAGCTCTACTTTCACCCTGGGTAAAACCTGGAGCTAGGAAGGAACAGGGTTTGACTGGGAACACACAACGTGGAACTCCAGCTGCCCAGGGGAAAAATTCACCCAGGAAGGAGGTGATTTGATATAAAATCATACTCTAGAACTTCTGCCACCTATGAAAACGCAGTGAGAGAAGACAATGCATGTGCAGAGCCCCTAAGTTAACCTTTTAAAAATTATAGTGAAACCTTGAAGTCGTTCCATGTGATTTTCCTCACTAGCTCTGCTCCAGTACTTGGACACTCCTATATATACAGTGCAGAAACTGTGACTGGTTTTGGAGGCAATAGTGGGACAACATTTCCTAAGGGTTAGAAAGGTTACCCTGAGTGGAAAATAATGCTGAAAGCATTAAGTGGAGGAAACTTTTGAACTTGAGGGTAATATTTTTCTCCATGGCTGCTCAAAGAAACAGATATAATTTGCTTTATAATGCTTCACACACCCCCTCCCTCCCAAACAGGTGTGTTAATGCTATATGGAGAGTTGTCTGCAATGCTCTGCATATGGTACTGCTGTAATTTGATTTTCTGGGCAATAAAGAATTCCTTGTCAGGATTTTAACTGTTGACTGAGGCTTCAGACAATAAAGCAGTGGGGTGAGCTGGCACGAGACAACCCTTCAGAATTCAGGAAATACAGAAAGTAAACATTATCCACACAGCCCCACACACCAGTTACCCATAAAATGTCACACTTATTTTCCTTACAGTGGTCTCTGCCACGTGGAGCTCACCTGTACACCTGTACATGTGCTGGTGCATTTGTGATAAGGCAGAGTGTGATAAGCCACCAGAGATGATCCCTGTTCACATCTCCTCAGCTTAATGACAGCAGCACGACGTCTCATGTTCATTCTCTGCACGGTGGAGCCTTCTCTGGCCAGAATACAGGTTTGGGATGCTGATCCCTTCTTAGCCAGGGAGCTTTAAACTTTGCTGAGCTCATCAGTTGTCCAGTCGGACAAAGCCCAGCCTTAAGTGCCTGAGGCAAACAGTTAATCATGTTAGCAGTCCACTAACGTTCCAACTGGGAAGTGACAAAAAGTAAAGCAACATTCAGATTTGCTGTGTGGAAACACATCCAGATTAAATTTAATTTGGATAGTCAGGAAATAGGGGCACCTGTCAGTTCCTAGGTAACACGGGGATTTTTTTTCCGGCATCGCTTACTACCTTTGGGAAAAAAGCTCCTTTCTGAAGCCAAAAAACCTGACAAGGTGTAACTCATACAATGCCTTGTGCTGCATTACGATGGCTTACATTGGTTCATGTCTTGTCATATGACAATATAACATGACACAAACCTGCATGTACATTGCATTGGAGATTTATAAAACAAAGCTTCCCCGCTCGGCAGCAGCAGGGCTGGATTGGGAACCTGCCGAGGAGGAGCCCATAAAATATGCACAGCCAGCCCTCAACATGAGCACGAACTAATAGGATTGGAGAAGCAGAACTTTTCATTCCAGCAGGATTTCAGAACTGGAACTTCCTAACCCTGCGCTTTGATTTTGTTTTTTAATTAATTGCAGGAACATGGAAAATGCAAAACAGAAGCACAGGGTAGAGAAGTAGAGAGAGAAAAAAAAGAGGTAAAGATAAAAGACAGAAGAAAATTAATTGTTAATTATTTATTAGACGGTTCATTTGCTCACACCTACACTCCTGTGTTGGTGTTTTAACCCACTGTGCTCGTTCCTCAAGCTTGACCTCAGCCACATTAGTAGCTGGTTTCTTTTTCTTTTGTCACTTCTCATTAATTTCATCAGCTTTTTTTTTTTTTTTTTAAGAAAAAAAGATGTAAGATAGGAGCTCTATGTAACAATGTGAATAATTCTTAAGGGCTGCTCCTTTCCTAAGTTATGGCCAACAAACTCCCCAGCACAGCACGGTCGTGTGCAGGTTTTTGAAGGGAGCTGAGATGCACTTGGAGGCTCTGAGGGACAGAAGGTCCTTCCCAAATGGTTCCCAGGGCAGTGAGGGCACTACAAAACACACTTGCTCCTTTAATAACAGTTCTTCCCAAGAAATTAATCTCCTCCAGGCTCACACCTACCAGGAGAACGAGTCTCTAAGTACAACACGCACATGCAGAGGAAGACACCAGCATTTCTTTAATATATGATAACTGTAGCATTAAAGACAACTACAGTATATCCTGACACCTCCTAAAGCGTGGCTTGAAAAATAGAATCCCTGCAGCCTATATAACGTCAGGATTTGTCTCTGCAACTGTTTCAGTAAGTGATTATTTCACTTAAAACTTGTTTTACTTTTTTTCTTTTTTTTTTCTTTCTGTCTTGGCACGGTGCTTGCAGAAAAGAAGAGAATATGAAAAGGAATTTTTCTGGTTCCTCTACTTTGAAAATTAATTTCCTTACTTTCCTCTAGCCTTCTGAGAGAAAAAAAAAAATCTCTTTTCAGCTTAAAACTAACCCCTTGCAGATTTACTGTGACACATTCAACATGCAATAAGTTGTCCACCATGAGACCCTTGGCTCCCAAGGTAGCATTTATTTTAGCTACAAAAGGTGCAAAGCAGCCCGGATTTATATAAATGTAAAATAATTTCAGCAGTCTGACACAGGAAAGGTAGGTCAAATCATGCTTAGGACTTATGTAATTTTTTTTTTTAACTACCGAAATGTAATCATATCCTGGAGTGGGTGATCTCATCTTAGAGCAGGGAAAGTATAGTTATAGGAACAATAAAAAGGGAGAAAACCTATTCCATTCCTCACCATACAGAAGAAAAATAACAAAAAGCTCTTCTTTGATCTCTTTGCCAAATAAAGTACTATTCTAGCATTTGACATATGACTGCAGTGACCCTGAGATATGCCTCCTGTACATTACCTTTACTTTGTTTCAGCAAAGCCCAAACTGGTAACAGAAGTCCATCATTTACACTCAGCTCCTTTTAAACCATTTTTCACATTTAGTCCCTGATAGAAAAGGAACGTGTCTCTTTCCTACACTTGATTTATGACGTAGTTTCTAAGCAAAACACTTTTATCTGAAAGTATAGGTCAGACAAAGGAATAATGCAATCAAAGAGACACTTGCAGAAACATTATAAATACTGTATTTTATCCAGCAGAAGCCCCGTGCTGTCAGAAATGACTGGCTGCTCACAGGCACCAAAGTTCATTGTCTGTTGGGGGAGCAAAAATTGCAGTTAAGCTGGAAGAGGAATATCTGTCAGGCTTGGGGTTTTTTTTATATTTTGTGTTGGGGTTTTTTTTTGGTTTTTTTGGGGTTTCTTTGAGAAGTAATTCCATTATTTGAAAAAACTGGTGTTCCATGAACACTTGAGTGCCAAGAGGCTGTATTGGAGAAGGTGTTTTTATTGCTATAAGAATTTTATTTCATTATGCCAAGTGGTTCTGTAGAATCAATCTGTGGTAACAGGAAGGGTGGAAGTCACTGCACCTTTCATTTCAAAAGGTAGAACAAATCCACCACCTCTGTCACTGTCCTACCAGGTACCCCCAGTTCCAAGGCATTGCTCCTCCTAACAAGCCTGGGAAGGCATGGAAATCCTATTATTCCTGTTTCACAGAGAGGAAAGAAAGACATTGGGATAAGGAAAGGCTGAGAGAATTGGGATTGTTCAGCCTGGAGAAGAGAAGCTTTGGGGTGACCTAATTGTGGCCTCCCAGTACCTGAAGGAGATACAGGAAAGAGAGAGAGAGACTATTTCCAAGGGCCTGGAGGGACAGGACAAGGGGGAATGGCTTCACACTGACAGGGAGTAGGATTAAATGGGATATTGAGAAGGAATTCCCCCCTGTGAGGGTGGGGAGGCCCTGGCACAGGTTGCCCAGAGAAGCTGTGGCTGCCCCATCCCTGGAAGTGTCCCAGGCCAGGTTGGACGGGGCTTGGAAAGTCAAAGCTCTGCTGCCACTGTAACCCATGATAGTGCCTTTGTAAGAGATCCACTTTTAGTGCAGACACAACATATCAGTGACTCCAAATGTGCTCACTGATTGTTGAGTGTTCACTTCTTTTTTCTCTACTTTCATTATGAGTAACTATATATATATATATATTATCATATATATATATATGTCTGTGTGTTACAGAGACAGCAAATGGGTTTGTGTGCGTGCAGAAGAACAGTTTGATTGTCCCCAGGGAAAAGCTGACCACTAGTTTTTTTCACTAGTAAATTTATATATACATATATTCATGAAATAAACTAGTATATATATAAATAAGCTATACTATATTTATATATATTCTGGTCTATTTTAACTAAGAGAGCACCAGGCTGCCTCAGTGCACTCACTGAGGGTAGAAGGCAGCACTGAGGGTGAGTGAAGGGGAGATGGGGCAGTGGAGCAGAGGAAGGCTGAGGTTGCTGCTTGCCCAGGTCACAGGGAGAGGACTGGAGGTAGGAACAGGGAAAGGACAACTGAAAACTGCTTGGAGCAGCCTCCAGAGTTCTGAGCTTCTCCAAGCTGGGCAGGATTGACAGTCATCTGCTTTTCATCAAAATATCTCGCTGTTATTATTGCTTTTGGTTGTAAATCAATAGAGTGGAGCATAGTGACAGTTGAACCACTTTTCTCCTGGTAAGACGACCAGGGCTGATCTGCATATCCTGAGGAAGCTCTTTAAAACGGGAGGAACACGAGTCCCTGTTTTACAGGGAAACACAAGCACAAGCTTTCATCTTGCGTCTGGTGTTTGGATCCTGTAGTGACAGCTGCCAGCGAGCTGATGGATCCAACTTCGGAGAGGAGCCCTTCCCTTCCCGGGCAGGATGGCGAGCAGATGCTGAGCAGAACAATGGGAAACACGCCCCAGACGAGCGTCTGGACAGAAGGGGGCGAGGGTTATCCTTCCAACTGCCGGCTGGGAAGGGAACAGGGAAGATGCTGAATGTTTCAGTGCTCCAGCAAAGGCATAAACCAACAGCGACTGAAATTCAGAAGTGCTGAGGAAATGGCAAGGCAATGCTCAATACATTATGACCTTTCCTGCTATTTTCAAAATTGCAATCTTGGGGGGGGGAGAATAAAAAAAAAAGGAAGCCCACCCTCAGCACATGGCTGAAAACGTTATTAAAAGCAATGAATTATTTTTTATTGTTATGTTTAATTTTTGTTTAAAGTACCATTCGGAGCAGAGGCAGCACAGAGGATGCCTCCCTTAAACCGAAGATAAGTTTGATGTTTGAAAAGAACCAATTTATCTCATTCATTCTTTTACGTGCTCACTTATATTTATTTATATGCACACTCCTTCGAATTGCATTTTTATTTTTTACTAGGTGCAGTAGCTGTTAATGATCATATACAGTCATGAGAATTAAAATAGAACCCTGCATTTCACTTGGACACTGGAGCAGCACACACGGGATGCAGGATATATAAATAACAAAGACCTTGAATAATCACATACTCTATATCCTCTCTTACTGGAATATAAAAGCAAGCCCTAACCTATGACAAAACTTAATACAAATGAGATATGAAATAAATAAAATGCACAATGCTGGAGCTCAATTTGAACTGTTCAGACTTCATCACAACATATTGGAAAACGTGTGATAGGACAGGGAAAACCTTTGCATATAAATTATAGCTATGAAAGGATTTGCTGCTGCAAACAAGTGTAAAGATGAAACTTCCCCAAAACTTATATCAAGCATAAGATATTGTAAATAATAATTTACATTTAAATAGCACCTTCAGCTCTGGAGGATCTTGGAGCATTTTGCTAACCACAAGTGAAATGCCGTGGTGCAAACAATGTTTGCAGCACTATTTTGCTTCTACATTGCAGTATAAGGAAAGTAGCTTGTGTGGGGACAAAAAACTTCTGACCTCTGTGTGTACTACATTTACATTAACCAGGCAATTTTGGCTGAGGACACCAGGAGAAACCCTCTCTTTCCTGATTCAGAGTGTGGGAAGGTGTGTGCTCGGGTGTTTGCAAGGAAAGGAAAGGGGAACTCAAAGAACTCTTGGCTTCAAATCTGAACGAGCAGCAGAAAACCGCTAAAAATATAAATGTAAATAATATTGTTACACTTACAAACTACCTTTTATTTGACAAGTCTGGCCCTCCTCCCCGAGGAGGAGGCAGAGTTTTCTAATTTTAACAGCAGAGAAGTATCACAAAGGGAGGAGCTGGCTGTGAATTATCTATCCCAGGACTAGGAACTGGCCCCTGTGCGGAGTCCCAGACACACATAGGAGTGTTCCCATGGGTTCCCCCAGCACAGCCCCAGTTTGTCCCAGTCCTGACCAGCAGAGAGAGTGTTACACCAGTGAAATGGTTACAGGCAGTGTGGCAGCAGCACTGCAGAGCTGATCCATGTCAGCCCAGTGACTTTGACTAAAAGCAGGCTTCAGGATTAAATAGGACACGTGGAAACAAGGAAAACAGCAACAGCTTTTACAGACCGAGACACACAAGGTTTGTCAGAGTCAGATGATGCCACTGAGCAGCTCCACAGAAGAGTGTGGATTGTTTTTAGTGTGGATTTTAGGAAGAAATTCCTCCCTGTGAGGGTGGGGAGGCCCTAGTACAGGTTGCCCAGAGAAGCTGTGGCTGCCCCATCCCTGGAAGTGTTCCAGGCCAGGTTGGACGGGGCTTGGAGCAACCTGGGCTAGTGGAAGGTGTCCCTGCCCATGGCAGCCCAGTCAATAAAGGAGGATGTTACACATTATTTTCCAGGTATCAAAACAATTCATTCAGGAGTATTTGGCAATATAGAAAGACTAAGAATAAAGGAACAATGTACTGCAACAAAACAGAAAAGGAGCACCAGTGTTCTTCTTGAGAAGCAAACTGTTCTCATCCATTTGACAACGTGATCTGTCTTCTGCCAAACCAGTCCCCATTCTATGCTGTGCCTCAGGAAGCACAGAGGAACTCATGGATATAGCTTGGATGACCTCAATATATTTATTCACAGAAAAACTCAGTGTTATAATTAAAGAGTAAAAGAAATGTACAGCAAAAATGGACACTGAAAATACTTATAGAAAGAAATCAGCTTTTTTGCAATGGACAAGCCCTTTGCTGGTAAAAACAGATTATAAACTAGGAAATGATAGCAGTAATCCATCCTTTGTGTTTATACTTTAGGAATATCCAACCTTGAGGGTTTAGCATGCAGGTTGAAACAAATTACTCTGATCACCAATATCAAGGTGTCAAGCTGAGATATTACATGTCAATCATTCCATGACAAAGATAAAAGTGAACAAGATGCATTTCATAGTTAAACAGAGAGGGAACATGGATTATATATTTAGTGTCTTTTTTCCCAATATACCTACCAGCATTTCTAAGTCGTTTTAGCAAGAAACTTGAAATATAATCGTTTCAAGACAAATTACAGTGATGCTCTAAACAATGATGGAAGTCTCCCTAACTGTGGATTCTCCTCAAAAACAGAGTCAAGCCAATACCCGCAGACTTTATGAGAGTATGAATTGCATCTCCACGGAGAGTGCCCTGCTACCCACACAGATCAATTCACTCGACCTTTACATCTGCCCTACAGAGTTTAAGCAAAAAGAGAGAACAAGAGAGGGAGTGAGAGAGAAATATCATCTCAGATGCTCCCTTACAGGGATGGGGAGTGCTTGGACAGAGAGTTTCCCAGACACCCAGGACACAAACGCTGAGCTCTGAATTCAGCGATGCCTCAGGGAACGTGGCCTGGGGAACCCACAAGGCCCATCCATGAACCTGTGTGGGATCATCCCGGACACCCTGGACAAAGCCTCAGCTGCTGGTGGCTCTGGACATGCAGGGCAGCACAAGCTCCCCTCTCCTCCCTCGAGCTCCAGCTCCTGAAATCCATGGCAGCTGCACATGCAGCATCTAAGAGCTTTCTTGGATCTCGCCCACTGGACCAGATCCTCAGCTGGTTTCCCTGCTCCTTGAACCCTTGCCAAAGGTTTAACCTAAATGTGAGGCCAAGGGAGCCTCTAGCCTAGAAAGAAAGACTCAAGATATATGATCACTGCTCCCAGAAATATAAAAAAATATTTACAGAATTGTACAAACATCCTCCTCTCATTAACTCCTCTGCAGCTTTGCTGAAGACCCATTCCAAATATAACTGTGCAGTATATACTACGGAAGAACAAATGTAAATACATGCACAAACTTTTATTTAATCTCTGAAGAAAAACAATGTACATATTGATGGAGTCCCCTCTTTCCCCTTTACAGTTTAAATAATTTTCTTTAGTTGACAGAAATTAAATAAAGACCAAAAACCAGACAACTGTCACACATTATGGTATATTTCCTCCTAATTTTAAAGAATCAGCATGTATGAGAGATCTTGTAGCATATTTGTATGTGACAATTTATATTACAGATCTTAAATTTTACTGATTTTTTTCTTAATTGGTAATTTTCTCTATACAAGGAGTCCAGAATCTTACCAACAAAACAAGATTTCTATGGCCTTAGTCTGTGCAATTCTTGGCTGTTCAGCTATTGCTGAGAAATCTGCTATGAACCAAACCCCCTCTGCAACACCAACATATTACCAGCAAACAGGGAATTATGCTGTTCCAAACATGGGATATTCACCTGCAGGACTGTGTTCCAATTGGCTTTAAGTTTGCATAAATATTAGGCCCAGGTTTGTTTAGACAGCACTGGGCACACATTTTGTATAAGAAGTCTGTAGCTGGGGAATAACTGCTGACAGTCCAAATAAGCCTCCAGGTAGCACCAGCAGGATGACTGCAGGGACAGCCTTTTCTACATGGAAAATTCAGTAAAAGCAGTGGATTTTAAAAGCCAGCCAGGTTATGATGAGACATGAAAAACATCTCCGATCAAGCTGCTACAGGGGCCACAGGGGGTCAGAAACACACCTTTGACTGGCAAGCCATACAAATAGAATCATAGAATCCCAGCATGGTTTGGGTTGGAAAGGACCTTAAAGCTCATCCAGTTTCCCCCCTGCCATGGGCAGGGACACCTTCCAACCTGGCCCTGAACTCTTCCAGGGATGGGGCAGCCACAGCTTCTCTACATAACCACATTTCCTCACTGCGCCTTTCCAAAGGCATTTGCACACCAGGATGGATTTCCCAAGGGTTTATGAAAGAGGCTGGAACTGAGCCAGGCTTTGGCTGTGACGTGGTCTGATGGCAGTGCCCAGTGAGCTGCTGATGGTGACTGAGCTGGAGTGGTTCCAGCCCCACAAAGGTCTTCAATCTGGAGCTAAATTCCCTTTTCATTTCAGTCTTTATCTCCCCACTTGTCCTGGGAGCAAATTATGCCTTGCTGCTGTTTATCCATACTCGTCTAAAGAAGCCTTTGCTGTGCACATGGGGCTTCATTTTGTTATCCTGAGCTGTTCCTTGCACATCCAAAGTAAAACCAGAGGTAGGACTGGCTGAGTAAAGATTACATTGTTTAGTCTCAAAAACCAGCTGTGCAGAACCAAGGCATTTAACCTCAGTTAAGATCTCACTTTTATAACCACTTGGCCAGAAGGCAAAACCTTATCTCTGTGAGGAGCAACTCCTTTTTCAGAGCAAAACCCACACCAGCAATAATTTAACTTTTTTCTTTTCAAACTGGAAGTCTTGGATACAACTTCACTACAAACGTCCTAAAAAGTGAAGCTGCTATCTGTTGCCACCTGTAGTTTCCCCTGGGATATTTGTGTCTATGGCATGTCATCCCTTTTTCTTATCTGCCAATGGACCCACAGGAAGTGTTTCCAGGTGAGCTTTCAAGCACAGAGAAACCTGAGTGGTACAGGAGTAGTACAGGTGTAGTCTGCTGAGAATGACAGGGACAGCCCCTGTCACCCCACAGGAAGAAATGTCAACAGAACCATATACATGACTTTGAGGCCTGATTTTGTATTCTGCTTCCTTCATGTAGCTGCTGAAAACAGGGATCTCTGTTTTGCACCAGGGATATGACATTTCAAGCAGTTTTGACCCAATCTCCTTCACATAGGAAAGCACACAGACCTCGAGTCCAGCACTGCAAAAATCAAATGTCAGGCAAAAATTGTTTGTCTCGACCTAGTGAAAATGTTTTAGAATCTGCTGCTTAAATATGTTTATGTGTGTGTGTGTGTATACATAGATATATGTATATCCATGTGCACACATGCTACGTAATTCCAATGCCAGGAAAGAATGATACTGAGTTTGGTGATGATAAGAATGATGTAATGGCACTTAACACATTGGTAAGAGTGTACAAACAAACTTACATGGCAACACATGCAACAACTTTATCATCCAATTGCACAGTGTTACCACTTCCACTTACATATGTTAAGTCATTAGCTCTGTGTTTGATTGTTCTGACCTCTCTGATTCCAGGGAATGTTCTCCATAGAGACAAACACTGGTGTGAATCAATACTATGTAAATACACACAACTGCTATAAATAAGTAAACTATTAAGCACGAGGTAGAAAGATCATTTTTCATAACCATAATAATTATAGTCTTTGTACTGCAGCTGCAGGAAGAAACATAAGCTCAGAGCAGGACATCCTGTGCAAGACATGATGGGTTCAAGGCGTTACGAGTTGGTTCCTACCTCAAAGACCCCAAAATCTCTATAGGAGACACTAAAGAGTAGGAACTGCAAACCTGGAGGAATTGGATAACGTTCAGTCACAGATCCCATGGCACAGCTGGGAACTGGACAGACCTCCCCAGGAGGACCTCACCTGTAAGACAGATACTGCTTTTATCCAGCACTGTTGGATTCTCCTTGTCTTTACACAGACATGCTCAGTGGCAGAAGATGCAGAGATGATTTCCCCCTTTCCTTACATACTCTGTGCAAAAGACTGAAAATTCCTCTTTTTTACTTCATTTTCCCCCCCCTGTATTGTCTTTCCCAAAGGCCAGCAGGAAAAGCCATCACTCTAAAGAGAGCCCAGAGGAGAAAGTTCATGCCCTGGGTCATCTCTCTAACCCAGACTCACAGTGCTCTCACACGTTTGACGTTGAATCCCTCGATTATTAATAAGCCAGATTTGTCTACTGAGTTGGCCCTTGATTTTGTAACTCACTGAGCCTCACGCTGGGATTTCACACAGCCACAGATTCTCACAGAAGTAAGGACTGAAATGACTTATTCCAGACTAACCAGCAGTGCCCTTTAACACGTGTGACCAACTTGTGAGCAATCCCCCTGCAATCCCCCTGCACTCCCCAGTCTCTGGATTATATCAGTTATAATTTGGCTGGATGAAACAGCTCCTGCAGGAAAAACTGTGCTGAGGAGTGTGGCACAAGCCTATCCAGCTCTCCTAAGGAGAACACAAAAAACAACAGAGAAAACCCACTATTTTTTTCTCCCTGATTTTTTTGTTGTTAAAATATTTCGTTTATATCTCTTGCAGTTTTTTCTCCCAATAAACACTTATTTTTGAGTTTGTGTACATCAAGTAGGAGGACAATTTGTTGTAATTGTGAAAAGCATTCTTTACCATGAGAAGAAACAAAGATTCAGCTCAAATCCCCAACCAGAGCCTGCCTAGGTGGTGCTGAAATAGAGATATTATGCTGCTTTTCCTGCATGTCCTTATGCAAACAGGACGTTGTAAATGTCTCTTTTTTGAAAAAGGGCCTTGTATCTGGTCTTAGTTCTGCCCTTTGATTTATTAGGAGCTTCAGCTGCAGACCAAATAGGTTTTCCTGTCTCTGCTACCTCCTATTCCAGTCTTAAGTCATTGTGCTTTGAGACATGCTCCTTAAAGTACAAACTCTGTTACAGTGCCCTAAATAATATGTGATGCGAATAAGTGCTGTTAAAGGAGTTTCCTGTTTTGGTTTCCTTATTGGCACTCTGAGCTGAGCTAAAATCTCCAAAGGCCTCACTTAGTATGCAGATATTGAAACCAAACCAAAAAAAGATCCCTGCATTTGTTGTGCTGTAGCTTTAAATGCCCCTGGCAGAAACTTCATTTCTCTCCCTTTCTCCCTTTCGATCCTTCCCCCCTCTCTCTCTCTCTTTTTTTGATGTTTCTTCTTTCTCTCAGCCTGTCATTGACAGTAAGTGCAATCACATTACACACAGCTTTCTTTGGAAAGCCCCCTTTTTAATGATCTGGCAGTCTGTAGACACTGACTGCTTCCAGAAAAAATTTCAATCCCTCTTCCCACAGCTTCCTCAAGCTCCAATGATAAATGACACCTGTCATTCTGTCACAGACAAACGGCACAGATGGGAGCGTCAGTGATGTATGGCTCACCAGAACAGGAAATCAACTTTGTTGGTTTTTTGGTTGTTTTTTTTTTTTTTTTTTTTTTTTTTTTTTTTTTTTTAAACAGAAAAGAGCTGACCAGGACATTGTCACGAGGCTGTTCCAGGGGCCCTTGCCTGGAGGAGGAAGGGAGGCAGGCACGGAGGAACCAGTAGTTTTTAAGTAGCAGCTGCAGTTTAAGACCAAGGACTGCAGCTGTTCAAATGGTTTTGCAGTTTAGGACTTGAGTACATCTAAACAGGGACCTGAAGGAGAAATTGCTGCTTTTCCAGCCATACCTGCACTAATGTCACACCAGTGATCCACCTTCAGCACCACTCTGGCCACTGCCCTGGCCTGGGAATTGACTTGGACAACTTTACATGGGCTGCAGTTGGAGCCTGGATTAGACACATCCACAATTACATTTGATTTAATTTCTCTCAGTGATGGAACTGAACTGAAATCCTGGCTTTAAGAACACTTGAGAAACGGGGAAATTTAATTCTGAACCCATTTTCTGTCAGACAGGTCTTTCTTAAGCTTCTTTTAAAATCACTCATGTTTTTACTAGGAATTTTTTTTTTTTTAGGTAAATCACTTAGGCTGCCTGAGACACACAGCCACTTTTTCACTGCCAAGCAGGCAGACAATAAGCTCAGAGCTCTGACAAAAACTGCGCAGAAGTTTTTACCCCGTGATACCCTTCTTGATAAGAGAATTAAGTCCTGCCACTCTCCTCTTACAGAGCAGCTGGAGAGGAAACAGGAGCCCAAGTGGCCGCTGAGTAATTAAAGAATCTTCAGGAGGCCTGAGAAAGGCAAATCTCCCCGGGACTGCACAGGGAGGGAGGAAGGCAGGACTCTGCACTCAGACAGAATGAGAGTCTTCTCTAATCCCTGAGTGGAGAGATTTTTACAGATAACTCACTGCCCCTACAGGGAGTGTAAAATCCGTCCCTGCTCTCCACAGCCAAGTGTTGGACGCTCCCCTCCCGTGTGACGGTGTCATGGAGCCCTTTCCGGATTTTGTTCCCGAGCAAACACAATGCCGCCGTCTCCCGAGACAGAGATAAAGCAAACGGACCATTCTTCCTGCCTTGCTCGCAGAACTTATTTACAAAATCATCTCTCGGGGGTAAACACGGCTCTGTGCAAGAAAGGGAGTAAAACTAGACCCCAAGAAAAGTGTTGATTTGCCTTGCTGCCCGCGCTGGAAGCGCAGGGATGCGGCTGTGGAGCGCTCGCCGCGATTCGGCTGTAGGGTTCTGAAAAGATTAACGTATGTCATGTGACAAAATCTCCACATGCTGCAATGGAAATATATCCCTGGGGGCTGCATTTTCAAAAGGAGCTGGGTGATAATGCTGCCTTTCCTGCACGTTTATCGAATTGGATGTGTACAGTTGCGGGTACAAAAAACTAATCAGGAGTCCAAAGTGACGTGAAATACAACTAAGTGTGCAGGCAAAGTTAACAAAAGGAATTTCATCACATTTTAGATGCTGATTATCAGCAGCAATAGCCTAGGGAGAACTTTGGAGCAAATTCCTCGGATTTTCCAACACTATCTGGGCTGCTCCAAGTGCTCCAATAGGGTTTCATACTCTAAGTCAATGTGATGAAATGTATAAAATGAACTGAGTGATTGCTGACCCTAGAACGTGGATGGCTCAGGATTATACATATTCAAGGCATTAATATCAAGCCTTTCATCATCCATCAATGGTAGCCCACATAGATCACAGGAAATTTTCATTGCATGGACAGATTTTTGTCTTTCTATAAATTAAGAATAGGATTCCTATGGAAAGTAGAAAGGTAGGAATCATCAGGCAGCTCAGCCTATCAAGTTCACCTATGATGTCAGCAGGTTTGAGATGAAAAACCAACTTTTCTAAGGGCAGAAAAGAAGAAATGATCACACCAATGAGCAGTGGTTGAAGGTGGGATGTAGGGAAATTACTTTGCCAACAGATCCATGCTATTCCTACCAGAGGAAATAGGGAAGAGGATGGTGGGAGTCCAAAGAGCACTGGCAGATTTAAATAAGATCAAGCTCTCTTAGTCTGAAGCATGTTTTTATACCCTGCCATGACAAATGGAGCAGCAGCACAAGCCCGTGTAAAAGGTGAGAGGGAGAAGACCAGCTCCACACACTTGCAGCAGTAATGACACAACCCTGACAGAGGCCTGTGTGTCCCTCAGCCTCAACCTGCACCCACGTAACTGCAAATCCATTTTGTCCCTGGTGACAAATGAACCCCGGACACGAAGGACAGAGAACTGCAGGAAGTGCCGAGTGTCCAACCCGGCCCCTCCACGGGTCCCTCTCCTGAGCTGCTCAGCCCACGCTGCGCTCGCTCCAGAGCAAAGACTTCACAGGGAAACTTGGACTGAGCGGGAGCACCTGGGGCAAAGTTTCTTTTCTTGTTCTGTTTCCTGAGGATACAGCTGAGTGCGATTTTTCTGGCTTCCACAGTCACTTCTCAGCCCGAAACAGATGCAGTTTTTCACTAAGAAAGATAACTCACAAGGAGAATTTCCGCTGCTATCCTTCTCCATTAGGAGAGAAAATTAAAATATCCTTCAGGAGGGAATACATAACAGCTCTGTGAATTTAACAAGGGGTTTCTGCAAGCACTGAAGAATATCCTGCAAACATACTACAGAACAGAACAGTGTACATTAGAAAAAAAGAATAACTATGATAATGCCAAGAGAAAAACATTCTGTAATGTCAATATTGTTGCATCAGGATAGTTCTAGCCAAGGATATTTTAAGCTTTGATCAAAACTGTGAATCTGTTGAGGCGGAATTATAACCCCATGTAGAAAAATTCTGAAATTTTTAATGACAATTAAAAAAGTATCATGTTCTGGAGAGACCAAAAATGAAACAGAGATCCTGAGCCAGTAGATAAAATTTACCAAACCAAGCAAGTGAGAGAGAATCTGCTGGAGCCTTAAAACAGAAAATGAAAAAAACCCAAAAGGCAATCCTGGGGAAGATTTTTGAAAGCACTTGGGAAATTTAAATGTCCACTTGCCACGGCCCTTTAGTGAGAATTCAGTACCAGATTGTTCTTTTTACCATTGAGAGTCTCAAGTGATGGAGTCACTTGAGGAAAACAGGACAACAGCAAACTGAACACGCTGCAGGGTTAATTTTCAGCAATGTGCAAGAGATGCTGACAGACAAGCCAATGGGCCAACTGGGAAAGAACTGGGACCTGCACCAAAAATGTACTTGTCAAGTAGTTGCAGATTTTTTTTTAGCTGTTCTGGGATAAAATTGACGTGTTTTGACTGATGAATCATGAGCAAAGATTGCCCAGTGTGCTCAGTTTGAAATACCAGCTTCTACCTGTGTGTGCTGGAACACTCTGTTCCCTCCTCTGAGCATTTCTTTGGCAAATCTGTTCTTGAACTAACAGCTAAGCACAAATCCTTC
The DNA here is from genome assembly GCF_001715985.3 of Manacus vitellinus. Taxonomy (NCBI): domain Eukaryota; kingdom Metazoa; phylum Chordata; class Aves; order Passeriformes; family Pipridae; genus Manacus; species Manacus vitellinus. The sequence goes on along the minus strand of NW_021939960.1, from coordinate 2,702,613 downwards.
AGGGTGCAATCCTGTTCCTCTCCAACAGGGATGAGACCACTGAATCCAGCTGGGAGCAGTACCAAGTTATTAATAGGGAGGCTTCACACGTATCAAAATTTTGCAAAATAGGCATTTCTTCACATGTCCCTTGCAGCATGTTGGGACAGAGACATTTAGTGAAAGGTGTTTGCTGCCATCCATTACACCTGCCAGGATGTGACATTAGCTATCAAAATAGATGACATGGGGGGGGCTGGTTGCTCCTTCTGTTGTTCTGAGACCTCTTTATCCCAAGGAATTGTGCTTCTCTCCTCTTTGTCTCCCTTCAATCTCAATACCTTCAGCTGCTGTGGAATATGATGGTGATAACTCCAAGTTTCATCAGACTGGAGAGGATGGATGGTGGCAACTGCGTGGGATTTTCAAGGTCCTTATCCCAGTCAGTGTCATCCTGTTTTCCATCACTTCCAGAACCCATAAGTGCCCATACAGAACCGCTGGCATTAGGGCCTTGCACTTCTGTTCCTCCGAGAAGTTCCAGGAGGACAGAGCACTCCACAAATGGTGCTGTTTGAAATTTGAAGCAGCATCTAATCAGAGTCTAGTCAGTGCCTGCTGGGCCTTTTAGAGTTCACTGATGTAGATGTATCAGAAAAATTGCTAAGAAACAACTTTAAGTGCTTTTTCTTTCTCTTTAATGCCTTATCTCAGTGCCTCCTGCCTTTGGTGTCCTTTCCTTGAGGTCTACCTACTTAACATGGATGTAAATTCATCTGAATTGCAAGATGGTAATGCAGGAACACACTGTGGGGTCTGACTTGTGTTGGAGAGGCTTTTCTGGCTCCTACTTAGGGAAAAGCACAGAGATGTGTTCTCTTCATCTAAGCAGGGATCCTAATGGGAATGTTCATGCCTCACTGAGATCCTCAGGTGAACACGACCAGGATCTTAGTAGAACTTTAAAGCTTGGTAAAGCCCAGTCTCCTCATGTTCCATAAATATACAAGGCATTCTCTAACTCCACTTGCAGATAGATAACTACTTCTTCATGTAAGTTAATGCTCATATTTATGAATTTTGCTAAACTTAATGGCTAAACAAAAGTAGCTGAACAGCGAGAATCCAATCAAAAACATTTTGTGAGTATAAAAAGCGTTATGTCATGTCAGCAGAGGATCCCACAAAAGTAACACGATGTGATGTGACACTACTCAAGCAATGTAATACAACATGGCACCACCAAGTAAGCAAAAAAAAGCCCAAACATTTTATTTTTAGCTGAGATGCTCATTACCGTCCAGTGTCTGATCTGAATGGTTTTTGACGGACTTAAGTGGAGTGAATTTGGCTGATGTCATGGGTTTAATAGCTATTTGAATTATCCCAGTCTTCCAGCAGCTCACTAAATTTTTAATCTTTTCTGTTCACTATGAGGACAAAAAAAAAAAGTATCTTCTAAAATAATGGCCTAAAACGCTGTCATTGCACACTCTAAATGCTGCAGCATTTGGACCAGACCTCTCTAATGTGTGTCACTCAAAAGGGACATTTTTAAAAGCTTTGTGAGATTTTGAGCAACTACAAGAGAAGTGGAAAACTGTTGCCCGGTCCTTGCTTAACCTGTGGCAAAGAGAGCCACGCACATGCAACAGCAGCTCCTTCTAAAAGCAGGTCTGAGGGATTAGAGACACCGGTCTGGTACCCACAGATGGGATCACAGCACTCAGAACAAATGGAATCATTTCAGGACACATTTTAAGGGATTTCTTCCCAAATCCCAGTTGCCCCGACTGGCTGGGAAAAGCCCTCCACCAGATTTTACAAGCCATGGCCCCAGACCTAGAGGAGAAATAAAATGTGAGGGTGGGAGAAGGAGGCAGGGAACTTGTGGCTCCCTGTGAAATGTCCAGTGGGCTCGAGCTGAAGTGCAAGCTCAGCCCTCAGTTCCTATCAGCATTACAGCCAGGAGGTTCTGGCATGTAGCACTTGCTCAGCCCTCAGCTCATATCAGCATAAACACTTCATCACAGCTGACACGCTGATATGCTAAATGAGTAAGTGCAGTGCACAAAGAGGTCACAGAGAAGTTAACTAAAGGGATTATAAGGGACAGTCAACACACTTCAAAAAGAAAAAACCTGATAGGTGCAGAAAACATGGTAAATGAGCCCGAAGAATGCAAACCCTCCGCCGTGCACTCCATTACAGCCCTGACAGTCCAGTTCCAAACAGTTAAATATGAAACTGTCAACAAGGGCCTGTCTTAATAACCAAACTTGAGGCCTTTTATCCTGGAAGATTTATGAAGTAATTTTAAAGAGGCCCAAGCAAACATCTGTCAATAAATTGAATGCCGGCTACAGGATTTACAAGCAAGACAAGAATTTCTCATTAAGTGCACATTAGCACTGTGGGGATCATAAATAGTAAGAGGGCAGGATGCTGAGCCTCTCAAGCTGTCATTAAAACACTATCTAAGAACTAATGAGGAAGTGATGGAAGGATACTAATGATCCCTCAGGCTCCTTTCATTCTGGGTGGAAGAGGAGAGTGCGATACAGTCGCAGTTTGCCACAGCCCAAGGGCTGTGGTACAGGAGGGAGGTTTTAGGGAACCTCCCAAGCTCTATCCCTGCAAACCCCCAGCTGCACATGGACCCTCAGTGCTCACTGGTGGGCCAGCAATGGTTGGTTGTGGCTCTGTCTCCAAATCACACACAGCTCAGGGTGACAAATGAAGGGGCAGGTCCCGGACACTGCTGAGGGCCAGCGAAGGTGTGTGAGTCACCCCGGGGAGATCTGCAGTGCCCTGCAGGTGAGACAGTCATTTTCAGAGGGAAAATAACTTGCTAGTGATTGTGAGCTTCTCTACTGAAAGATGTGAGCTTCTATATTGAAAGGTGAGGTTGAAGCAGCAGATTTCTGTGACTGCCACTGTCCAAGCAATGACGTGGGTCTGGGGCAGGACCTCAGCTCTCAGCCTTCCCAAAGATCTAATGGAACAGGGGAACCCCTTGTGCAGAGGAAAGTCTGGTTAGATTGCTCTATTTTCTACCAAGAACAGGAATCTTCCCTTTGCTTGTGTCCCCCAGCACAAGGACCAAAATGATTACTAGAACATAAAAAACCTATTTCTACCAATAAAAATAATTTCTTTGGGTCTACAGTACCTTGGCACTTAAACTATAATGTAGTTACATTCTTTTCTGTAATAGATGCTTGAACACACTATTGATGCTGTGGATATATGTCTCTTCCTGAGACTTTTGTCTGCAGAAGAAATCAAATGAACATAACCAAAGTGCACGTTATGAGAAAGACATTATATTAATGAGTAGCAGCACGTAGCAACAAGTTACTACTCAGTTAAAAACCTCATTCAAAAGGAATATCGTAGTTAAAACCTTTAAACATGCAGCTTTCCAAATGAGTTTGTCCATAAACAGCAATTGTTAATAACTTGTATTTAATAGACAGTTGTCTACAACAAAATTGACTCATAAAAAGACAAACTTTAACTTTTCCAGTAAAGGATAGTAAAGACAAATTCAGCAATTACATGAACATCACGCTCCAGACCAACTTCCTCCCAATACTGGAGATGTAACACAATCAAGGGAAGTCCAGAAATTGTGCAAAAAGGATTCAGAACTGAGACTTTCACTAAACCAACAGCAAATACCTGAAATAAATATTGGCCAGATGGTATAACCTATATCCACTGAGTCACTTTGTCATCTCCCCTGTTCTCTGCAGCCCAGGTTCTGCTCAGATGGGCTGGTTTCCAATATTTCACTAACACTGAATCAACCAATAGGATCAATGGATTTAACTACTAGTCAGTGCAAGTCAGGATAGAAATTTCACCCAATCTAATTAGTCCTTGTGATGTTATGGCAAGTATGGAAATGTATAATTACAGTGTAATTACACAGACACCATAAACTCAGCAAATTGCAAATTCAAGGCTAAATTTCAAAATTAGGTCATTTGAGTGGGTTCAAAATTGGGCAAAACCTGTTTGCTCATCGCTGACAATTATGTTGTCAGCTTCTCCAAAGCCAGGCACCTCAAAAGAGCATCCAGCTGTTTAACCAGATCAACTGCCTGCCCTGTGTGAGGATGGGAGTGAACTCCCCAATTACAGATTGATGCTGAAAACAGTCATTTTTGGCTATATGAGAGAGAACAGTGTGAGCACAGCAGTTGTGTGGATGCTGCTCTGCCAGTGTGGGGACACTGCATTTTGGCAGAACAGTCTGGACCTGTATGGTTGTGCCTTTTTAGGTCATTCCATGTGCTGCACTAGATGGGACTGTGTGTGGGGACAGACGTGCTTTGGCTTTTCTGTGGCCAAATGTCACACAAAGGCCGAGTGCCCCAGTTTACCCCAGGTACAGAGGTTTGCCCCTCCTGACTCGAGATGAGCTCAGCTGGTCAGAGCATGGTGCTAATAAAGCCAAGGGTGCAGGTTCAAGCCCTGCCTGGGCCATTCTCTTGATGATCCCTGTGGGTCCCTTCCAACTCAGAATATTCTGTGAACTTTGTGGACATATCAGCGAGGTTCAAAACCAATAACTATCCTTTTGCAGCAGGAAAAGTTTGCACTTTAAGGAGCAACTCTAAATCCTGATGCAACCCCCCTCCTATTGCAGGGAGAGAACCATTTGTGCCAGTGATGTTCCCAGAGGATTCCCAGGACACCTGTAAAATGACCCAGCTTCAGGCTGGCAGGAGGCAGCAGAGCTCTCCCTGCCTGTAGAACTGCTGGCTGAGGGCAGGGCACACAGGTAAAGCTATATTTTAAAAAGCAATAAGGAAGAGTGTCTGTTTTCATCTGTTCCAGTAAAGCCCACCCTGCTTTAAACATTATCTTTTTGTTGTTGTTCAACGAATGTTTTATGGGGAAAAACGCCTACAAGGACCATCCATCTGCTGACCCAGCCGTGGGTGCTAATACACGTAATGGAAGAGAGATTTCCTGCTACAGAGTCCTCTGCAAACTGCAGATCTTAATCCTTTGTTTTAGATACTGATTCCACAACTTTAATATAAGTAATTAACAAACTAAATTCATTTAGTTCATCAAGATCTCAGGCAACGAGTTCTGAATGGAAAATATAAGGAATTTTATTTTTTTTCTTGACCTTTTCAATGAAATAAAATTGATGCTGTTTTTAGGTAAGGTTATTTCCATAAATATTGAAGGATTTTAAGCTTTAATATTAACTTTATCTCAAGTATGGAAAGGAAGAAGATGTTTATATTGATTTGCATTTATACTTTGTACTGTACTGCTATTATAAAGGGGGTTTAAATATAGGTTTTACCATTTGAGCCCACTTGAACTGTTATGGCAGGATAAAGGTGCTCTTAATCCCTAAAAGGATCAGATCTTCTCATTTAAAAACACACACCTGGTTCATGGTAGCTGAACCAGAATTTCTAATTATGAAAAGCAGGTTTCATATCCAAATTTAGCTGAGTTGTATAAACCCCCCAGGTGTTACCTTACGTTTTTTTAGCATATATTAATGTTATCAGACTTGCTGACTCATGAAACTGAGGTTATAGCATTTTTAGCTATGCTGAGAAATTAATCCACCATTTGAAGAGTTCTGTGCTATTCTTTGTCCTGTATTTCTTGCTTTGAGTCTTCCTCTTATGTTATCTCCATTTTTTGGCCTTGGAAGGCTTTAGTGGTGGGGTGATGAATATCAGACCATCCACTTTTGATTCCCCTAAGTTTCTGAGGTGCATTTTGTTGTTTGTAGTAGGTGAAACTTCAAAAATTCTAAGGCTGGAATTCCCATTTATTCATCTAAACTATCTCCCTGATCCTGCAAGTTGGGCTAAAATTAGTAGTTGGGGATTTCAAGCCCTCCCACTTCTGATAAGGCTGAGAACATGATCTTCTGTAGCCCTTTAGGTGCTTCTGCTTCTGTCATTAGCTGAAAACCAGAAGTGAAAACAATTCTATATTATCTTTCCTGACTAAAATGTCAGAAGCAGGGCCAGTCCCCGGGTCATTTCACTGGGAACGGACACAGTTGTGTCCCAGACACGGGAATGGATGTTCTCCATGTTCTCTGCCCTGCCCCCAAGGCCACAGTCAGAATTTCATCTTAAAAATTGCTTCTGTACCGACTTCTGATGCACTTGTAGCTCCTGTAGCACAACAGGATTAACTCTTCTCGGGCTTTCACTCTTGAGGAAAAACACCCAGACTCTTGGCTGTCCCTCCACTTCCCACAGCTACACAGAGGAAAGATGGGCTTAAAGACATAGGGGCAGAGCAGGTGCATGGAGGTCTGTCCAAACCCGTGTCCCACCCAGCCCTCCCAGCACGCTGGGCTCTGAACATTTCCCTCATTGTGTCTATCAAGGACAGTAGGAAGTACAGCAAGTTTTCCGATGAATGTTATCTCATTTATTGAGAAAAAAAGATGCGAATTCTGCACGGGCAGTAAAAGGGCCTTGGGGGGAGGGTAACTGTAATTTCACCCTTTCAGTGCCTCTTTGCATTGCTCCATTTATAAAGGGCTCTACTGGTGCTGTTTTACCTCTGTAACACACACTTTCCCTCTATCCCAAGTCCAAGTGTATCTTCTTCATCTATTTGCACCACAATGAACACTTTTTTTATTTTTTTTGCTAATGCCTTGCTGAGCTGATGAATAAAATCCCATAGACTCTAATAAACCACTGAAGGATAATTCAGAATTATGTCCCGTGGAAAGCTTCAGTAAATAATAAAAGCATAAATATACCAGCAAGCTCATGTTATCCACTGCGGGAGACATTCAGAAATGAGAAGTTACATCTGTGCACAGTGACACATGTTCAGTGCTGGATCTCTCTGTGCATTCACATATGTGATGGAAGGTTCAAATTTAGAACCTGCTCTATGGAACATCATCATTCCTCTCCAGCTTCCTCACTAGGAAGGTTTACTCTATTTGTTAAACCTGGGTGGGTAAAGTTTCTTTCCTGTGTTAGTCAAGTGCAAATGAATGAACAGAAAGAGATTAAATGGCAACTCTAATTAAGCAGCTTATATGTCACAGCACACTAACACCAACATATTGGTTTAGGTACTGCAAATTATCAGTACTAAACTTCTTTAACTGAGTCTAAATTTCCTCATTATTCTGCTGAGGGACAGAAAATTAGACAAAGAAAGCATCAGGGCAAAGGGGCCTGATTCCAAACCAGGCTTTAATGAATAATAATAGCTGGCATTCTGTGCTGTCTCACAGACTTTCCCTTTTCAGGTGATGCAAATCCTTAGGCTTTGGCTGGTGCTGGCAGAGCCCGTTCCCACCTGAGGGGGAGCAGAGCTTTTTCTGGGGATAAAGCGAGCTGCAGGAGGGGCTGTTTGGCCCTTTGGGTCTGTGTGTGGATGCACAGGCTGAGCTCACTGCCAGAGGAGCAGGGAGCTCTTTCTACAGGTCAGGAGAGAAAGGTGGAGAGAGGAACAGGCCATGTCTCGGGTCAGAAGGGCAGTAAGTGGAAGGAAGAGCTCTCCAGCAGCCTTGGCTCAGGTCTCCTCTCACACATTTTCTTCCCCTTCTCCTTCCCCCTCTCTCTGGGTTCCTATTGTCTGTCTCCAGACTTCCACAGCAACAAGGGCATAAAATTCACTCTCTGGCCTTTAAGAGCTTAACGGGGAGACCTTCAGTGTGCACAGTTGTTCTGCTTTTAACTTATTTTTGCAAAGCAGGTATATTTCCAACCAAGAATTAGAGAGAGTGGCCTCAGGCTAAATTGCAGGGAGTCCCAAATGAGTGAACCCTTTGAGAGGAGAATCACTGAAGAAGAAAATGAAGATGACAAGGCTGTTGCTTCTTAATAAACATTATCACATTTTCACCATGCATTATTTATTACTTTTCTTCCACTGATTTATGTTCTAAAACATTTAATCTCATATGTATAACTATATATGTACACATATATTTAATTATCTTTTTTTTCCCTAAACAAATCTCAAGTTAAGAGTTCCTTCTTTGTTTTTGCATTCTTAAATTAACATGTTAATCCTGGAAAATTATTCATTCTTTTTTTTTTTTTTTTTCCAATCAGAGTCTAAACATGATTAAATTTAAAGGCATTTGACTGAATGTTGTAACGTTATATGTTTTATATGTTTTCCAAAGTTAAAGATGGAACACTGTGATCAGTCCTAATGTTCCTACCTGTGCCTATGGTTTCTCTAAGCATATTCCCTACTAGTGGTTTCATCTGCTTGTCAACTGCTTTTGTGTGAGGCCATGGGGAAAACGATTAACTTGTTTTGCAAGATACAAAAGATGCAGTTTGTGAACTCTGGTCCCAGAATGAGCGAGGGAAGAGCAAGGCTGGGATGGCTCCAGGCTGAGTCAGAAGTAGCACAAGGAGTCTGTGCAGCCCTGCCTGGGATCCAGAAATCCACAGAAACTCCAGCAGGGAGAAGCCTCGGTGGGACTGGTGTGGTGGCCATGAGGTGCTGTGATGGGGGTGCTGCAGAGCCAGCAGCCAGGCTCTGAGTCCCTCTCTGCCCACAGACTGTTTCCCTGGGACTCCTCAGGGCCAAGGTCCTGCTTTTGTGGAGAAAACTGCTCCTGGTTTAGGAGTGCTGGGGAGCAGTGAGAGAGGTCAGACTTTCCAGCACAGGACCCTCCTCTCTTATTTTACTTTATGGTCAGACAGACTATTTTTATTCCGAGATCTGCAGCTGTCCAGTAAATATATAACTTTGTTAGGAACCAAGCCTGCTCCAGAATGATACCTTTGTGGACACTAAAAACAATTTAATGGCATGTCACAATAGCAATTCACTCTGCTAATAGCCCGGCTCAATAATACTATATTGCATAAACCTCCTTCAGTCTTCTGACAAATAATTCACCTTTATGCACTCTGCAGCAAGCTCCATTTCACTAACAAATATATTTCTCCCTTACACCTACAAATAAATATCCAGCATCTTCTTCCTGTACCATCAGCTGTTCCCGTGCACGAGGTCAGCAGGGCCGTATTTCTACCCCAAATCACCACCTCCATCTCAGCCACAGAGACCATCATATTTTAACTGGCACATCAAATCACAGGGAAGGGTGCAGGGAATGAAATCTTGGAAAAAAATACGTACATTTTGATACGTCTCACAAGCAGCAGCAGTGAAAAGTTTAAATACTCTGTATGTCAGGGCAGCCTCAAACAAATGTTTATGGGCTTTGCTTTTGCAAGCATAAGGGTTTGGGGAAGCACAAACCTCAAGATGTCTCTTGCTTAAAATGCAGTGAAAACTCGGAGAGCAGGCAGGCACCTCCTGCCATCCTGCTTCTCTTGCTTCTTTTTTCGGGAGCCTGCCTGCTCCAGGAGGGATGTGTTGGGTCTACTGCACAATATGATGCAATATTCAGGGCTGCTTCCCGAGCCATTTGGGGTGAGTCGTTACCTTGCTGTGGGGCGGAGCTGAACCGCTCCTGTAAAAGCACAGCTGGCTCCGAATTTGGGGAGTGGCCCGTTTAAGGTGGTCTGTGGACAACACACCCAGGTATCCCCTCTGTGATGGGCACAACCAGCATTCCTGGTGGCTCCCTATGAAAGGAGTTTAATGTTCTCAATTTCCTTCCTCCTCCAAGTGGGGAGAAATTCTTGGTACTGGATTATCAGCAGGGATTCAATGGGCTTTAACCACTGCCAACCAACCATCTTGCAAGGATTCTCCCCAAAATCTTGGAGCACACTGGGGGTAGTGTGGGTGATATGGGTATTGTAAATTCCTGCACTGCTGCTGTTGTATACATTGAAAATTACCTTTTACAATGTCTGAGTTCATGTTAAGAGACAGGAGAGAGAAAAAAATAAAAATGCAAATGTTGCAGGTACAAATAGAATTTCCTCTATATTTTTATTTTGCTATGTTATCAGCTTACAACTCAGTATAAATTCCTCCTTTCCTAGAAATGAGACTCAAAAGATATATTTAGAAATAGGATCATCTATCAAAAGCTTGGGTTTGTTTTTTTTTCCTCCAAATATCTATGTAGAATCTGCTAAAACCCAACTGCATCCTGTTCCTTTAAAACTACTCTAAAATGCTACGGTTAAAAAAGGCCATTTTTGTAGAAGAAACTATTTGTATCAAATATCATGAGAAAATAAGTGCATCATGACAATTTTGAACATCTTTTATGATTTGATTGTCAGTAACGAGGCCCACAGGAGAGTGATAAATGTGAGGCACGAAAAATATCTATTTCACTTAGATAGCAAATTATGCAACTCAGTGCTTGATAGCACTTGGCAAAATACAAATGTAGTTGAATGGAATTGAAATTGTTGCTCTCTGCCTAAGACACAGGTAATATCACCAGGGGTCCTGTCTTTAGATATTTATAAGAGCTAAGAGTTTAAGTAATAGTAGCAGTAATACAAAATTACCCTTAAACATTGAAAACATTTTTACTTTGTTACAGGGTGTAATTTACACTTTTTCTCTAATGGCTTACAGACTGAAAATGATATACTAATGCAATTTTTCAAATTTAGTTACCTTTTTGTGTTCTAAAATTATGTGCTCTCTCTTTTCCCTGTTTGTCACTTTTCAGATTCCATTTAATTCCATGTTCATAGAGTTTCATAATTTATCTACTTGTCATAAAAGTTTTCTAGACTTTTAAAAATACGAAATACTCCCAACAAACTCTGACAAAAATGCTTCCAGTTCAACTTGTAGAAATTTTTCAATTTTGTTTTGAACTATTACCATACATTTTGTTGGTGGGCTGAGATTTTTCATACAGTGGCATCAAGCAAGGGAAGGAAAAAATGATCAGAGAAGAGATTCACTCAAACCATTTGTATTAACCTGTCTCTACACTTATAGATTTATATTCCTGCTTATCCTGCATAGAAGGATAGGAAGACAAATATAGGAATGTGCTGTATAGCTGTGCCTTAGCACAGGATAGGAAATGAAATTGTGAAACTTTCAAGATTTAAAAATTTTCCTTCTCCCAAATCACAAAGAAAAATTTATGTCATTGGATAATTAAAAAAAAATCATATTAACTGAAGTGTTTAGTTTTGATCATTTCAAATCATGTTTCCCCAGTGCTGATACTTTTACATGTTCATTTATTTGTTTTATGGGAGCTTTTCTTCCAATTAACTTGAATTTCGAAACCAAGAGCTGTTTCTACTTAAGCAATGTGAAAACAGACTATTTTGACAGGATGCCTCTTAAAAACTTACAAAATGATATTTCTCTAACCCACCCTTTTCACTCAAATGAATCATGTTTCACTGTCACCAAATGCAAGGTTTAATCCACGATGTTGAGATCACATTTGCTGTGCCTCTCTCTTTCTCCCTCACCATTTCCAGCACCATTTGAGCCCTTCATGACCACGACACCAAAAAATGTAACAGCCCAAATACAGACTCCCTACTAGGACATCTTTTGGGTGAAGGATCCAGGGGGATTGTGAGAGGGGATGAGGGGGTTTCCCTCTTGGTGACCTCTGTCCACTTCTCTCCAGGGGCTCTGCTCTTGCTGGAGCGCTTGGGCCCACTTGGTATTGAGGTGATCCTTGGCATACCCCTGTGTCCTTCTCCTTCCTCTGCCTCAATGTGGCAAGAAACTCATCTTGTACCCCGTGTGGTACCCACTCACTTCCCAGCACCCCCAAGCCCCAGTGATCCCCCTCACACTGCAGAGAACAGGGTCAACATAGATCATGCAACTGGTGAAGAGGGGATGCAGTGGAGAAAACTACGGAAAAAATAACATAAAAAAGATTAATTGCAATAGAGAGAGAACTGCAGGCTCAGAGAAGAGAAAAACAGGCTCTGACCATCTGCAGCTATTAAAAGGCTCAATTCATATTGCACACGAGAAGAGGTGTCACCCTCATAGCTCACAGCCCAGTTTTAATGTGGGTAATTCCCTACATTCCCCTAAAAAATTCAATTTGACACAGCATTTTATTCCTTTTGGCACTGCCTTTCGTGTAAGGTTGCTCTGCTCTGTTGAGCAGTTGCCTTTTTCACCCTGCCCATGACTTTTCAGCAATAATGGACAATGTTATTGTCAGGTCCTAAAAATCCGTCACCTGCACCTTTTATTGCTTTGCAGAACTTTGCCTGGAGTCCAGGGGAGCTTTTAGTTTTCCATGTCTGCTGTTCTTATCTTTCTGGGATCAAATGACAGCTTCCTGGGACCCTTGTAGGGCTGACACTGTGCCAAATAAGGCAGAAAGAGATGAATCCTCCTTTTCATATTCCATTTTCACGTCACTGTAAACTTGCAGCAAAAGATGCCAGAGAATGACGTACTTAAGGAACCTGAAAAGCTGATCAGCAATTACTGGGGTTAACCAAAGGGATCAAAATTCCTAAAAATGGCAATCCTGAGGAACAATTGTGAATGAAAAGAGGCAGCAGTATTTTTATGGGATGTGTGTACAAGTGCCTAATGTAGTTGTAAATAAGGCATTTAAATGACTCGGGGATCTGCAACCTCTCTGGAACTCTCCCGGGGAAGCTGTTGACAAATTAAAGCTGCTATTGCTACTCTTCCATTAGCTTTTGTGTCCTAAACACATCATTAGGTGGTATTTCATGGCATAAAACTCTTACCTGCTTAAAGATTGATTTGAAATGGAAGACTCTTACAAGAATATACAGTCCCTTTGGGTTCCAGCAGGGAGGATCAGTCGGAATAAATTTATGACTTGAAGATGGTTTTGTTTATTCAGTCTGAAAATGCTTCATTTTTTTAAATATTCTCCTATTTATAAATAAATAATCTGCTGAAAGTGTTCACCAGATTATTACTATGGATACTTTAGTTTTGAGCAGTTTGCTGCATATCTTAAATATTTCAAATGCAGATATTTATGATTGGATTTTTTTTTCTCTCAGACTTTTCAAACCTCATTCCAAGTATCAGGACCTCTGATTGTGCATTTGCATTTTTTTGAGCAAAATGCTGCAATATTAATTTCAAAAGAGGACATTATTGACAATCCAACAGAAATCTCCTGAAGATCAGAATAACTGACGATCTTTTCGGTCAAAACTGTCTTCAGCATGAATATTGCCAAGGGATTCCAAACAGATATTTCATCCTGTTAATAGTGTTCTGTTCACAGGAATTCTGTTCATGTCAGGAAAGGAGAGAATTTAGAAGTCTGCCACTGTCACCAAGACAAACAAATATCTTGAGTTTCCTAAGAAGCATGACATCTCACACTTTCACTTGTATGCCTCTTCTCTAAAATAATTGCAGCTGAAAAGTCCAGTAGACAGCGACACTTGAAGCTTTTAGGAAAAAACCAAGAAACAAGACCCAAACCCACCTCTTTGAAATAACATTTAAGATCCACTTTAAAATCCTCCCCAAACACAAAGGAAATTTAAAGTTAAAGCTGAAAATCTGGCTGGAAACCATGTCCTTAAATCAACCTACCTCTCCTTAGCTTTGCAGGGAATCTCACACACTGTACTAATGCCATATGTGCCACAACACACAGGAATAATGGGGTGAGCTGAGGACAGTGTCACACCATACTGAGTTCCTCTTAATTCAAAATTTCTTCCTTGCTTTTAGGAGGGTAGTTTACAACCCTGCCAAAATGGCACTTTTTTTTTTTTTCTTAAATATACAGAGTGAAAAAAAACTCAGCATGAGAGCACACAACTTCTGGAGAGAAAACTGGGAGAGCTGCTCCAAGTGGGATGTGTACAAATATGTGTAAACTGGCAGAAAGGAAAGGGAGCAATGAGAACCTGACAAGGGACAACAGACCCGCACATAAGAGAAAGGCCCAGTTTGAACTGCCCAGACAACCCCAAAATCAAATCAGGGTGTGAATTTGAAGCCTGTCTGCAGTCAGCATTCAGGGTTGGTTTGACTAGAGACCAGTAGCAGAGTGGAAAGTACAGCCAGGCTTTGAAACACACGGTGCAGAGCATTTGAATTACTCCTTGCAGACTTCAGCAGTTTCAGTTTGTGGGGCTTAGTGGGAAAAAACAAATAAATGCTGTTTGATTGTTTCCATTCTCTGGGGTTTTGCACCCTCCTGCATTTCCCCTGAGGTGGGAGGTGAGTGGATGGAGAGCTCTGAGATCAGAGTCACTCTTCAAACAGCCCGAGAGTTCAGGGGAGGGCAGAGCTGCGAGGTGGCCCTGGCAGGGCTGGGAACAAACTGCTCCCATCAGTCCCATTTCCAAGTGCAGAGCAGATTCTGGGTCTCAACGTCACTTCAACCCAGATTCACTTTCCACACGAAGCCATAATTCTGCTCCAATTTACTTTTTGTACGGACAAGCTTCAGTCAAAACTTTGCCTAGATTTGAGAAATGTTTGATACAATAGTTTCATTCAGCTCTACTTTCAACTGCTGATCTGAAAACCTCTTGTCTCACATTTTTTAACTTGTGTCATTTGATATTCAAGTTTCCTTCAAATTTCGTCTCGTCTGAAGGCAGAATCAAGCTCTCTCATTTCCTGGGAATGCATAGGTTATGTGACAAGACATACAAACAGTTTTGATCATCAGGAAAATTTACTGCTGCACAATATTGCAGTTTTAATTAGCAGTAAAGTGAAATGAAATCTCTGCTGCGATGTGATTAGAACGTGGCTGTACAAACCTGGGAAGGGACTCTTGCATGGAACTTCACATAATGGATGGGATTGCTACATTTATTTATGGCAGCACAAAGGTGCAGGGAATTTGTTGGAAAACTTCAAAGAATTGACAGGATTATATTCAGTTTCTTCATCTGTCACATGAAGGGTAACTTAACTCCTGTGCTGCACACCTTTTATGGTAAAATGTGGGGTTTTTCTTACTGCTTAACTGAGCAACACTTCCTGCTGCAATGAGTTTCTTCCTGAAGTTGCTCCTATAAGGGCACCCCTGTACAATTTTATATGATCCCTTATTAAGCTGTAGTCAAAACAGGCTGGGGAAGCAGGGTGAATGTGGGGCAGATGAGGGGTGGCTCCATGAGACTCTGTCTCATGAGTGCAGTGGTCAGCAAAGACACTGCCCCCGGGAGGAAGGGTGTAAAGCTGTGACACAGGGCTGCTCATTCCACCCAGACCCGTTTGACAAGGGAGAAAGGGGACCTCTGAGGAGCCCTGGTCGTTTGCTGTCCATGAAATGCTCTGCAGGCTCACCCTTCCCACACCAGCCCCTGCTCTCAGCTCTCCAAAACACCTCTGTGTAACCTGCAGCACGAAGTGCAGAGCACAAAGCCCTGCACGGTGGTGCTGCCTGGGACAGACTCGAGTGCACTGATGGGGGTGGTGTGACCTGGTAGAAATTTGGGAGCCTCTCCACTTGTTCCCAGAGGAGGAATGTCCCATGCCAAAAAACCTGCTCTGCTCAGACAGGCTGGGCTGCTGAGACCCATTGAGCTGTGCTGCTCTGTGCAGAAGACCCAAAAATTTGGGCTGAATCGAATTGGTTTGAGGCAGCATTCTGAGGGA
The DNA here is from genome assembly GCF_001715985.3 of Manacus vitellinus. Lineage (NCBI taxonomy): Eukaryota > Metazoa > Chordata > Aves > Passeriformes > Pipridae > Manacus > Manacus vitellinus. The sequence goes on along the minus strand of NW_021939960.1, from coordinate 2,687,139 downwards.
AATGATATTAGGCTGTTATTTGGAGGAGAAACTGTTGAGAGGTGGGAGGAGCAGGTCATATGCAGAGAGGAAAGGGAGAAAGCCTCCTGGTCCCTTTGTGCTGCAGCACCTGAGCTGGGTGAAGCACAAGTCCCCTGGCTGTGATGAAAGAAGAGAGGACACTCAAGGGACTCTGTGCCACAAACAAATGGTCTCACTCCCAGCTCAATTTCTTCTTGTAGTGAACAAAAATCAGCAGAATGAAAGGCAAAGTCTGACTTGCAATCAATCTTCATTAAAAGTCAGATTCTTTCGCTGTAGCTCTATAAACAGTATTTTTGTGAATTAAAAATAACATTGTGTTAATTACAGTTCTGCATTACCTTTTTTGTTATGGCATGTTAGGCATACTCCTACTTTGCAGAATGCCAATAACTCTTCACAATTCCAAAGGATTACAGTTCCCTCCTCAGACAAAGGAACAATCCTTTGAGATGATGGCCCATCAAATATGCCTTCATATCTGCATCTCCTGTTTCCCAGCCTGTGCCATATTGTGCACAAGCTGAAATGGCACAATACAGCACATCTGCCATTCAGATGCCACCTTTGAAACTGTCCCAAATTTTCTTCTTCAGTGACCTATTGCTATGTCAGGTTCAGAAAAACAGAAACTCTGTAGCCCCATATTACAGTTTTTTCTTTCCAAGTCTATTTAAAGCCTCCACACCGGAAAAATCAACTTTTTGGTCGCTCTTGTGTGCTGAGCTGGGGAACTTGAATACGCTGCATCCTGTACCAACACAGAGCTGTGTCTATGTCCTGTGAGAGCAAATTCATCTTCTGGGCCCTCACATCCCCTTGGTGTGTTGCCCGTGAGTCCCAACAAGGCCCAGTGTTGAACTCCAGCCGGGACACGCAGGGATAGCCCGGTGCAGGCTGAGGTCTCTCACAGCCAGCTCAGGGTCAGCCCTCACCGAGCCCTGAGGGGCAGAGCGGAGAACCAGACTAAGAAGCACAAACACAGAAAGAACCCTGGGGCTCACTGTGCCTGCAGGCCAAATATGGAATTCAGTTGGCATTTGAGGTGCCCCGAGTGCGGGGCAGTGTAGAAGCAGTGCCCAGTGTGGGTGCTGACACCCTGCTCCGAGGGCAGCAGCACCCACCAGCAGCTTTGCCCAGGGCTGGGGTGTCTCCTGCCGTCCTTTTAAATGCAAAGCTGACAAGAAGCCACATTCCAGCACCTGCACGTTCATAATATCATTTCTGGAGCCAGGCCCTGAAAGCAACACTCCTGAATGGGAGTTAAGGGCACCCAGGTGACGTCCTCAATGCCCAGGTCAGTGTGTGCTGTGCAGAGCCACATCCCGATGTCAGGATGCAATTTCCCAAAGGAAGTTACACAGTCCACATGTCTGCAAGCACTGGTTGGGGCATCTAACCACAGAAATTGTTCCTAACAACAAGAATGAGATAGGATCAAGACATTACATGTCAACAGAAATATCCTCTCCTTCTCCCCAGTCCACTGCATATTCAGATTTCACAAAACTTTGGTAGGAATTTCCATGACTCATTCCCCAGTAATCCATCTTTCATTGCTTTATTAAAGATGCTGCTACAAAAGACTGAAAATCAGGGTTTTTTTTTTCTTTTGCTTAAGAGTTGAATTCATCATTTCATGCCAAATGCATTTGCACAGGATCTCAGACTGCTCACACATGCTGGTGCATCCCCAGCACAGGGAACATGGACACAAGCACAAATCCATTCAGTCCATAATTGCATTTGCTGCAAACCTTTGTACACATGAATTCTGGAGTGCAGAGGGACCACAGTACATTGGTGCACAGAAATACAGACAGTCTAGTTCAATGAATTCCTAACCAGGCAGAATAAGCTTGAATTAGAGTTACACAGGCTTTTTACAAATAAATATTCTTTAAACATCAGAGAGAGGCATTGAGGGAGAACAGCAAGGGGTGCCAAGCAAGGACTTGTATAGATGGGTATGTTGAAAACACCTGGATTGACAAAACTATTTTAGATAGAGAAACTGGAACTTGATGTAGAAAGAGCAAGGCACACAGGAACAAATAAGCAAATTTCACAGCAAAAAGCAAGAGGAGAAGAAAGAATGAAAGAAAAAAAGAAAATTCCCCTACAGGTTTAGCCGATAATGTCAACAAGCATCATTCTTACTGCTCTCTCACTATATGTCAAGTCCTCTATTGCTTCTAATCTGTTGTAAGCTATATTCTCTATAGACAGATATAACACCAGAGGAGAACATTAAGACCACCTATTCATATTTTTTTGACATTTGAAGTACAGTCAGACCTCGGTAGGACTTCAGCTTTGGCACAGAGTGAATCTGTGATCTTATCAAATATGCAATCCCACATAAAGCAACTGCTGAGCTGCACAAGAGTCACATAAATATTAAAGTGTTCAGAACGGTTAACTCATCAAACACGCTGCCTGTCTGGACAGATGGACGGAAGGACTGAGGAATACATCATGCAAAATCCTGAATTTACACTGTGGGAAGGAAGTACTTGCAGAAATGAGACGAGCACATACAAAAAACCCCCACATTTGCTACATATGTGGTCATTGCTGGCTTTTAATCAGGAAAGGTTTAAACCAAATTTCCCCAGAGTGTGATTCCAAAGGAGAAGATGATAGAGCGGATGTGTTAGGGTGCTGATCAGGGAGCCAATATATTTCAGAGCCAGTATAAGCCTGCATTTATCCTACAGGGAAAAACACAGGCGGAGAGAAGATGTGTTATTTTGTAAACAACATATGAAGGCTATCTGGTGATCAGAGATTGCAGTATTTTCATGTGGAGCAGGTGGAGCCATCTTTTACCAAAATTAAAAGGCATTCAAAGGAGGCCCATTGTTACCCAGCCCAGAGAGCTCGAGGAGGCAGCTCCTAATGCAAGTTAAACATATTGGCTTGCTGGGACTTTATAGCTGCATCTTACTGGAGGCATCTGACACACACATCTATTCCTTTAACCTCAAAAGGGAAGATAATAAGCATTTTCCAGGGAGGAGATGAGAGGCGCCCAAGTGCCTGAATCCCCTGTGTTCCCAGTGAGAGGAGAAAAGGAGACTGGGCTCCCAGCAGCCCAGTTGGAGCAGGTTGAGGGCCCCTCTCCCCCAGTCTGGGCTCAGGTGTCTCTGCATAAGTGTCCCTGTGGTGTTGAGCTCCACATGGAGATCTGGTCTTTGCTTTAAGCCTTGAGAGAGAGCAAACGATGAGCACTTTGTCCCCCGGACTCTCCCATGTCAGAGCTGAGGGAAGAAGATCCCTGGCACATCTGCCCAGCTGTTGTGTCCCCTCCATCCCTCCCTCGGGAAGGATGGGAATGGGTGCCCCTGGGCCCTGGCAGTGCCTGCGGGGGCCCGGGAGGCTGAGGAGCAGTGACAGCTCGGAGCAGCCTGGCAGTACCATCTAGTGGGTGCTGCCTCGCACAGGCAGCCGCTTCCAAGGAGGAAGGGAGAAAAGAGGACAGAGAGCAGAGAAATAAAACATTCTTTATCACTGCTCTTGACAGGTATTATATTGTACTATAGTGCCATTTGTTTAGTTACTGCTACAGCAAGTGCTGTGCAGAAATCTTATAAGCAGCCATATGGCACCTCTGAATGAAAGCCATTATGCTTTTATGAGTAACCCACACTGTCTCTGCAAGGGGAAAGAACCTCCGTTTGCACCAAATGTCATTTTCCTATTCTGAAAGGAAGAAAATATTTCTGACTTTCACTGAACTCCACAACCCTGAGCTGATTCTCCTCTCCTGACAGTGTTTACACAGAGTCTAAACCCACTGGAGGTCTCAAATACCCACCAGGTATTTCACGACTGACATTTTGCTGTTTTCCATGCTCATGCTTTTCGACTGTGCCATATTAAACAACACTGTCTGCATCTAATATTAGATTCTATACTTACTAATTCATTAACATTTTATAATTTACCATCCATTACACTTGACAACAACTGTCCAGCCATCCAGCACTGTTTTTAAAAAGGGTTTTAAAAAGGCCCTTAGGAACAGAAAGTTTATTCTCTGAACAGGGTAAAAATAACAAGTCATTAAAAATTCCTACTACCTGGATGCAATATCTGGGCTGCACCTCTTAAATTAACTCCGTGCTTTTGCTGCACAGAGCAAAGTTTTTGTGGTGATTGGAAACAAAAATATTTTCTTCTACATCGGTTTCTGTTTCCAACCCTCCTATGTTGCATTAAAAGTGGTTCGTTGTGTTCTGGGGGTTTGGTTGGTAAACACTGAATAAAGGTCTGGAACCTGCGAGCTGGGGAGTCACAACCAGAGGAATATGTGCTAAAGGAAGAGCAATATTGCTGCACTACACGTAGCAAACTCAACTTCTCTAAAACCGTGTGTGTTCACATGCTTAATTTGCATGGTAAATGATTGGGATTGCAGGCAGAGTTGCAGAAAGTGCATATGCAAATTAGGCACCTAGAGATGAACACATTTGTGTGTGATGGCCAATAAGTAGATCAATCCCTTGTCCACTTTTGGTATTATATGATACAGTATGTGATACAGTATATAGATTATATGTATTTACCTTCTCTTAAAATATATCAACTTAATTATCAAAAAAAAAATAAAAGAAGGCTTCAATAAAATAGAGACATGTTGTTAAAAGTGATCTAAATAATCTCACTTTACTGCTCCAGATAATTAACACTCTTCAGCAAGAACTTTTCTCTAAATATCAGTCTTCTTTTAGAGAGATTTGCCATTTTCCTGCATTCATTATATCACCACAGTAAAGTGAAGCCATGCACCAGAAATACTGCAGGGATCAGGCAGAATGTAATTGCTCTAATGCTTTGCATATTTATGTTTCAGACCTTTTTATGAAGTGTTACTTTAAAAAAAGAAGGATCAGTTCATCTTTAAAAGGGAGTGATTGATTGCTGCCAGTCAGGCATTCCTTCATTCTTGGCTTCTCTCTTAGTCTCTGTAATAAGTTTTTCACGAACCCCAGCCCGCTATTAAAGAACAGCATTCATCATAAGCCAAGCAGAGAGGAGGCAGACTTTGATGGGCACAATACCATATTTCAATCTACAGTGTCCTTTTTGTTCAACTTGATCTGCTGCCTCATTAGCGTTCGAGCAAAAATACACAAAGCCTTTTGTAAATATTAATCAGAAATGTACAAAACCCCTCTCCAGACTAAATTACTTATTATTGGGCTCTCTCCAGGTGATAATATCTGACTAAAAATCCTGTTTGCCTAAATTGTGGGAGAAAAATACCTTTTTATGTACATTTTATGGGGCACTCTTACAAGGATAAGTGTTTTAAGTAAATGCATTTCTTTAGTATTTTCCTTTTTTTTTCCTTTACCATCCATCCTTCACAGAGCAGGAATATGCAGCCCTGCTGTATGTTGTAGGCTGCAGCATTCATCCAAGCAGTATGAGGTTCAAATTCTTCATATCCAGGTTTATTTCTGGCACTACTGATTAATATAAGAGTGCTTTTTCATGTTTTCCTGCCGAGCTTAAACTTTATAGATGTGAGGCTGCGACTTAAGACACACTGAATTAACAACACATGCTGGTAAATACAGCATCACAGAGGAGTCCCCCAGGCATGGTCCAGATGGGTTCCAAAGCAGAACTTGGTCTTTTGCACTTCAGAAAGTTCCTGTCAGGACAATAAAGTTCAGGATTTTGTTGCTGTTGTTGATTCTTGTGGACTTTTGAATTAACTTCCAGCCTTTCTGAGCAAGGTGAGCTTCACCACCATTGGTGAGACCCAATGAAATGGGACTTCCTTGCCCAAAGTTTCCACTAACACAAAAAGCTTAACCTTATGAAACCAATTTGAGTTCTATAATTACTAGTAGAAGGCCAAAGCTGAAATTTTGGGAAGCTTAGACTCAAATTCTGTCTTATTCAAGCATTCCCTTGAAGTTTGTGATGAAGATAAAAAAAGTCAGCTGTAAAAAAGGGATTAGTCTCACAACTTCTAAAATCAAAGCTCAAAGGTCACTATCTCCAGAGTCTCTTTGTTGGAGTAAACAGTATAAATGCTCTCAAAATCACTTTGCAGAAACAATATTTATTGCTTTCACTGGGCCCAATTCTGCAAACATTTCTTGGATAAAATGAAGCTGTTCCCACCAGCCAAGCAGTTGGTGGACAAGGCTCTTCAGAACCAGGCCCCCATTCGAGCAAATACATCGAAACTTAAAGACTTTTGCGCTCCTTCTGGCAAAATCATTTCAGGTAGAACTCCTTAAAAGCAAGGACTGAGCAAGCACTTGTGTGACACTAACAGCTGGACCATCTGGAAGTGAAATTCAATTCACAGGTTCAGTAACTCCTGCCTGTTTGGCCATAAACTTGAGGGGTCACGGGCGCTGGTTTTACTCGTGTTTGTACAACACCCAGCCCAGCACATCCCTCACCAGAGCTGGGGACCCAGGAACCACAGCAACAGAGATCTTAAAAATAACACCGTGGACATCTGCCCCAAATTCTGCAATAATGACTCCTCATCGAATCCCAGCTTTCCTTGTGCACCTGAGAGACTTTGCAAGGATTTGTCTGATAAGTTTGTGAACTATGCAGTGAAAATAACACTTAAACACCTTGGAACTACACGTGGAGTCAACTTTCTCACTTGAACTCTGGTATTGTCTGTCTGTACTGTCTGACTTGTTTGTTGTAGATATTTTATGTATTTTTTTCCTCCCTGAGACTGCATTTGATTCACCCTAAGTGCTAGGCCAGCAATGAGAGGCAGCAGTGAACCCTCTGATAACAAACCATTCCCTTCCCCATCAATCCAGCCCAGGACTAAATGCCCAGGACCAGCAAGTTAGCAAAACACAGCAGATTTATTTATTTTTCTTTTCCTCTACTGATACTGTTTTCACAACCTGACATAACCTGGTAAAGTAATTCTAATTGTATTTTGGATTGATAACAGCATTTTTCTCAGAATACACAATGCCTGTAAGAACAGTTTTGGTTCTTTGCTACAGTACAAATGTTTTGCCTCCACGGCCCAAAATAACAAGATCTATAATGCAGAGAAGTCAATGGTAAAAATATCTGAAAGTCCTAAAAGCAAATTGATGACCAACATTTGGGATCCATTTTTGTATCATGTAACAGTGGATTAACCAAGATGATTCAGTAGAAAGCAATTAAGAAGGGCACTGAGGAAGACAGTAGTTGTACTTGCACATGACACTTGGGAAGAGGAGCCTGGTTTAACAAGTCCCCAGAGAAACAACCCCTCGAAGGACAAGGAAAGAGCTGGCCTGACCCCCAACCCACAGTGGGGCTGGAATAAATGGCTCATCAGGTTCAAAACAAGCCAGCTTTCTTCCTTTTAATCACATTTCTGTATTGCTTGACTTTATCACGGGTTGGAGTAGAAGCAGAGAGCTGGCATGGCAGAGTGGTGCTCCCCAGAGTAAGATCCCATCACAGTTCCTGACCCTGGCGTGGGAGTCAGCCAGAGATAACAGTGCTCGAGCTGCTCAGCCAGGGCTTGGATAAGTGCTCAGCTCAACCAGAGAGGCTTCCAAACTTGCTTCTACTCAAAACCTTCAGTTTTCTACCTGACAGATAAAGCAGACTCCTGCTTTAAGTCTATTACTCTCTTCTAAGCAGAGAGGTCCTCAATTAGAAAGAACCGAACATTTGTTTTCAGGAAGACTTGCTCTCCTCTGTAAATAATACCCTGCATTAGGTCTTTCTGTACAGCCAAATGCTGTGAAATAAATTAAAAGAGCATGCAATCAGTTCAAAATGACTGTAATTAGGCAATCAAATAGCCATAGGAAGCAGAAATTATCAATGTCTTTAGCTAGTTCATTTGGTCCGGGGATTTATTTGTGGGTTGTTTTTTTAAAGAAAGAAAACCCTAAGATTACAGACTAAAATTTAAAAAGGAATAATATCAATTCGCCAGGATTCAATTCAGCATCTTAGACCAGTGTCTATTAACCCCAGGAATTATCTGAAGTCTCCATGCCCATGTCTAGGCCAGCTCTGCTGCCCCAAGGGACACAGAGCTGTGTGCAGGGTCTGCAAAGCACTGCTGCAAAACACAGAGCAAGGCTCTCCCCATGCCTACGTAACAGGAGGGGTAAAAATATTTGCCAAGTTCTAACTTAAAGTCTAGGAAAATCCCAGTGTACAATGAAATAAAATTCATCAAAAACACAACCAAACCATATCCTTCCTGTAATAAAAAGAAGGCAAACAATATGCCCTTCTCCACGTTTCTGCATACCTTTGTAACTGCAGGCTTCCTGCTCAGGAGCTGCCCTGCCAAGAATCATGTATCCTGTGATGACATTTCTCAATAAATAAAGTGACTTCATTATTGAAAAGCTTAACTGTAGTCGTGTGTGCAGTTTTTAATGCAGTACCAGCCCTAAAGTGCTGATGAGAGAAAATCCAGATGCAGGAGGCATTCAAGTTGGAGCCAGGACATTTTAAGGGCTGCAAAGTTTCATTAGCTGAGCTGTGGATCGATTGGTAGATTAAAACACTATATTTGTTCCTGGTGGAATGGGCTCCTCCAATGGTGTAAATCAGCACAGGAGAATGTAAATTCTTGTTTTAGCTGAGGATCAGGCTCCTGATTTATTGTGTCTTGTTATTCTCAGCACATGCAACAAAATGAGGGGGGATTCGGGATATTCACAGGTAGATCACCATCATTTCACCTCTGGGACTGGAGCTGTTTGTGGGGACTCTGGGATAAGGGCTGGACGGGTTCCAGGTTCATTACTGTAGCCTGATTTGTGGTTAAAACACGTTAAGCCTAAATATTAAGCAAATACATCAGAGGAGGATTTACAGCTGTCCAAGGACACAGTAAACTGTAACACAAGCTCCTAGACTGTATTAAATTTGTATCCCCACAGTTTCTTCTGCAAGGGAATAGAACAAGCAAATCAAGTCATTCCTGGGACACATTAAAGATAGTCTTGCAATAAATTCCCTCAAACTCAATTGTCTGTGCCCAGACTGGAGCCATCAGCTTCTATTTGAAGATTTGGTATTCTGAAACCTTCTTTTTTTTTTTTTTCCTTTCTCCTGGAAAATCTCAAACAAAGCATATTCTTTTGACTTCCCAGCAACCGAGAGGACAAAGAGATATTTTAAAGCGAGTCCAAAGGGCGTTGGAGTCCCTCCCACCCGTGCTGGGCGTTATTACAGTAACTCGCGGCGTGTTGGTGCGCCGGACCTGCTGGAGCGGGTGAATCACGGCTCAGCCCGGCCCCGGAGTGTGTGGGATTTCAGCTGTCGGGCTGATGCAACGAGGCAGAGTTTACCAATCTGTTCTCACAAAACCGCAACTGGCAAACGCTTCACGTTACGTCAAAGGGCTGAGAAACAAGGCAGGAAGAGAGACAAACCTCTGCTTCCAGCCCTGAAACTACGGCTCTGCGACACGGACGGTGCCCGGGGGGATGTGCCGCCCCAGCCCACTCCTGACACTCCTGACAGGGATCCAGACGTGTGGAGCCGAGGGCCACGTGCACCGTGAGAGGAGAGTCAAATAAAACAGAATCCAAGTCAATCCAGGCTGTCCCGAGGTGGGCTGGAGCCGCAGGCACTGCACACAGCTACCCAGGACACCCTTGGGAAGGCTCCAGACCAGGGCTGGATCTTTAGCCTTGTCTCGCAGGCACCTCACTTTGGGCTGCAGTGGGGTCTCCCCACAGCTGGCACCCAGGAAGCTGCTCCTGGAAGGAGTTTTGTCTCTGTCAGCACTCACAAAACTGTAGCTGGAGGACAGAAACACTAAGTTTCTGGCAGCAGCCTTGCAGCACATCCCCCAGGACTGGGGACACTCGGGGCTGTTCGCTCCGACAGGGGACACTCATGTTTGAGCATTAGAGAAAGGAAAAGAAGTGTAATGAAAAGGATGAGGTAGAGATGAGAAAAGAAAGAAAAGAACAGGGGAAAAGAGATCAGAAAAGGGATGACAGACAAGTTGGGTTGATGGCCCTGACAGCTGGAAGGGGAGGAGGTAATGTAAGGGGAAGAAGGAGACCCTCTTCCCCGCCAAGGGAATCAGACTTTGACTGGCAAATTCTCATCACTAGGAAAAGATCAATGTGCTTGATTTGGGGAAAAACTTCCACCTTGCACCCTGCACAGAATAAGCAATGTCTCCTTCCTAAGCCTAACTCTCTGTCTGTGTTTAGAGAGTTCCAAAAATTCGGCAACCACTTCTCTCTGTGCCTTGGGGAGTTCAATTCCCATCTCCTGTGGATGCCCCAAACAGCTCTGCCAGGTGCTTTGGGTTTGGAGGGGGGGGGTCTTTTCTGTACAAGCCCTTTTGCTGCACACAGAATACTCAAAATTAATTGGACCTAAGGGAAACAGGAGAGGAAAAATCCTACTTCTGGTGTGTGTTCTCAGAACTTAACAGGCTCCTTTTTTGAAGTCACAAGGTAAAATTTAGGAACAGTCCTGGGAGCCAGGTCATCAATCCTTAATTCATCCTCATCAGTAAATTGTCATGACTAGGTGACACAGACATCTCATTTTAGTGTTCTTTCTCATTCTGCTGCTGCATCAGTGAATCTGAATAATCTCTCCCTACCTGCAAGGCCTCAGCAGGCAGTGAATTCCTCCTCCCAGGCCTCCGTGGGCCTGAAGACATGTGGGTTAGAGTGACCCTCCAAAAGCAGAAGACATGGCTTTGCACCAGCACAGCTCTGATACCCTGGACCTGGGAGGGGATGAAATGATTTGATAACCATTCCTCATGGCTGCCAAGTTTTAAAGGAAAGTGGTTACTCTGCTGGATTTCATGAGCCCAGTCATTGCAGGGTATATCCCATGCCCTGGGAATGCCAGCAAATGGAGACCCTCAGGTCAGATTGTGAACCCCGCTCGTGCTCATGGAGGTGGCTGGGGCAGAAATACTCAAGCTTGCCAAGGAAAACATTCACTAAATGTTTTGAAATAAAAATTTCAGCTTTCTAAGACATTTTCAGATCATAAACTGAGTAACCAAGCCAATGCAGGCACTTCTCAGGATAATGCAGTATCTTGGCAGCATCTCACTGGTCTCAACTTTGCATTTAAGTATCAAAATACTGCTTAAATCCTTTAAGTACCTAAATCCTGTGCTGGATTTAATCTTGAAGGCTTCATTTTTTATTTCAGACATGATCCTGAGTTGTGAGAAAAGACATCTATACCATGCTGGAATCCCAAGCACACGGATAGGACTGTGGTGCTGGAAAAACAGGGAGGTTTTGGGATAAGGCAACATGCTGGGGGAAATGCACAGTGGACCTGTAATACTCAGGGCAGAAACACTTTAATTCTTATCTCTGTCCTGGTGCAGTGTATTTATTCTCTGTGAAACTTCAAACAAGCTGCTTGATCTCCACTTCAATCCCCCAGTTCTAAAATAGGTGCCATCCTTAATTTTGTTTTAGTGTTTCTAGACCATACAGTCCTCTATGACTGGGAGTGCCTGGTTATTACCTGTGCAGTCAGTGCCCACTTCAACAGATCTCTGGTTTAACACAGGTCAGTGCCACTACAGCAAAAGGAAAGGTAAGAAATAATCAAACACCCTTTCCACACTCCCCCCTGGAGGAAACTCCCCCTGCGGAGAGTCTCTCATGGAAAGCAAAGGAAGTCACCACTCTTGTGCTCTTACAATGGTTAATATCCAGGTGATTTCCAGCAGGGAGCCACTCTTGAGTTATGGAGAGCACACTGTAGGTCTGCTTTGCTCCAGGAAATCTGGAGAAGCCACAAGAGACTGGATTTTTGGGTTTTTGAGAGAATTTTGACACCTGTTTTCCGGCCATTCTCGATACAGATGTTCCAGCCGGGCAATCAGCACGGATGCTGGCAAAGCTGAGGGGGAATGGTATGGAGATGAATGGGTCCAGCCAGGTGGATATGGCAAGGACTGTTACAGTGGCTCCAGGTATGGGATGGAAGACTCAGAAAACATCTGCTTGTTTCAGTTGTTGGGGTTTCCTTTACAAAAACCAACTGGAGCTGACACCACACGCAGGAGGTGCACGGGAGAGGCTGAGAACAACTTTTACCTCGTCAGCTGAGGGGACACGAGGAATGTCGCTCAATGCAGAGGGGCTACACTTCCAACTAACATTAAATGAGGCCCAGAATAAAAACCAAATTTCCCCTTTACTTTCAAGTGCTCTGAGTCAGACCCTTGGCTCTCTGGTACATAAAGAAGGGAATAATGAAGGGAAGATTTGTGCTGATTTCAGTGGAGATGGAAGACTGCTCCGTGTGTCAAAACAAGAGTCTGTGTAACTCAGTGAAAATTCATTTTCCCCAGCATTATATACTTTACCCTGTACTGGCTTTAGTGAATCAACTCTGCCCACTAAACAGGGCATTACCAATATCCTAATGGAAATTATCTCAAATAAAAACCAGCATTAACAGTAGCCTCCACATCCAAATCCCACCAGCCACCACAAGGATTTGTTTCCCTTTTACACCCTCCCCACAGATACATTCACACAATCCCTCCCAATCTCCCTGAACCCATCTGATGATCATTGCCAGGAGGAATTGCCACCCAAAAGGAGCCAACAGGGCCTTGTCGAGCTCTCGTGCTACCCTGGGTTCATTTAAACATCCTGATCCCAACCATCTGCACGTGGGATTGCTCAGTTTGGGCTTTTCCTGCACTGCAATCACCAGGTATTTTATTTTCAGCACTGGCTGGAATGGCTCCTACAACCACAACACATCTGCCCATTGCTGCCTCTTGCCTTCAGTCACAGTTACTCTTTCTGCTTCTTGCTCTCCTGCATTATTTAAAATGAAGACAGGCTGCTGTGCCCACACAGAGTGCCTTTGACTCCAGTGAGGAATCTGCTCCTGTTCAGGGCTGGTGACAATCTGTAAACTCGTCGTGACAGAGACTGTATCTTGTTATGTATTTATACTGTGCCTGGCACAGGGAGGTCTTAATCCCGACTGAAGGCTGTTATATCACAGGGATAACCACGATAGGGAGGGAATTGCAGCACAGGGATGGTTCAGGGGAACCGCTCGTGACACTTTCAGCAAGGGTGTAGTGTGGAAATAATAACACAGCAATGGAAAAGCAGCTGAAGAGAAGACCTGCCTCCTACCAGGGAATGTTATTCACTTTTCCTGCAATCCTGATACAAACCTCTTGGGCTGTGCTTTGTTTTTACATCTGTACCTGGGGGACAAGCAGGCTGGTGACATAAACAGGTTCAGGCTCTAATAACCTGGGAGATCATCAGCAATTAGTAAAAAACCTCACAGTGCTCTGTGCTTATAATGAGTGGCTTTCTGGGACAAATCAGCACCACAGAAAAGCTGCAATATTTCCTTATTAATTTTGGCATGTGAGTTTGCAGCTGTATTTTGTGCCTATACTCTCTTTCCTGCATGGGCATGGGCTCTAATTCCCTGAACAACCACCACGAAACCCACACACCCATCAGATGGATCAGTGTTTGGTAACCAAGCTCTGCAGAACCTGATGCAATATCACTATTTAGATGGAGTATTTCTCCTTCAAATTGCAAACCAAATTCTACAAAGCAGAATAAATTTTGCCCTTGATTATTTTTTTTCCTGTTCCACAGAGGTCAGCTGAGGACACAATTTCTCAATGGACTTAATTTTACTCTCCTACTTGGGGTCTCCTAAAGTCACTTTGTAATATAAACCTAAAATTTTATGAGCATGATATAGTCAACCTCAAGCAAGCTTTGAATCTGGAGAGTTGACTAACACTGCTTTTGAAACCTGGGTTTTAATTTCAATTGGTACTTAAGGCTTTTTGTATTTCTGATTTTGGATGAGTGAATGGTAAATTGAAGAGGAGTCACGCTGCAGCTCTCCCGTAACAGAGGTCTGAAAACACACAGGGGATATGGAAGGGAAAAACTGACATTTGAAAAAAATAGATGTCACTTCAATTGAAGTTTTATTTGAGCCCATCAGCAAGTCTTACTGAATAGCAACTTTATTTGTTATAACAGCACAAATGGAGTCCAAGGCAGCCTGAAAACCAGATTCCAGTCTATTCTGAAAGCAAAAAACCAAAATAACAACAAAACCACATCGGACCAGATTTTCTCCCATGGTCATTGTTACAAGCAATAAGACTAGCACTCAGATGTCTAACCACATGGCTGTTCTCTTAATTAGCTGGGATCACAAAATTGTGTCTGAAAAAGCAGAAACCATATTTTAAAAATAGGCCTTTGAGGCCAGATTTTCAGAGCTTCAGCTTCCAATCCAACACCTACGTGAAAAAGGCAGATTTTCAGCAGAAACTCCCAAACTCCTCCTGTTCCCAGGAGATGGAACCCCAGTAAAGCACATCTGAAAAACTTCCCACTTCTTTTAGTTCCCTAAATGCTGGCTCACCCTGCCTGAAACCCACTCACTCCTGAGCCTCCCATGTGGAAAATGCTGGATAGGCAGTTGCTTTTAAAAAAATCTGCCCCCCTGTTTAAGACACAAATATGTCATTTCATGGGGCTGAGACAGAGCCAGGACAATTTGTGTTTCTCCATTAGAATTTGTGTTTTTTGTGCTTTATCTTTGCAATCCATGAAACTGGAACAATGCAGTGTGAGAAAACACACTTTCTTCAAAAATGCAGTCCAGATGAAAGCTGAAATTTGTGTACATTTATGCACACACAGAGACAATGTGTGTGTGTGTGTCTACACATCTCCAGGCAGACAAAGTTAACTTGCCAAAATCTCAGCCCAGAACCACACATGTACAGTCACAGCTGAAGCCGAGGGAGTCAGAATTCAGACTTTGGACCACGAATTTAAGCTGCAAAATTCATTTCATGCAGGAAAACAAAAACAAACAAACAAACAAAACCCCTTCTCATCGTGGAACTTTTAAAAAATATCTCCCTCGAGCAAAATGGCTGTTTCCCCTCCCACATAAACTGGCAGCCAAGTCAGGAACAGTGCTGAAGACTTCCCATGCTTGCAGAATCAGATATAAAATTTGCAGGAAGGCTGGCACTTATTTTCTCACAACAGTTTGTTCTTCACATATTTCACAACTTTTAAGTTCCTTAATGTAAATTGGAGTCATACATTTTGCCTCCATGTGTTTTGTTGACTCTGATCTCCATATTAACGCCGGGGAAGGGCTGGGCTGCTAAATCCAGCAAGCTGGCCACAGTCCTGCCCAGGGAGTTCCCCCCTGCCCCCCAAACACCCCCATGTCTTCATGGGTGACTGGGTAACAGGGGCAGCTCCCATGGAAACCCAGAGGAGGCTCAGCAGGCAGGGGAGGGTTTGGACTAAAGGAGACCTTATTTGCTGCATGTTTCTCCCGTGGCTTTGGGCAGCTGCAGGTCCTGCCCCTGTGTAAGTTCTGGATTCTCCCTGCAGGCAGTGCCCAAACACTGGAATGTCAGGAACTGGTTAAAGAGACCAGAAATGGACTGTTTTCGGACAAAGCTGTGAAGCTCAGTCGACCTTCTCTCCCACCTTCTCTCCACTCCACGTCCCCAAACGCTCTTCGAACACATTTTCATGGCACTTATCCCCAGCAGGTTCAAAGGAAGACACCAGAGGAGAACAGGGTGGATGTGCCCCTGGTCACAGCATGGAAATGGTGTTCAGCTGATCCAGGGGTCACTACTCACAGGGAAAAGTGCATTGGCTGCAATCAGATTCTGCTGGATTACTCAAGAGCTGCCTTTCAGTGGGAACAAAAGCTGGCCCTGGATGAGGTGCTGAAAGCCATGGAAAAGCCAGGAGACCATTTGTGTTCTGGTCCCTTGACCACAGTGTCTCCTCGTAGATGGAGCACTTTGTGGGTGATTGGATCTTGGGACTTTGGGGAGGGCTTTTTGGATTTAGAAAGAATTAAAAGAATATCTGAAATGATTTCCCTAATCAAGTTTCTGTTCCCTTCGTGTTCAAACAGTGCTTAAAGTAATTTCATTTCCCATCATGCTAACAATGTCTGTCAATATTTTCCCCACTAACTAACATCAGGTGGATGTGTCTTTTTTCCATCATGTACTAGGAATTTTCCTTTGCAAATTTCATTACTTGGTCCAGGGATCAGGGGCTGCTTCTTTTTTAAAAAGGTTGTCTGTGGTTCAGTTTTATCAAGAACAATATTGATTGTGACAGACTCACATATTCCAAAAAGGACTGTAAACCCACATAACACTTTAACTGCCAAAAATGCTTTTTCAATTTTTCTTTCTTAAACAAACTCACTTGGACCAAAACATCACTTTTCATTTTTCTCTCTCTCCTGTGTAAGTTTTTGCTTGGAGTTACATTTCTCTGTGTCTTAGCAATGGATGTGAATCACGATTCAGATTTTGGATTCTGTTCCTAAAACAGGAACTGCCACGTTTTTGTTGGGGTGAACTGGGCACTGGTGTGTCTGCAGTGCTCCAGAACCTTCCTCAGGTTTTAGATTCCTTTGCCCCAAACAATTCTTGAACAAAACTGGCCAATTGCTTGTGTGTATGATCCTTACAGGGATAAAATCTGCACAGCCCATCAATGTCTACCTGTAGATTTGGGTACTTGTAGGACACATTATTTCACTGGAGTTGAATTTCACAATCAACAGTTTAGGTGATTTAAAAGAAAACTTAAATCTGGGATCTGCTAGGATATTTGTGAAAATATTGACTTATTTTTCTGAATTAAATGCGGAACAATGAACAAATTGTGGAGCACTTTTCAGAAAGGCCAAAATTTTATTGTGTTTCATGCACATTTGTAATTTACTGGGTTAATCAGAAAGACTGGTCAGCAACTGCCTTTTTCAATGAGATCTCAACACAATAAAGAATTTTATCACTAATAATTGTTTGTCTAGTACCTGATGACAAGGTAAAGGTGTTCTCATTTACACTTGGCAGCTGGACACACAAATATTGTGGAATCTTACTTCAAGGAGTAAATTTGGTATTTTAATACTATCGTGCTCCCTGAGTGACACTGAAAGGTCACATGCAGAAGAGGAGCACTCCTGAATTTTAGTGGGATTCAGGAGAAGAATGCTAAACTCTGTACATTTTATCTATTTGTGTTCTTAGTGTGAAAACATCTCTGCTCATTGTTTTCATGCCACAGTAAGGGATGGAAATTGTCTGTTGGGTGTCCTTGAAGGCAGTCGGTCCCTGAACAACAGATATTCACAATAATTTTTTTTTAGTCATTAAATTGCTGTTTGCAATTAGAGCAATATAATCTCCATGCAAAATGTGCCTGATTTGGGGCTCAGTTAACTCCAGGTTGCTTTGCTGAAACATTTTCCAGATATTTTGCTTAACTCAACATGAGTAGGAATAAAATAAACTCAGGCCAATTTGAAGCCAACCTTTTGTTTGCAAAATTGACCCCCAAAAAACTTGCAGTTGCACAGCTCTGAACAAACCTGTGTCAATCTTACTCATTCACAGTTATATTCTTTTTGACTTTTTAATTTATTTTTTACCAAACCAAACCAAGCCCATGGAAACTAATACCAGAGAAAAATGTTGTATTCACTTCTGCAAAGGAAAAAATGACAAATTTCACATTTGGGCTTACTTTAGTCATAAAACCACTAATTATTTTTTGTTTGATTATTTAAAATGTAATTACACTGTTGTGGCTCCAGTAATTTAGTATTTCCACACTCCTAAACTTACTCCTCAAATTTTCAGACATGGTCATGGATAGTTTATCCTATTGACATGTAACATAAGTAAAATGTATCAGAGACTAATAAGAAACCACAAGAAAAAATACTTGAGAAAAAAAGCAGGTCTATGTAATTCAGAGACGGTTCTCTCAGGAGACTTAAGAAAAAATAAACTAGAAACATAATTTAGAAACTGTATTTGAAGCAGAAAAACTGGCAAAAAATAAAGTTCTGAAAAAAATCTGAAGTTAAGGCTAAAAGTTGACAAACCCCACACCGCTCCTTGAAGAGCTGTTGGCATTTTATAGGTGGAAGAGATCGTACATGACAGAGAAATAAGCAATCAATGCAATGACAGTGTGTCACCTTCACTAAAGTTTCTGCCTGTCTCCAATCCCTGTGACCTCATATCCTTCCAAAATAACCAAAGGAAATGCCTATATAAAGTAATTCAGAGAACAGAGGAAATTGAGCCCTTCCCAAGGCTTTTTCTGTGCTGTCAGTTATCCTTTTTACCTGTACCTGTGTCCAGTGATACCCCAGGCAGCCCCTGACCCCTGCACCATCACACATGTGCTCAGGTGCTTTTGGGGAGCCTTGTATTTATGTCAGACATGATGTTCAAACCCCAAATATTCATCTTCAAAATCAGTGAGAGTTTCTTTGTCATGATTCCAACAGGCTTTGAATCAAACAAACCATAAATACTCTTAGTTTTCTTTCGTATCCTAAAAGTCATGGGCTGCTTTGAATCACAGGACTTTTTATGAGCTTTTCAAAGTAGCCAGAAGGGTTTAAAAGTGTAGAGATGAGCAGAAATGTTTAATTTCACATCTACAAGAGACACAAAAACTACCAGAGGTACTATCTACAAAATAAACCCATTTTTCTATGATAGAAAGTACTGCTTATTTCCATCACATCTTAATATTTTATTCCTCGAGTTACTGGAAACTGTCAGGCAGATGGATGAGTGCTTATGAAATCAGACCTCAGGACAGAGTGTATTATGGTACAGATTGGCTTCTGTGAGAATAACCCTGCGAGCAGCTGATGCCATCAGTGGCAACAGCCGCCCACACATCCCCTGCTCGAGGTTTCTGTGAGCTGAGACCTTTCCTCAGCGCTCAGCGGCGATGTCCTGTTTGTGAATCAGTGTCTGCAGCACTTCAAGAGAGTAAAACCACCCTGGGGAGCTGAGGGCACCACGCTCTGTTCCACAGGACACCCCCGAGCCCAGCTGCCACTCTGGGAATCAACCCTGCCTTTACAGCTCCGCTTTTTTTCAAGTGATATTTCCCCTCATTTTCGTTTTGTAGCTACCAATGGCAAGGGTAGAATTTTGATGAGGAGAAAAAGCTCTTGCAAAGTTTATTTGTAATTTTGACCCCCCCCCCCAAAAAAAAAAAAGAAAGGAATTATGAGCTATTGCTTAAAATGTGAAATTAGCAGCAAATGGAGATCTCTTAAAGTCCCTAAAGTTGAGAAGACATTCTTTGTGTCATGGAGCAGATACTCAGTGCAATCAGCACGTTCTACACAGGTAATTACTTTTACTACTAATGGTGCCTCCCACTCAGAGACGAAGATAAGATGTTCCAACACTACTTAATCACAAAGCTTCATTATTGCTCCACCACCTACTGGGTAAAACAATTCACAGGCTCTATTCAGAGACTCTCACAAATGAGAAAAATTTATGAATATGCGAGCAAAACAGCACACAGTCAGTCTGCAGCAGAGGCACCGCCCCGAGTCACTGTAAAAGACCTTGCAAAGTTTGGTTCTTTTTTCTCCTTTCCCTGAATACTCAAAAAGAATAAAATTTGCAAGAGAAAGCCACCCCTATGGTGAATTTTGACCCTGAAAGTTTTTTGGGTTCTTCTGCTGAAGCTTCTGAAATTTCCTTGAGACAGAACACAATGTGTAAAAATAGCTGCACTCATTGCAGTTTCATGTTTTATTTTGGGGATTATTTTTCGTTCTTTTGTGCTAACAGCATGTTACGAATTGTTTTACTACTCAGTGCATCAAGACCTGACACAGAGAACAAGAACTAGGGAATAAAAACTCCCTCTTTGTAGGGTTTATAGATTCTTCACACAGGTTCAAATGAAGAGCACTGGTGTAGCTGACTGACATTGTGCAGTGTCCTGCACAGGGGATGGATCTTTAGGAGCTCTTGCCGTAATGAAGCCAATGCAAATCACTTTGGAAATTACATCAAAAAGACATAGAGTGCCTTTATTTTCCATGGATGTAAAAGACAAGGTGCTGCTGTGCATTAAAGAAAACCTGTGGCCACTGAAGCCTGGATGCTGCCCCTTTCCTGGAGACAGCAGGTAAGACTGGGAGCCCTTGACTTCTGCCTCAGGAAACATTTTCAGGCAATTAATCCATGTCCCAGGTGCTCCACCTTGGTTACACTGTGTTACAGTAAAGCAGTGGACAAGCTGGAATTTCTAAAGGCTGAAGCTGTGTCTGCTATCTGTCTTCATATTTATCCAGTACCTTGGCAAACACAAAAAAAACCAGTAGTTCCCAGTTCCCACATCACCTCCTAAACTGTCCAAGAGGAAGCTGTGGCAAGAAAGAGATTTTCTCACAGTACTCAAGAACAGTCTGTTCAAGGGATGGGAATTCTCAGTCATCAATGAGAAGTCCGTTCTCTTTGCAATAAATTAAGGTGCTGTGGTAATACCTGAGATTGCTGAAATCTGGAAGTGTGTACTTCCAGGAAGGATAGCAAAGCACACAACTGTGTCCTAATTCCTGAAGAATATTAAATAACTGTATGGAAAAGGCTTGTGAAGTAGTAAACTGCCCATGGGAAAACCCGTCACATTTACATTGTTTACATTACTGTGAGTCCCAATAAAACAGTGGGAGGACATCCAATGGGGACAATGGGAGTTCTTAAGCATTTTGCCTTTTTGTTCCCTTAAAGCAGAGTCTTATCCTTGTGCATGGGGAAGTAACTGAAAAACAGGGCAGAATTTAAGTTTCTTTTGGTGAAAGATTAACATGCCTAAATGAGTGTCACAGTCCTGGATCACCTGAGTTGGAGAATCTGAGTGCTTGGAGGGACAGCAGTGCAGGCAACACCCCCAGCCTCACATCCCACTGACCAGCATTGGGAACATTCCTTGAAGCTCCCTGTGTGGCCACCCTGCACTAGGACATGGATAAACATTTTTATTGACTCAGCCAGGAAGAACAATCTGGCTCCTCGTGGCTAGAGCAGCAGTGAGGCAGGATTCCCAGCCTTCCCCAAAATCCTGACTTATGTCACCATCAAAATCTTTTATTTTGGCTATTAGGAGATGTGTGCAGTTTTAATATCTTTATTCACTTTTGTCTTAGGACATCAAAATAACACAAGTTGCAGAGGCAGCAGCTGTGCAACAGCTCATGGTTAATGAGGGAAGATGGATGAAAGTGTGTACACACATGTAGGATGATTCCCAAAAGCCTTTAATAGTCCAGGACAATATTGCATTCCTCTTGCTGCTAGAAAGTTGGGGGGCTGGGTTGAAGAACGTTGCCTAGACCCACGTTCTGTAAGGAGGAACAGAAGGAGTCACTGCACTGAATACTCAGTGCAAAAGCTGGGAATAAATACAACTTTTGCCTTGAAGAGTTACAAATAAATGAATAAATGTGATGTAGATTAATTAATTAACCCGAGTTTATTTGCCATAAATGTTGGCAGTACTTAATAGTCAAAGAATAAAGCAGTAAATTTTATGGCTTTTCACCTTTCTTCTTTCAAATTGAAAAATAAAAAGTAGACATTATTTCAGACAACTAAACAATGAGATCCTTTTCTAATGGAGACACCGCTGGTGGATTCACCCTTTGGGAGGTTGCAAGCTCATGTTCAGAGCTGACTGTGAGCTCAGCTCATTGATGCTCATACAAATATATGGTAACTTACTGTTCAGGAAATCAAGGGAGTTCTTAAGCATGTTCATGTGGAGAGAAAAATTATTTAAGAAGCCAAATATCCACGTGCCTTTTCTCAAAAATAAACGTATGCATTCACTTTTTACTAATCAAATGGAAAATTGTTTTGTTTTAATGGTTTTGAAACTTCCCCATCCCTTGAGCAAACAGTACCCATTACTTTAAACACCTCAGTGTCTAGTAATTGTTCACAAATGTGTCAGGCTACCAGTAATTTAAGTCCTGTCAGGAATAAATCTCAGACACTCACTTCTTCCAGTCAGTGACTTGAAAAAAAACCCGCCCACATGTCAATTAGAGGAAGCTCCGCGCGGTGGCTTTGTTCGAGGCTGTGTAAACAGAGCGAGCTTCCTCCTCGCTAACAACTGTTTTCTGAGCCCTATATAAATGTTTATGTGAACTATCCTACAACAGCATCTAAGGCAATAAAAAGCAGGCACGTAAAAAACAATCTGTGTTGGACTTGTTGGCAATAAATGTACAGCCAGAGCAGGCTGTACATCCAGTTGTGAATTATTTTCTCGCAGAGGTCTGACCTCAAAACATTTAAATGTTAGACTGTAAATCAAAATGATATACTTGTGCTATGTACAGATTATTCCCCAGTTTCTGTGCTCTGCTAAATACGTGGGTCTGCAAATACTTGCACATTAATATGTAAATAGGCACACAGGTAGAGTATATTGCAGGGAGATATAGGGGAATCAAACAATCAAAATATATGAGTGGGCATATTTTCTCACCTATGTTATTGTTCTCTGCAAGCCACTGGGGAGTAGCCACAATCTGATGTATGACTGATGCAGCATAAGGAATGGGAAAAATCACTGCAGAACAGCTACAGGAAGGATTTAAAAAGACCAAACAAGGTAAAATCTGGAAAGCTTAAGGTCATGAAGTGACATGCTCACCTAACTGACACATTCAGAGTCACTGACTCTGAAATAAGGCACTCAAAAACCTCATTCAGCTGTTCTGGAAGAGCCTACATTCCTCAGATGTCTAAGTTTTCACTAATAAAATGTGCTAAGCACCAGAATTTTTGCTGGCCTGCCCTTCTATTGCAATTTTGGTTCATATTGCAATAAGATGCACAAAGTAAATGTTAAATGTCCTTCTGCCTAAACTTGTCCACCTGGTCTGATTCAACAGCGGTGTTTTGAGACAACCTTATGGATCAGAACTGCCACCACCTTCCCCTCTGACAGGAGCTCACCATTTAGGGGATTGGATTTGCCTTCAGTGTAGGAGACTCAAGTTCAGATCCCTCCACGATTCAGAGTGGGAATTTGGAAAATTTTACCTCTCCTCTCACAACAAAGCCCCCAGATGCTGCCCTCCCTCCCTGCCAATGTGAGTATCCTCCAGCCTTTCCCACTGGAACTGTTCCACTTTGTCTACACATTTGAATGTTCGTTAGAGGAGAATCTGGAAGGTGACGCTCCCACATTCTGCAGCAGCCCAGGAGCCTTAATCTGTCTTTCTATCTCCTCTCATCCCTTCTTTAATATCTTTCTATGCAAAGCAGGAACAGTTTGGTGGTTGCTGTGCTCTCCTGGGAGGTGGCAGAACAGGCTGCAAATCCAGTCAGGCAGAGGATGGCTCCATGCTGCAGAGCAGAGCTCTGACTGTGGCAGGACAGGGTGGGCAGGCTCCAAGGGATGGATGGGAACCCCAGTCAGAGGTGTCTGAGCTGGTCAGAGCTCAGAGTCTCTCTCTGCTGGCTGGTTTGGATGGCCTGTAGGGACTCCTGGTGTTTTCAGCTTGATTGGAGACCTTTGCACCCAAGAGGGCATCCAAATATTAACCAGTTTGGGCTACAAGCTCTGATTCAACCAAACCCTTCACTGAGACCACCAGAACCTCACTGAGTTCACTGAGCCGGACTTTGGAAGGCACAGGCTGAGATCCCTCCAAAATTTCCTTGTGATGGTTTTACAGATAAGGGTTGGTTAAACAATAAGGGTCTTTCTACTGGGAGCAAATCTGGCACTCCAAGAGCAAAGAATCAGGAAGAACTTTAAGAATCACCACAAAAAGGGAAGTGGCAATGGCTTCCCAAACTGAAGTCTCCTGTACCTAAAAAGCTTGTCCACCATATAGGATTGAGACTTGAGGCTCCCAGCTTGGGAAATGCTCTTATTCAAATGCACAGGAGTTTTTTTGGAGGAGGGAATGCAGGATCTGGCCCTCACCTTTCAGCCAGAATGACTCACCCTCCATTGTGCTCCATTTCTCATGTTATGTTGCCGGATGAAAGGAATATGATGTTCGGCAGAGGGAAAAATACAGACAAACAGGGAGAGCAGATGAGGTGCTGCAGTTTAAATCGCGCTTTTCAGTTTTTTTATGCATCATAACTGTATGCAAGGATGCCCTGGAGCTATGATACGAGAAGAGCACTTTAAGAGGAACCAACATAAAGAAACAAATAGCAATAAATGACATAAGTATAGCACCTACTTATCTTGCAGAGATACAGAAGATTGGAAACAGTACAAACACTACTCTGCTGCACAAAGAGTATTTTCATACCTGAGCATGCACACACTTAGGAGATATATTTATGAGATATATTTATGAGACAGATGCAAGACTAGAGCAGAAATATATATGCATAACTATTATATAGGAACAAGAGAGAATGGGAGGGACACGGGAAAGAAATAGTAGGGGAAAGGTTTCATTGAGAATTTTTGCTTTAAGTTTTCACAAGTATCCAAGGAATTTGGAAGCTGCCTCCTACTTTTTTTCTTCTGTACGTTACGTCTCTAGGAAATCTCCCAACCATCCTTCTGTTCATACTTCTACCACTGGCTCCCAACTGCAATGATTTTCTGTTGTTAGGAGCATTGGTGGGACCTATGAGCAAGTGACAAAGCTGGGGGAAGGGGAATTGCTTGAGATTACAGAGTACAAAGATCCCCTCCATTTTCAGTTTGAGGCTTGATTGCATCAGTATATTCAGGACAATTTGGGACTGCTTTCCTCTCTTGGGTTTTGAAGGCTGAGTTACTGGAGAAGCCTAATGGAGAAGGAAAATAGTGAGATTGAACTGTAGCCTCTCAACACTTCCCAAAGAAAGAGAAGGTTGTGAAACCATCCCTTCTGTGAGCTGTGCAGAAAGCTGTGAGTGTGTCCTGCAGCCACACTGTGCAGCAATGGGGCTGTTCTAGATGACACCCCTGAGGTGCATCAGGGAGCTGTGGGCGGTGTCTCCACTGTGCATAAATGGAAGCAGAGTCTCCCTGGCTGTCCTGCTGTGCTTGGCCAAGAGTAGCATCTCAGGGACCTGCTCAGCCCAGGAGAAAAAGGGACTCTCCTCACCTCTCTTCCCACCAGGACAAGTTTTCCACACAACTTCAGATCCCATCTCCTGCCTCACCAGCCTGGCAGGGCACTGGCTCTGGTTGGTGAAGGATGCTGAACCCCTGCCATGAGGGATATTCTCTCTGCAGGATCAGGCCCCTGGGCATTCCCAAGGGAGCAAGGCTAGAAGAGTGCTGCATATAGAGTCAAATGGAATTAGACAATAAATCTTCCAGTGATGAGGCACAATATACCAAGTTAAACCAGATAGTTCCTCATGAAAAATAACTTAAGAAAGGTTTGGGGGGTTTTTTCCAGTGAAATTAGTTATTTTTTCTCAAGGAAAAACACTTTGTCGCTGAGTAAAAATATTCTGGGTGGATGGGCCTCTAAACCCCTTTAATTCCCACCTCTTTGATAAATCTCTCAGGGTTCAAAAGAAACCTATCCCATGGGGTTTGTCCCATCCAGGAGCTGACAAACCCCCAAGGCCAGTGCAGCCCGTTGTGTGTTCCAGGCTAGGTGAGATTAGATAAGGCATTTCTCCTTCTCTGAGGGATCTGCTCATGTTTTCCATGGTGTGGAAAGAACGTCCTGCCCTGAATGACGACTGATGATGATTAATGTATTATTCTACAGAGCATTATGGTTTCTTTTCATTTGTACTGCATTGTTAGGAGTAAAATGTGATAAAATGGCTGTAACTGTTTTCCACCCTACTTTCCGCCTCCCCCTAGAATTGTTAAAAATAGCATTGGAAAAATTATTGAAAAGGAGAGAGAAAAAAGGACCCTATTTTCTGCTAATGGAAGTGGGTCTAGCTCCCCTGAATTTAATGAAGCTTCATTCATTTATAGCTGCAAACAAATGTTGGCCCTTTTTAATAAACATTTATTTTACTTTTGTTGTTGTTGTTGTTGTTTGCTTTTCCTTCCTTCCCTGCTTTTAGGAGTTGAAAATATGGCAAATATGAAGAATTCAAATTTGATGTAATCCAAAGCTGGAATCTTGGCCTGGATATTTTAAAATGCTGAAGCAATCTTAGTAAATAACTTCCAAAAATGCAGTCCTTGGGAAAACATGTTCTGGTCTGAGAATCTGATAATCAGTTTTATGTGGGAGGGAAAAACAGATCTAAAATTTTTAAAATTCTGTTTCTGAAAACAGGAGCGTTCATCTTACCTCATGCAGAAAAAAAAAACAAGTTTGAGACTTTTCTTACTTTCTATGCATAATGGAGGCAAATAAATTTCCTTCTTCCTTTAAAACACCTATGTATTTTTCCACACATGGACAAGAAGGCTCCATATTCACTAATAAAATTTCCAGAAATTCCAAGTTTATTCTAACTTTGCTTATGTGCATCTGTCTTTCTTCTTCTAAAGCTGTTATTACATTTTTTATCATAAAACTCTGTCCATGCTGCCAGCTCCTCTCCTTAAGTACTCTAAAGTTTAGAGAACAAAGAACATCACAGTTAATCCCATCCAAAATTTTATCTGAAATCATTCAGATAAGCCATAATTTGTTTGAGCTTTGCTTGGAGCAAGTGGCAGAGTTTCAAATACAGTAATTTGCTGTTTCCATTTAAAACAACCGATGCTCTCCCTTTTAATACTCAAGGACATAAAATCCATGTCTGCTGTTTGTATTTGGGGATTAGGAAGTTCTGGGATTGTTGGAGTTTGATTTTTAAGACAGTTTGGCAGGTCTTTGAATGCACAGCCACCACAATTTCCATCCAGGTGAAGCTGCTGGGTGTGCTGATGGTTAAGTCCAGTTCTTTGCAAGAGAAATGATGTTTTGTTTGCACCTGCAGTCCTGGACATAAGTTGGGACCAAAGTGAACTTGGTGGATGGAACCTGTTACAACATCCAAGCTCTGTTTACATAAGAAGTTACAACTGTTTTCTCCATCTGCTTTTTTCCCTGTTTCCTACAGGAGCGACACATTGGGAACACATCTTCACAGAGGCCAGAACTGCTCCAACAGGAATTCAAGTCCTGTTGGGTTTCAGGTGCATTGTTCCATGTCACAGGCCATGCTGGAGAAGTCGAGTGTCCCTCCTCAGGCCTCCAGCAGGGAATGCAGGAGCCAGGAAGAGCAGTCAGGATTTCCTGCCTTTCAGCCCAGCACATCAGGCTGTGCTGCCCCTCTTTGCTGTTCCCAAATTTGCCTTCACTTCTGTAAGCAAACAGATGGAATTGTGAAGCTCTGGGGGGTGATGCCTCACCACGAATGGCCTCTGCACTTCCCTGGAGCAGAGGGAATTGCCCAGGGACCTGACAAGGGGCTGCAAGAGGATTTCCCAGTCGTTAGTCCAGGACTGTGAACTTCTCTGCTCCTCACACCTACACAGCACAACTTCCAGTAACACAGATGGGTTTTGTACCAAAGCTGTGAAACTACTTAATTGTCCCCTTCAAACCCATTTGGAGAAAAATGTTACAAAACACAAGGAGCCAACAAGTGCAATAGAGGCCTTTCCTCCAGGTCACTTTAGAACACAAATTCCAGCATTTTGGCATTCAAATCTCTCTCATTTATGATTCTCATCCAGCTTATTTTCTATCATTCAAAAAAAAAAATAATAAATCAGATAAGTAGAGAGCAACTGCAATTAGTGCTCTCTAAACTAAAACTGAACTACAGCAGAGGGAACTGTTCACTCCAGGTTGGTTTAAACTTCAGCTCAGCCATACTTGGCTCTTGTCAATTCATGTCAGAGGCTGTAGGTTGTTTGATTTAGGGCAGCCTTGCTGCTGTCCACAGGCTTTGCCAGAGAAAAGAATACAAAATGAGTTCCAGGAAGGGATTTGAGGGGAGTTGTGAGACCTGATTACTCAAAGGTTCGGTTTTTGACAATGAACAGGCTTTGGGATAAAATAACATTGGAGGACCAGAAATGTCACTACGGGCCTGAACCTGCAAATACTTATGGAGGTGTTTTAACTTTACTACTGTGGGTCGTCCTGCTGAAATTAATGAGCTGCTCCAAGGGGTAAGGAAAAGCATATGCACAGGAATTTCGAGGACTGGAGACTGTGTGCTTAAGCTGTGAAGACTTCCAGGGCCTCAATTTGGGAGTGCTCATATGCTTGTAGTTAAACATGCAGGAACATTTGTAGCATTAGGGCCCAAAATTCTTGCCCTGTAAATAATAGGAGATGAGAACCTGAAGCCAACTGTATCTGGAATAAAACAGGCAGGAAAAAGGGAAAGAATCCCATGATCTCACACCAACATGTGTAACAGCTTTGGTCAGACTGAGTTAGTACAAACTGGAGCTGCTCCTACCACTATGGTGAATAAAGGTAAAATTAAATCTATATTTAATTGCTTTCCAGAAGTGAAATATGTAACACTTTTTTTTTTTTTTTTTTGAGTGCAGTTATTACATTTTGAAGTGTCAGCTTAGTCTGACAAGGTACAAGAGTCTGGAAAGATGAAAAGTCTTGGGTCCAGGGAATGGGAGCAACGTGGTCATTGCTGTTTGTTCAGACACCAAGCTGGTTTCACAGGGATCACTTCCAAATGTCAAGGAAACTGGAAAACTCTGAGACATTAGAATATTAAAATGTAAGCTGGGAGATAAGGAGTATTTGATTCTTTCCATATTTTTGTTTTACATTTAATACAGGCTTCAACATAATCTCAAAATAATGTTTTATATTTTTTGCATGATCAGTTTTTTACTTTTAATGCCATTGCAAACATCACAGAGAAGAAAGAATTCTGGTATCATGAGAGCAAGCTACACTGCAGCTACAGAGAGCAAATGGGCTAAATAACACTAAAATATTAGTTAACATGAGCTGTGTTGTGTAGCACAACCCAATAAACAGCAGAGAGATGTCCCTTGCCAAAGCAATTTGGTGTCTAAGTAACTCCACAAAAAATAATGTTGATTTTTTAGAAGGTTTGATAGGGTATGAGATGCTCAGCTGTTTCAGAGAGGAGAAACACAAAGGCAGATATCTGGACAGATAGTTTAACTGGAGTACCCAAAGCTACCCTACTCTGTTACAGCAGAAGCCAAGTTTTGTGGAAATAAGTCCTTCATCTCCAGGAGCCACCCGGATCCAAGAGCCTTTTCCCAGTGTGTTTACACTGCTGAAGTTCTTCATTTCCTCTGCCCAGAGCAGTGAATTGCACTGGAACTGAATGCACAGTAAAACTCCCATGTAGGAAAGGTTTATGCATTATGGGAAAAAGCTCTGTCTTGATAAATGGTGCCATTAGCATCTGGAATTCACTGCATC
Organism: Manacus vitellinus; assembly: GCF_001715985.3. NCBI lineage: Eukaryota > Metazoa > Chordata > Aves > Passeriformes > Pipridae > Manacus > Manacus vitellinus. The sequence continues at coordinate 2,657,898 of NW_021939960.1, read as the reverse complement.
CGTCGGGGACAGGCCATTCCAAAACAGGCCTTAAAAGTGTAACAAATTTGCTCAAATGCTAATGAGCTGAACCACCACACTGATCTGCTGAATGGAGCCAAAGAGATTGAAAAGTTTAAAGCATTTGTGTGTTATTAGTAGCCATACTTAGTGTTCTAAGTATATATCAGTTTTCCTGGGAAAAAAATTGTATATTCTCTCAGAACTTCCCTCCTGAAAATATGAAGCAACAGGTCATTAGGAAAGATTACTTTTTCCTACTCTAAATTTCATGTCCAGAGGATTGAATGAAAAAGTTTTCGAAAGTTTAACTGTTTTAATCAGGGTTTTTTCACCTGTTTTGTCATCCTACATTCTCATTCCTAATAATCAACTGGTAAATGTCCCCTGCACTGAAAAGGACCCTTCTGCCTGTGTGTAATAACAGGATTTTCACCTTTTTGATACACAGGAAGCAGGAATGTAAAGGCAAACAGTGAAATTGAGCCCTGTCTGTTCATGTGTGGAAATGACCTCTCTGGGCCATATTTCCTTTCTTGGAAGTTCTACTTTCCTAACAACCTTCCAGACAAACCAGCAGCAGCCAGCAGTGGATAACTTGGTAGCAAAGCACTTTTAAGGCAGCAAGAAAACCTCACCTGAAATGTGGGTAGTTTTTTAGAAAGCCAAAAGAAAATGTTTTTTGTTTGAACATGGGAGAAGCCAGAATTGCAACCAGAAAGTCTAAACTGAGCCTATGGCCTGGCTCTACTCTTGAGTCAAACCCAAGAGAGTGGAGCCAGGTTATATCTGGTGAGACAAAGATGTTTAATGGAATGATCTACAGGGTGACAGGAGACCACCAGGAACTAGTGGCAGATTATTTTTGCTGGCTTTTACTCTTCCTTGGCTCACCCTTATTCCCAGACATGGAGCTGAGCTGGAGTTAGGAGTTCAACATCTCCTTACGTTGGCTTTCCGTGGGCAGTGGGCAGCCACAAACCTTCCCCCAGGAGGTCCATGTGGAATGGGGCACTGGGAGTGTGCTGACATCTCTCTTCCTTAGGTTGTTCTGACACACTCACAGCAATCCAGAATTCCCTGGAGAAATAAATCCCCCTCCTGTGATGGGGAGGCTCTGTTAACACCGAGGAGACCTTTAATCACCTTCTACAGGTGTTGGGCTACAGGAAATGTTTCACACACAGGGTTTGTTGACCAAAAAATGACATTTCAGGTCATAATTATTCACAGATGAGGAGTGAGATTTGTAAATGTTTTGATGGGAGAAAACCAGCTAAAAGACTCTCAAGTTGTATGAAGTCAAAACTGTTTTTTTCTATTTTTCAAATGAAACTCCTTTAAATTCTTCATCTGCAAGTGACATTTTACTTTGAAATCCAGTAAATTAAAAAAAAAAAGCAACCACTTTTAAAAGTGTAATAAAGCCTGGAAACTAAGTAATTATTTTATTTTCTGTTTTGCACATCAAATTTAAAAAAAAAAAATTAAAAATCAGTTAATCCCTCAGACAACACTTTATGCTACAAGGAAAGCCCGTTACTCTTTTTCAGGAATAAATTTACTTCACAGAGCAGCACAATGATATAGTGCAGAGCTCCAAACATAAATGGAATACTCTGGGCAGAGCTTCCACCACTAGGAGTAAATTCAAGAAAAATATTGACCGGCCCTGTGTGTTTTCTTTGCTCTGCAGTGTGTAATATTTCTCGCAGGATGCACAACAAAGCACTCGCCTTCTCCTGCACCGTTGTCACAAGAATTTGCTGGATGCATCTGAGAGCTGACACGGCGTGTGAATCTCTCCTGCCTCGTTTGCAGAGATGCAAACTTTGAGCAGCTGAACATCTCGTGTCCTCTGCTTATTCTCTGCAGTGTCCCTGTCACCCGTGGCATTTTGCATTTGCTGTTTTCTGAGGGATATTTACAATAACGTGCCAAATGAGACAAACACGCTGCTCGGTGGGCGCCCTGCAGTTCCCTGTGTTTAACAGCTCTAACCCCACTAACCAGCTTCATGTTTAATTATGTAAAGCTCTGTGGTCCCCAACTGGTTTGAACCTTCAGCACTAGTCAAGGCAAGTTAAATCCAGCAAGGCAGAAAGCACAGTTGTGAGCAGGCAATATGCTGGCTCAATTGGTTAAGATGTCTGGCAATTTGTTAACCTCGAACGGTTTTATTTGGAGCAACATTTTCATCCTGGTCTTATCTGGGCCTTCCCAGCTTTTGCAGCCCTGCAGGTTCAGTTCTGTAACTGAACTGGGAGCACATATTAAATACTCAAATGTCTGTTTTCTTTCCCCAAAATTAAATTCTTAAGACAAATAAATAGCTTAAATTCCACCCACAATTAATTCCATTCACATTCTCCTGTAAATTACAGGCACAAAGAAGCTGGCCAGGTTTTGAAATCTGGCCCTTCATTTGCCAGCCAAAGCAGCTGCAAATATGAATATTTGAGAGATAACTTCTTTAATGTTTCTGTTCTTGTCATGTCCCGTCCTGACTCTCCAAGTAAGCCTACAAGTTCCATTAGGAAAAAGATATAGTGATATTTAAATAACAGCCTCTACTGTCCAGCTCTATTTTCAGACCATGGCTTTCAACTGCTCAGCCTCAAGCTCTCTGCCTTCTGATGGAGGACAACAAAAGAGTTTGCTTCATCTGCACATTAGAGAAAGAACTGCTGGCCTTTGGACCACATAGGAAGATGGACACTAAAAGAAAATGGCCCAAGAATAAATGATTTGCCTTGTCTTCTTTCAGAACTCAGATATAAAAAGGCACTGAGGCAGAGAAATGCTGGCAAAAATTAATATTTTCCCAGACTTAACTATTTCCCTTTTCAAAAAGATTTATAACACACATGAATCTCAGATGTCACATCTTATTGTGCATAATTATACTGATGTCTAGACTAAACATTATATATATACCCACATATACATATAATTATATATCCTTATGACTATGTATTCCTGTTTTTCTATAATACCTATTCCATGGCAGGGTTTGTAACTTTGGGTTTGTGCTTTATATCTTAATGATTCATAAAACCTATATTCCATGGGAAATGATTTTATCCAACATGCAAGTCAGCACTAGACCTGACACCAAAGTCTTAATGAGGTCTTAACTCACCTATGGAATAATCAGCTATGGGATAAACATCATATCCTGCAAACTCTAATCACTTAATACATCTTTCTTATCTATTTGAAGATACAAATGAAAGGTAAGTACACAAGTATCTATGCCTGGTCATCCCACCCATTAAGATGAAGGAATACTTCAGAGAAGTTAATTACAGAACTTAATACTTCTACCTATTCCAGAAAGTTTCGTAGGCAGGGTAAAGCATTTTTAGAGTGCATTGTTGGGGAAAGATAAAACAAAACTCCGACTCTGCTGCTGCTGTTCATGGGGTTGTAATGAGGAGGTTTCCTCACCTTGGCAACCTCACACATGGGGTTCTTCTCTCAAGATCTCATTAGCGTGAGGAGCACATTACCAGACAAGCCAGATGGATTCTTGACCTACTTAATTTCAATTGTGAAAACTTGTTCAGATTTTTGTCTGATTTTTCCAGGCATAGCTGCAAGTGACCTTACAATGTACTAGATATCTCAGGCAAATATTTGTATGCAGAAGCAGTGAAGTTGAGGTGTAGTCTTGGGGTCTATGGGGAATAGAGACAACATCACACAAAAGATGAAGTAGCAGGGCCTGCAACATTTAGACATCTCTACTTGAAGTTTTTGTTTGAGAAAAAATTTCCATAGTAATGTGCAAATGGATTCCTCCCATGTTTTGACAGCACATCCACATTTATCCATCCCTGCTTCCCCAGATAGATTAGCCAGGCCAATGGCTGCACAGCATCCACTGCCTTCTCCAAGGTGGAAGGTTCCTTTCTGGCTTTTTCCTTCTGGATTCGTACTCTTCATACTTAGCAGAATCCTGGGAAGGCAGCTGAATTCCTACAGAATACCCTTGGGTTGATTTATGAGAGGATTTCATGGGTCCTTCAGCTCCGGGAAGCCAGCTGTGATTTGGGAACCTCCTGGACACTTCCAGGGTTGGCAACTGTGGGACACAGCAAACCCAGAAAAGATGTGCCTAGGAAGAGGGGAAGGAGGAAAGGTCTTTGACAGAGCATGGAGGATCTCCTCAAGGAGACACACAGCCAATGCAGTGGGTCACAAAGGACTGTAATGCAGCCTGACAGCAGGATATTTACCAGGAAAATGTATGAGTGGATTTGGTGTGAGGAGCAGTGACAGACCAACAGGCTCTGCTGCAGTTGGGCACTCAGGGGCAGCAGCTCTGCCCCTGGGCACCACAGGGACCCACAGCCCCTCTCCTGCAGGGCTTCCCTTCAGCTGCACTGGGGAGAGCTGAGGGCTAATCCATGGCAGCACTGCAGCAGCCACCCTGACAGCCTGCTCCACTTGTTAAATAATAATCAGCTCTCAAAATCAGCTCAGAAATTATAAAATAAATTTACAAAAATAGCATACAGACCATATGTTAGTTTTCATTTCAAAGTTTATCCTTGCTCTAAAGAAGGTTAAATCATATTCATTTCTCTGAAAACAGTCAAGATATAGGAATTTAAAATACCATGAAAGTGTTATCTATAGAGTGCACTCTGGAGTACCAAGAAAGAAATCACATATGCATGGGATTACAGAATACATTTCAAGTCAACAGAGAAGCACATCATACAGTAACTAAGAAACAAACATGTTTTTCTGACTCAGAAAATTGAGTTTAATTTAGTCTTCAGAAATCTGGATCTGTCTGGCCTGTTAGTAGGCATGAAAAGATCCAGTGAAAGGAGATCAATAGTGCCCTGCACTGCCCCATATGGAAATTATGCTCTGCAAAGGAATAAAAGAGCCAAGGTCTGACAGGAGGAAGGCAGTCCGAGTCCTGCTCTAACACAACCTCAGTCAGTGTGGACACAACCCCTGTGTGTGTGTGCCTGGTCCCTGTGATCCAAACCCGGGCTGGGAGCTGCAGGGATGTGTGATGAAAGGCTGCAGCACTCACACACTGAGAGTAAGAGAGACAGGGGAAAAGGACAAAGTGCTGCACCTCTGAAAACTCTCCGAAAGTTGGAAAGCCTGTGAATTCCTGCTCCGTGTGAAGCAGCTCAGAGGCTGTGAGAGCAGACAATGCCTCTCCTCCAGCACAGCAAGGTGGACACAGCAGGTAGATCCAGAGAGGAACAATGGGATGTGGATAAGAACTTTTTTATGATTTGAAAAGTTAAGGCTAACAAAGTACAAAAGACTGCTATTAAGACTTCAAACGCTCCCTCAACACGTAATTGACTGTCATATTTGCCACAGGGACATTTGTGATCACAGTTGGGGTGGGGCCACAGGACAAATTCTTAATTAAACTGGCGACCAAGTCATATTGTGTGGTCAAAATCCTGAAACTGCACGTCTCTGAGAAGATTCAGAAAGATTCAAGGGCTCAAACAGTGATACCATTTCCCTTCTTACCACCATAACCTCACTAAAAAGAATTAAAAATGTCATCTTCATTTTTCCCTTAATCTGTGAATATTTTGTCTCCAGAAGATATCAGTGCCACCACACCATAACACAGATGGCTGAAAGGCACCCCAAGGAGACACTGACCTGCTCTGCGGCCTCAGAGCTATTTTATTATCTCTGTAGCTGTACAAGATACTTAGAGCTGATCACCCAAATAAGAACCAGTTCAGATAAAATGTGGAAATAAACTCGATGGGAGAAGATTTACTGGTGTCATCTGATTTTCCTGGGGCAAGAGATGCAGTTTCCTGAATGCATCAACCCTTCTCTTGTTCAGTGTCAGACTCCCTTGAAGGGTTCAAGCCCAGAGCTCCTTGCTCCTGCAGTTCCCAAGCTTGCCACATATTTTACCATCATGTTTCTTGCACGTGCAGCCAGTCTTGACAGATATAATCTCCAGACCCACAATGGCTGAATATATTGTGCGTATTTTGGAAGGTATGGGAGGAATCTGAAGACACTGCAGCATCTGTTAGTTACATATGCAAAAAGGACACTTAAAAATTACCATGTGGGGTTTTGAAGGACTTAAGCTCAAGTTTTGTCCTTCAATGCCTGAGTGCAGCTCTGCACAACTCCTTAAGTTTACCTAAATCAGAAGGATTTTTAAATTGTTTTCCTTTTTGGTTTAAAAGAGAAAAACATCCTCATATGATGTTGCAAACAGAAAAATGATGTTTGTTTTACCACAGGTTTGAGTCCCCAGCATTATAATTATATGGGATGTTTCAGGTTAGTGAGGTAGGAAAACTCTGATGTAAAGCCAAATCTTTAGTTTGAATTCAGATTTAGGTCACCAGAGATACCTCCCTACACTTCTGAGCACCACTGTACTAGTGCCTAAAAAACAGTAGCAATTCTTAAATCCTTTATTTCTGAGCACTCAAGAAGAGATAGCTGAACAGGATCTGCTGATCAGAAGTTCCTGGGTAACCACTGACTTCTCCTTTTGAACACCTGTAACTGGGAACTGAAAAATAGGATGTGCCAACTTGGTTTTTTTATGATGTGTTTGCATTATGGTTCCCTTCAAACAACAAGTGTATGGAACGTCAGTGCCAGAGCAGCAGAGTGAGGTGTGTGACAATATGGCAACAGGAGCTGCTAAGAATAAATATTTGGCCAACTATTACGGGACAAATGTGCAAATACTTGGAATTTGCAATTGCCAATGTAAAACACAGGCACATCCCAAGTGTGCACAGGGAAGATTGATAACGGTCCACAGGTATTCCTGCTCGGCCATTTGCCCATGGAATTCCCCTGGTTTTGGTGTGCACAACTGAGGGAGCTGCACATAAATCAGGGGTGGAACTGGGCAGGGGCTGTGTGTGAAATCAGGGCCATTTGTCAGTGTAGCCAATTCTACTTATTTTATCACCAGTCTCAGGATAGTCAGTACTTGTCTTTAAAGCTTGTTTCCTCCAGTCCTGTAGCTTTGTGAGCCTGTCATATTTCATTTCAAACAAAAACAACCAAAAGAAAGCATGCAGCTTTTATGGTCACAGGGAAAAGCCTGAAATCAAGAACATACCAGCTCTAAAAGTAGAAAGCAAACTGTAAGAATCCAATATGCGTTATTAAAAAAAAATATTAACTCCCTAAGCCACTCATGATTTTTAAGACTGTACTTAAGATTTCTCAGCATATGGCACTTGGAAAGCTGCTATTTTCAAATGCATAATGTTTTATGAACACGCAAGGAGACAAAGCACTGTAGATACATCAAAACACAGGCGAGGAAGGGACCTTCTGCTCCAGCAAATGTATTTCTCCAGCCACGTAGTACACTTTGGTCCAGGGGGATACACAGTTGTATCTCCTTCTCTTCTCAGCTGTATGTCCTTCTCCTCTCTGCTTTCCCTTCCTCCCTGGACATACAGCCCACAATCCACAGACACTTCCCAGCGCTCCAGAGCAAACTTCAGCCCCTCAACCAAGCAGCCTGAAGGCCCTAGAACCACGGGGTCCTGGGGAAGCCCCAGAGCATTCTCAGCACCTCGGGCCCCTGGAAGCACTGAGACTCCAGGTAAAACACACCAAGGTGATCCATGTACACATGCAGCTATGTCTCTTATGCATACTAAAAAAATAGCTATTTTCTGGAAGGACATTTCACAACTAATATAAATATATTAACATTGAAAGTTCTTACCCACCTACCTGTCTCATTTTGGGGTTTTTTTTCAGTGTAGGGTGAGTCACAGTGTTGATCAGATTACCTGGTAAACAGGTCTCAAACTTCCCACGAACTAATACACAGAAAAGTTGAAATTGAAATGGAGGTAAAAACACAAAAGCCCCTTGAGACTGGGCCGATTAAAGTTCAGGGGATTTTTGTGCTAGAATGTCATTTCCTTCTCTTATCACAAATAAGGTGCTAAAGCACTGCTAATCATATCACTCAATGCGTGCAGGCACAAACCACTGGGACCAACCCCCTTGTTTTTCTTTATTTTTTAATGCTTTTGTGCCAGTCTTGGTGAAGGCTTCAGGACCAGCCACAACAGCGACTGAAGTTCCCCAGCTGATAATACAAACAGCTGCTGATTCAATGAGAACAACGAGAAGAACTCTGGGCCCAGTCTGCTCAGAGCTGGCACCAGGCCCATCAGTGCAGTGTCAAATCCAAGAGGCAAAGAAAGGATGCTGAGCTGGCCCCACAAAGACCTGCTGACGCAATTCATCTCCAGCTCTGCAGTCAGCCCAGGACGAGACTGCTCCTTCACAGAAATCTAGTTCAGGCTATTTTAGCTGTTTCTTCTTACTAAATGCCCCAATCTAAAAAAGCAAGTGGAAAGAGCACACTGGCAAACTTGACAAAAACAGACTGACCACAGAAACATCACTTATGAATACACAGGGAACAATTTGTTACTAACAAAGGTGAACCTAGGCTAATGTTACATATTTATGTACACCAAGAAGAAGGTAGTTAAAAAAAGGAATTAAATGTTCTGAAATGTTGATAGGAAAAAGTCCAATCTCCAGGTTTCATTAGAATTGTTTTGTATTCATATAAATACTCAGACTCTGTGTCATTCTTTATCAAATGACTCTCTCCTTGTAAATCATTTAAATTGTTACAAATTCAAGTTAAGAATCAAAAGTGTTTCTTAAAAATCCACTCCTTTGATGTAATGTGAATTACTACTCAGAGCAAAAAAAAAAAAAAAAAGAGAAACAAACCTAGATCTGTTTGCTGCCTAATTTGTGCCAGCAATAGTTCAGCTCTAATCACTGGAAATAGGATAGAAAAGTACATACACACACACATATGCAGTGTGTATATATATGTATTTGATACTTTTCTTGCTTCCAATCTGGTGATTCAGTACATCCTGCTAATAAACACAGCTCCATGACCATGACTCATCTGAGCTCTGTCTTGTGTGTGTAAGGCAGGAGGAGGGAGGTGAAGGGTGGTTGAGTGATGGGAATGTGCTGCCTTGGACAGAGCACACAGCAAAAGCCTATATATGTGTGTGTGTGTACATGCATCCAATTTACAAGGCCAGTATTCCCTGAACAAGAAAGTCCTCTCAAAAAACCTCACGTGTTCAACCTCCCAGGTGTAGGATCAGAACAGAAAAGGGTGTCCAAACTCTGTTCCTTCTCATCATAAGACACGTGCAAACAAAAGCAAAAGCACAGAGCGGGTGTCTGTCAGAGACAGACTTCTTGTATTGGGACAGCTCTGCAGGCCTCCTTCCTTGACCCTATAATCTTTACCAGCCACTGCCAAGGGCCATTTCAAGTGACACCAAAATCTGTACAAGGTTGAAGGTCATCATGCACATATCAGGTAATTCAAATTGAGAGAATGACTTCTAGGAGGCCCTAAGGCAGAAAAAGACAATAAATTGTCATTGCCTGTAAGAACATCTTTGTATTTAACAGAACTACAACCCAAAGACAAGAATAATGTGATTTCTGCTGAGGATGACTTAGAAATGTTGGCCTCAGTACTTCATCCTGCTGAGGAGGAGACTGAGGAGATTTCTTTCCAGCAGCACCTGCCCCAACACACCAGCACTCCCTGTGTTCTGGGAGTCAAATCACAAACCAGGTGTAGCTCACAGGTCTTGTCCCCTTTGGTACTCAGAACATCCCAGTGGAAGACCCTCCTGCTCCCCAAAATCTAGTGCACACAGCAGAGTTAGTCAAACCTCTCAAAGTATTTGCATTGCACACGTGACAGATTTACCAACAAACAGTTAAAACACATTTAACACAAGATAAAGCCAGAAAGGGCCATGGTACTGGAACCTTCACTGACCACAACTATTTAACCAAGGCATGACAGAACATGGCAGCATTTATTTCTGTGCCTTTTCAATGCCAAGCCATCACGAAAGCTGAAGCTTTTAGTTACTAGTTTGGAGCAACGTTAAAGCCCAAAAGTGCAAGCATCAAGTTAGACTGAAATTTCAAAGCCTAAAACCCATTAAATATGAATAAGGACCAAATACATTGGTTGGAGAAATATGTTAAAACTTATGTTAGAGGTTTCAATGCATTTACTGCTGCTTGGTTATCTGAGACGCTTCAGTCTCATGAGTGGTAATGATTTTACCATAAAAATTGCAGTTCTAAAACCAGCACAAAACAGCAGGGCATTTCTAACATACACCCCTGCCACAGCAGGGCCCATCTTTTCAGAAAGACATAACTGGAAAATCTTGGCATTCTCTGTCTCCCCACCACCATTCAGTCAGCATTTGTTCTAAATGTACATTAACAATAAGGCCCATTTTCCTCCAGGACAAGACCCAGGCTTGAGGAATGTTCCTCCTCCTCCCTGACCACTAAAGCCTTTGAAAGCTCACCAGTAAATTGCTGGACATGAGACCCCTGATTGCTGTGCCTACACGACTCATGATTGATGGGTCTAATGAAATTACTAAGTTTTCCTTTCTAGTTCTGGCATTAGTCAAGACTTCATGTCCAAAGATTTTTCCACCAGACATGTTCTGCGGATGTGATGGGATTAGCCAAATTTCAAAGCTTATTTTTGACCTCCAGCAGAAAATTGAGCACATACGCTATTGAAGCCAACTGGGACTATAGAACATCAAGTTGATTCATCAAATTAGCTCAAACTGCATGACTGGCTATGGAAGTTGTCAGCTATAAACCTGTCAAAAAGCCATCAGCTTTAATGTTAAATAGAGACACAAAGTAATGTTGTTCAGAATTTGACATTTGTTGGACTTACGCCTGCTAAAGGATGCTATCTGCTTTGTTTGCTCTTGGAAAAATGGGTAGTCTGAAATGCAGTCTTGAAAGACTGCTGGAGAGAAAAGGTACAAATCCTGGTTGGTAGAAATCCCCGTTTTACCCAACTAGATATATTTGTGCTGCCTCTATCCAGCAGCATCAACTAACCCCAGAATATCTGCAGTACACAGAGACTCAGAAATATTTCCAGCAGTTACAACGTGCAAATTTAGCATATTTTACTATTTACTGTAAATGGTTTTTATTAAGAAAAAGAAATACAAACCAAAGAGCACAAAGCAAATGCACAATTTTGGTTTTATTTCCAAAACAAAAGATTGATGAGTTTGGTATAGAATATGTTGGCAGAGTTCTGACTGAGTTATAAATGCATTGATAGCACAGCCACCATGAGAGACTGGTGTCTTTTTTTTTTAAATGATGCCTATTTCCCCAATAACATACAGCCAGGGTAAGTCTCAGGAGGGATACTCAGAAAGACACATCCAGGATAGAACATCTACAGGGTTTAACCTACAAACTGTAAAATCTTTCACAGAAAGATTTTTTTTTTCTTTGCTCTCTCCAAAAAACTTTGGGCTAAAACAGAAAACGAAAAAAGGCTGATGAGGGACTGATCAGAGGGGAATTGCAGAGAAAGTGTCAGGCCAAAACCTCAGTGTAAAGGAAGTAACAAGAGGAAATGCAGCTTCTGATGACCAGACACCAAGTGCCAGTGCTGTTACCCTGTGAGTCTTGTGCATGAGGGACAAGCCAAAGCTCACAGAAGACGTCAGAAAAGAGCTCCTGCTTTGCAGAACCATGTCCTTTGTTACCTGCATTGCAGCTGTTAGTATACATTATATTTGTTTGGGTATTCTTTAATTTCAGAACCCAGAGAAATGTATCACTTATCAGAGGAGTATTAGTTCTGGTCCCTTGTGAGGTCAAAGGCCTGGTGTATCTGGGATTTCCAACCCAAAGTGAACCACTGTGCAACAACAGTGCTCCCTATGCACCTGCAGGGTGATGTCTGACCCTGAACCTTCCAGAAGGAGACCATGGAGCCAGAGCCTGGAGCTGAAAACCAGCATCTCCTGCAGGCAGGTGGGATCCCAGGAGAGTGTGATCCTGAGCCCTTCCCCCAGGAATTGCAGTGAGACTCAAATCCCCTGGCTCTCACCCAGACACACTGTTGAAAACAGAACTGTGAAGCCAGAGAGTGACTTGTGCAGTTTCAGTATATCTTTAAACCATACCTGCTTTCTTGCATGCCAATTTTTAGCCTGGAGCCAGGTATTAGAGCTGAGTGATAAATCTCTGAAAGGGTGATCACAATAGAAACTCTGACAGACACTTAACACCAGTGGTACCAACTCAGGGAGCTCAGGATGTATTTTTTGCCTGATTAGGTGTTGGCTGTACAGTTGTACAGACTCCACAGGCACAAGATGTATGTAGGACACACTGCAAAAGCTGCAAACCTGTGGCTTATTGGAGACCTTTGGGAAAGTGACTTTTTTTTATACTTTTTTTCTAAAGTCTTCATAACCACTAGATACAGCTTCCACAACTGCATAATGTTTTTAAATTGAGCAAAAAATGACGTTTGAACAGTGGTAACTTGATAACTAGAATACAGCCCCTCCCAAACCTTAGACTAAGCTATAATACAGCGAGTGGGACTTGAACTATGATGGGTTTCAGTATTAACGTTCATAAGATTTGTCACTGTCACATCTTGCTAACACTCAGAGCATCTCATTTTCTAAATATAATGTATCACTGTTTAGTGGCTAAAAATGCAAATTACAAAAAATCTAATCATGTTCAAGAAACTGAAGAAAACTCTATGATCCTTGAACCTCTCAGCACACCCATGACTTGATGTGGGGCTTAGCAACTGAGCAGAACAGCACTGCACAGCAAACCTGTGGGACAGCAGCAGCGATCGCCAGAACACACATTCCCCTTTCTGCACAAATCCCAGAGATTTCCAAAAGCATCTTTGACTTGGATTCAAGTGATAAAACATGTGAACTTATCCAAAGGAGTAAGAAAAATATCTTCTTAGATCTGACTTCTGATGCTCAAGGTTTGGTTTCTATTTTTCTTTTCTCTTTTTTCCCCCCACTAATAAGACGTCTGGTATCAAAGGAACAAAAGGAAATATTCAGAATTTAAAACTGTCTTGTTAAACTTCAAGCTGTAATATCCTGTAAAAGCACCATGTAGGAACCCTTACATCTATAAAAGGCAGTTTCTTTGCTAAGGGCATTCTTGGAGTTCCTCCCCTCTTTAAATCTAAGCTGTAGAGGGTTCATTTGTTTAGTACCCAGCCGAGCAAATCTAATGGTTAATTGATACCAAAAGAAGTTTTCCATGTCCTCTGATCTGTTCCACACATGTTCCTGTCCCTTCCTGGGGGTGCTGGTGTTCACCTGACCAAATGATAAACCAGATCAGTGAGTTACACCGAATTTACTCTCTTTGTAGGGCTCCTCCTCAGCCACTCTAACTCCAAACTGGCTGTTGCTGGGAACAGTGAGTGGAGGTGTTGAGGCCCAGGAGGAAGAGGAGAGGGCACATGCCCGGGGTGGAGGTGTTGGAGTGCTCTCCCTGGCAGCAAATTTGCTGCAACCAGCTGTATTGTCAAAGCAGTGCCCTAAACACCTCCCTCCAGGTACAGGGAGAAAATAACCCCGGTGTTCCTTTTCCAGGAACACCTTGCACAGGAGGTGAGAGAGGCTGAGTTGGGTGTAACTGGGTTATAACACCCTGAGTGTGGGGCAGCCCAGCAGGAGCTGCTCTCAGACTCCGTTCACTGCTGTGTGAACAACTGGAAGGGGCTCCTCTGACAAGAGTTTGGGAAATGCCTGGGAAAAAATCTATGGCAGAAACGCCGAATATTTATTAACAAGGCAAGAGGAAAAGAGCCTAATTATGTTAAGATCCCTTTTCTGCTGTTCTATTAAGGGTTGTAAGTGCATTGTCAGAGCAATGGAAGTTTACCTTAATGTACAGAAGAAACAAGCCTGCCAATCTATATACAGGATCTTGATTACCACGGAACAACTGAGTCTATTAATTACTATATAACTGAATTAACTTCTGGCCAACCAAGAAACCACTTTAAAATGGTGGATTCATTGGCAGATAATTGGTTTGCTACTAAAACATCTCAAGTCCACATGCAAATCTTACCTGTTGTAACTAAACTGCTTAGTAGGTGTGTTAATGGAAGTTATTGCTATTATAAATTATCTCCAGACATTGACAAAAGAAGTAATACAAGGTGTATTTTTTAAAAGCTCTGGCCAATGCATGGCTGAATGATTGAGTTGGAAAATGAACCATTCTTTGGGGTTAGCAAATGATTTTTCATCAGCTAGCAGGCTATTAAGCACACCTAGATAATAAACGGATGATTTTAGCAGTAATTCTACCAGCTTCTCATATTTTCCATTTTAAATTCCATGTTACTTTTAAAGGATTCACACATTACCTTGATTTACACCACGGAGAAGAGAGCCAATGATGTCCTTTAATGTCGGAGACAGTGTATGATAATTTATCATTAAATCTACCTTTTTTTGCCTCCAAACCTTGTGAACATTTGACAAATGCCTGGCTGGCTCCAAGGCCAGGATCTGTGATTCCCCACCCTGGGAATGAGGTGCAATCTCCTGAGGACGTGGGGTTTGCTGCTTTCTGACTGTTTCATGCTGGATCTTGTGCTGGTCATCCTTGCAAATCCCCCTGTCTTGCACAGCAGCTCACAGCTCAACCACGGGAACTTAAGTTACTGGCCAGAACTAGGGAACAAAATCTTTACACTAATGAGATTATTTGCATGAAATGTTATTTCAATAAGACAGCCTAGGGAAGGAGCTCGTTCACACTTGATTTTCCACATTTGTTATTAGATTTCTTGCCCAAAAGAACAATTTGAAGAAGCGACTGCAAAGATACAGGATTGGAACTGATGGTCAGTTCCAATGGAATATAAACTCATTTTTAACATGAAGGAATCTGGGGTGACAGAGACAGATTAAGCAGTGGTTGACTGGCAGCTGTTTCATCACCATGTTCCAGTGGAGCTACTTGCTTGTACCATTCAAACTGCTGCCAAACAGGCATCTTTCAGGGTGGAAAAGACACATGGATTCAGAGTCTTCCTGAAAATGCCAACTACAATAGCAAATATGTCTGTGCCAGCCTGTTATGTGCTTTCTTCTCTTTTAGGGCATTCATAGCTCACCACTCACCACACAATTTCTTTTGTAGCAGCACTCAGAGAATACTGAAAAAGTTATTTAAAGTAAATTTGTTAAATTGGGTTCATGCAAGTTCAGCCTTAGGGGCAAAGGCAGTACTTTCATACAGGAAGGCAAACTTTGACAATAAAACAAAAAGCACAAATATTCACTGAGTCTGGAGTTTCATTACAAAGTGTGAAGTCAATTTATGGTTGAGAGTTTTGTATCAAAAACAGATGAAACTTGGAAATTTCAAAAGAGTTTGGCCTTGCAGTTTTGGATTGATTCAAACTTCAAATTCAAAATGAAACTGGGAGATGTGAACTTAAGTGGCTGATGCTGCAGAAAATGTGATCTATGTATGTATCTATTGCAATTTATTTTCACAAGATTGCATACTTTCCTGGTAATTACAGACCCCTCTTGCATAAGCAATAATTTTCCATTTGAACTTCTGCAGTACAGCCTGTTCCTCTCCTCCTCCAGAGCAGCACTGAACACAAATGCACAGATTTATCACACCTTTTTCCACATTAGCCCTTTAGAAATTCAGTTGATGGACCACTACAGAACAAATAACTCACATACTCTTTCATGTTTTCCAGCATTTTGAAGTTTAAAATCTAAAATTTGTTTCCAACAAAAGGCTTTTCTTGCCTTTCCTGGTGAGATACTTTGTATGGTTTCGATATGAAGCTCCATTTTTCAAAGGAATAGCAAAATTCATAGTTCCAGGAAAAAAAGCAAAGAGTACAGGAGGTGTCAGGATGCTTTTTGCATAAGCAAACCTTCATACTAGTCTGCCCCAGTGCAAATTTCCCCTCCTGCACTTCTGGATCAGCTCTTTTGCACAGTTAGTGTTGCCCTGACCTGGGATTGCTGAATATCCCTGATCTGTAAAATAAATCTGTAGCAAAGCTGCCCAAGTATTGTTTCAGAAATGCGTAAGAGAAGGGTCATCAGAGAGACACTTGGCCACTGGTGTGTCCAGCAGCTGAATGACAGACAAGCTTTGAGCCATCTCATGGCTCTGAGCGAATTTGCAGGACAATTACATGCTCTGGAATTCCCAAGTGTACATAAGAATTATTGAACAAAGCTAAAACACGTGAATAAAAATGCATTAAGCTAAAAAACATCTGCTCTCCATAAAACGAACTTTTCTTCAGATGAGGAAGGAAAAGTATTCAGTATAAATAAGCATCAGGCATATTTTCAAGGTGTTGCAAATGGGACTTATTTAAATGAAAAGTGCTATTGCTAAAACACACATGGCTGAAATACATCCCCCATTAAATTGAGTAGTTTTCCCACAGTACTTTGGAATTTTACAGAGAGATACACTCTGACACAGTCAGATAAGGTATCACATATGTTTACCTAAACAGTAACCTGTGCCAAAGACTAAAAGTATAGAACTGACTTCTGTATTTAGGTATGACATTTGGTTCACCAGCAAACAGCAAATTCTGAGCCCACCTGAAACTGGTTCCATGTTTTGTAAGTGGAACCAGAATAAATTATGTTCACACCTTTCAGCAGAGCAGGCCTAAATATGTTTCTTGCTGAAAAATTGCTAGTCCTGGTTGCAATGAAGAGAAATAATGTCAGTGTGAGATGCTGTGAATTTGGAGTGGCAGCACTGAGCGCCGAGGTCGGCTGGACTCGCATCCAGGAACAGCAAGTTGTCTGTGACACGTGAGATGTGTGGACTCCTGTCTACACCACTGCCACCTGGACTGATAGCTGACTGGGAAATTTAGCTGGGAAATGTACTACTGAATATTAAACTGACTATTAACTATGCATAAATTCTCAGTGTAACACGCCTGTATTGAGGAATTCTAGGAAATGAACTTCCTTTGTAAGGCTGAGGAGCTCGAGACCATGGGTTTGATCCTTGTATGGATCCATGTAAGAGATGGACATGATGATCCCTGTGGGTCCCTTCCAACTCAGAATATTCTGTGAAACTTCCATAACTGTTGGGTGTTTTGCCCTGATGACTTGTTTTTACTCTGGGTTTTCAGAAGCTGTTTGAGGGCAAAACACACTTGTTTTGACATCATATTACAGTGGCATGGAGGGACAGCACTGATCAGTACAAACCCTGCCCACACAAAATGGACAATATTTGCTGAAATACCTCAGTTCCCATGGTATTTGTGCTTTGGTTAGTGTAGACCTACATGCTGGATTTTGTTGGAGAATCCTGAAGTAGACCAGCTACAACCCTGAGTATGGTCTCAGTCTTTCTGGCAGAAGGCACCAACAAACACGAGTTTGGGGAGTAAGTGAAATTTTTAAATCAATGAATAAATGCTGACTTGTCTGGCTTCTGAATCAACCTCACCCACATTTCTAACATCTCCTCCACAGTTGCTGAGGATGGGGGAGAGAGGAGCATGGCTGTGGTTTCACTGTACTTGGCCTGGCAAGCAGCTATTTCTGGTCCCTCTCCTGCCACCGCTGCTCCAGCCCCACGGGAATCCCTGCAGCATTGGCACAGCTGGAAAACACCCACATCTCCCCTTTGGTCTAACCTGGAAGGGGTGACTCAATGTGGGAGCACAGGGCAGGGACAAGGGGGTGACACATTAATGCTGATATTGCCAGTGAGGGCTTTTCCCCCTCAGACCACAGCCCAAATCTCCCAGGACAGGAGCTTTGAGAAAACATATCAAACAGCATGAAACTGGTGATAAAA